>NC_091368.1:11760900-11773400 GCF_038502225.1 Cherax quadricarinatus
TGGCAGCCAGAAATATACTTGGCAGGTGGCAAACAGATTGCGTGGATGAGTGTCAGAATGTGTAGATACGGAAGCTCTTACGGGGGAAACAATGATCACACCTCTTTTAGTGGAAGTGTCTGGGTATAAACAGAAATGAGCAAGACAATCTATTTTTATGGGCTCTCAGTAGACTCTGAAAGAAAAGATCTCCCAACATAGTATGTTTTTAATGAATGAGGCACTTTTGCAACACTTGTGTTTATTAAGTGTGGAAACGTTTCGCCAGCCAGTGTCTTCCTCAGTCCAGTGCATATATGAATGGTGGAAGGTGAAAGGGAGTTTGAGGTAATCAGTCCTTCGGTCTGGAGTCGATGTGTTAAGTCCATCAACCTTGATAAATGTGTAATATATACGTGTGGAAGTGGCTTATATACTGCGGACAGGTGAGGCGAAGCAGACTAAGGCAGCATCACCATGGAAAATAGACCGTTAGTAGATCATGTATATAGGTTAATCAAGCATATGTTGTACTTTTACCAAGATTGATGGATTGAAGACATCAGCTCCAGACTCTTTCTCATCTGGTTTAGAAAGACACGTAAGCAAACACTATAACGTATTTATTAGAAAACGTTTCGGTCCTGGAACCTTGATCACTTCTAACATACAGAGGTAGAAAGACATTATATATATAGGCGGAGAGTGAGATGTGACGCACGTGACCTGAGGTGTCGCCAGAACATAAGGCGGAAGACACAGTAGAAGGCCTGCTGGCTGCGGGCGGTGGGCGGTAATCACGTACCTGATGATGTTCATGGATTGTATGCTTAGCTATCATAGCATATATCTTTTAGCATTTCTGGTTAATGATATAATATATTATAAATGTTATACGTATCTTTCTAATAACATCAGTGATTATATAAATTATATATATCTCCACATTAATCTATATTGATGTTGATTGCGATAGCGTTACTAAAATATTTATAATAGTTTTTGTTGGATATCAATGTTGCTATCATTTCGTTCGTCGATGATATCATTAGTTACAGTGGTTCACGTTGTGAGTTTTATAATCGAGTTGTGTAAACATGTGTTGTGTTGTCAACTTGACTGGCATTATATACCATAAATAAATAATATATATTAGACGTTGTAACAACCAGTAGCGTTTTTGAAACCAATATAATGATTAATTACTGAAGACGATTGGAAAATTTTGTGAGGTAATTTTGTGATGTTGATCCCTCAGACTTTACGGTGGTCGCAAAATGGTATGGTAATTACCGATAAACTGTTTGAAGCATCTTTCTAAACTTTCTTAATTCTATGAAATTTAGTATAAAAATTATATAAAGTAATAAATTTTTAGAGGGAAGATAAGAAAAAGGTTTATAGGTGATAGTCATTAAACGAAAACAAAAGATTAGCATTTCACGTTGAAAAGATTGTATCTAAGGTATTCAGTCTTATAGTCATTCCTCTTGTTGTGATAAATGGTTTAAAAACCGACAAGTTGAAGATTAGAAATAACACTTGTGCTGTTGAGATCTTTATTGAAACGTTTCGATACACAGTGGCTGTGAGTCAATACAATCAGAAGGTGTAGGACAGGAGGTTTGGGAGTAATCAGTCCCTCAGCCTGGAGTCGATGTGTTCAGTCCATCAATCTTGTAGAAGTACAGCCTTAAGACCGTAGACGTGGCCTTATGCTGTGGTCAGATGAGGGCGAAACGGGGCGGCCTCATGGTGGAACCATCTGACTCACGAAATCTTGCGAACACGATTGCAAACAAACCATCTGACCGGCATTGAACCCCGCGGTCAGAGGTCTCAAACCATGCATTGGTGAAATAGGTCTTCGTCAAAGGTTGGACAGGTTGAAAAAGGAATTGCTTTATCAAGATCATGATGTTGCCAGTGTCGACCAGATGTGACAAAATGGTGTAAAAACGAAAAGTTGAAGATTAGAGACACTTACGCAACATGGGAATCTTTATTGAAACCATTTATCACATCTGTCCAGACACTGCAACATGTTGGATCTTTATACAAAGGAATTCTTCCTTGTCCAGCAGGCAAACCTACTTCGATTATTAATATTCTTTAGAGATAATCAGCTACGAACATTTTTGCGTAAATATAAATAATTCATGTGAAAATTTGATTCTTGCTTGTATTTTGTTTATTATTTATAACTACATGTAAACTATAAGAATAAATTAAGTTTAAGATAAGTTAGATGCCCTGTTATGCCAAAATAGTAAGCAATGCTGGAATATTAATAGTAATATGCATTAAATTCTGTGGATTTGACATTATTTAGTATTTTTGAAAAGACTTTGTTTTATAAATAACACTACGCACCAGTATCTTACATATTTTTGTTCAGGTTTATATACCAGTATTAATAAATAACTTTTATTGAGTGTGTTATTATAATTAAAACAAAATAAAATATTAGATGAAGGTGCAGTTAATATAAGAGAAATAATGAGTTAAAACAAAATATATGTAATATGCAGACAATAGAATTGGAATAACATTGCGAAGAAGTTTAATTGTGATAACAGTTTAATAAGTTATTGGTATAAATTGCTGGAAGTATGTACATGTCTCATGTCAGTAGTAAATATTAACAGAGTAGGTGTACTGGAAAGTGTGAAGACTGGAGACATATACGGCATATGGAATCTTTATTCTGAAACGTTTTATGCGGTGCTTCGTAGTCAATACAAGAGGCGTAAGGAGGAGGTATGGGGTAATCGGTCCTCAGCCTGGGTCGTTCCAGTCCGTTCAATACTGCCGCCACTCTTTGTCTGCATGTTGTACGTAATGCTACGGCTGGAAGTGTACCTAGAATATGATTTACCTTGGCAGAAAAATATGCTATAAATTTTGATTTGAATTATATTGGTGTTAATCTATAAATAAAGTATTAAAATGGTATGATTATTATAATTGTAAGATATATGATATTAATTGTTTTAGTAAGTGTGATTTTTTATTGCAAGTTTTGAACGAAAAATTTTAGTGTGCATTCAAATTCGAAAAGGTCAAATAAGTTAGGAATTTTGGGATTACTCAATGTAGACAGCTCCTTTAATGTCATTTATCTTACCTTATTATTATCCCTGTTGTGATTGTATTTAGTTATATAAAGTTTCTTCCTGATGAATTTGATAGTAAATTTTGCTATAAAGTATTGTTTTTATGTTGTTTTAAGATTAAGGGTTTGGCCACATAATAAAAGACTGACTTGGGTCGTCTAATTGTAAATATTATGTCTTTATTAAGGAGGTTATGAGCTTGCATCTTAAACTAATTCATTTTGAAGTGAGATTAGCTTTCATTTTATTATCTTACAATTTTTGTAACTGGAGCTTTAGATTTACTGAGTTCAAGGTTATATTAAGAATATATTTGAATCTTTATTACCTTTTCACTCTTTCAGTGGTTTGATTAGGTTCATGATTGGCTGAAATAAATCGTATATTTTGATTTTCCAGAGAGGGTGAATGAGTTGGTTTATGGAGTCAACACAGAATATAGAAGGAGGATTTGAATTGAAGTTTTTATAGCTGGTCTTTTAGAATTTTATATGAAAGTGTACCAACTTTGTGTATTGGTACATGTAAGAGGGGTATACCAACTGTATATTTAGAAATTTTATGTAAGAGGGTATACTAGCTTTATTGTTTATAGTGAGTGTCATTTAGATTTAAATTTTATAGAGTGTATGATCAGATTTACATTTGAATTCAGGAAATTTACTTCTTTGATATGATAAATTAATAGATAGGGCTTGAAAAGATTTTCTTCCTTTTAATTTAAATTAAAAAATGTTGATTAATGTTTTGATTTGATTAAATTATCTGATTGGAATTAGAGAAAATCTCTTTTAAATGTTTCCAAAACATTTGTTGTAAAATAAATTAATACTCAATATAAAATTTTATTATTGGACTAGGTTTGGTAATGTGACTTTGTTAAGTGTTATGTTTAAGATATGTAGTTAAAATGTTTATTTATTCTTTAGATAATTAGGAAAAAGTATTTATAAATTTTAGAAAAAATAATATGAATATATATTAGTATATAAATTTATATTTAAAATTTCATTGAAAAATTAATAGAATTTTATTAGGGTTTAATTAAACAGAGGAATTCAGCAAATAAATGTACCACCTGTTTATCAGAACATCTGTATGATAGATTATACAGTCCTGCCACCCATTGGGATCTAAATACAACAGTATTATGACCGTGCAAGTAGCATAACGCTAGTTTTTAACTGAAGGCTAGAATTTTGGTCACTACTAATCCCACAGAGGGCTGTTCCATTCTGTTGTTTCTTCCTCCAGTATTATTGCCTTTTCAAACGTATCCCATATTTGCCGAGATGTAAGTACGGTTGATTATTTCAGACAATTCATGCTAATGGTGCCTCACTTTTCATTTGTATTTATTTTCATATTGGTTTCGTTTAACAGGCTCTTTGCTCTTTACTGCCATAGTAGGGTTAATTTTATTTATAATTAAAGCTACCAGTCAAATATCATTCTGAATTCTTTGTTATTTCCAACTTATTTTTGTTTATTCTTGTATTGGAACAGACTTAATTAAATGAAGCAGAGAAAATTTGCATTGGAAAACCTTCTTTAACAAGATTTTATACCTTTTTCGTTCCATTTTGATTGCTGTAGCATATCTTGTTTTACACTGTGTTATCTCCTCTGGAGGAACAATCCTTTAAGTCTCTCTTCTGGAAATGAGCAAAATCTCATTTTACACTTATTTTACATTTAAAGACATTGTACATTTAAAGATATTCAGAACATTCAAGTAAATTTAAGCTAATATGGGAGAAAGAGATCTTGTTAATAGAAAGGTTCTATATTTCCTAGAGTTAATGAAGATGACCTTTAATTATATTTGCAGTTGGTCGGAGAACCTAAGTCCAAGACAGATATTTCTAAACTTCATACCACGGGCGGGGATAGAACCAGCGATCAGAGTCTCAAAACTCCAGACCGTCGTTAGCCACTGGACCCTTCAACCACAATAAGATTCGTCCGCTAACGCGACGGTCTGGGTTTTGAGACTCTGATCGCGGTTCTTCCCGCCCGTGGTATGGTTTGTTTGCAATCGTGTCATTACGATTTCGTGAGTCCCAGATATTTCTAGTGTTTTAATTAAAACTATAAGTTATAAGAACATATAGTCTTCCTTTAGGTATTGAATGTACACATTTCTATTGGTATGAGTTATTAATCCAAATTAAATGCAAGATAATCATAATGAAGACTAAAGTTGAATGACTGGATAAGTAAAAATATAAGGTAGGGACCTGAAATTATTAAAGAAAAATCTAAGAAGTGATATAAATAATATAGATGATCATAATCAATTAACCTAAAATGCTTTGGTTTTGTTATGAACAGCCAAAGTTACTTTAGATCAAGGAGAATCATCGTGAGAAATGACTTAAAAAATATTTGAATAAATAGGAGGAAACCAGGAATGTTGAGAGTCAATTTAAATTTAATGACTAAATATTTATTGAAGGTTCAGAAATAGAAAATAGTCATATTAAAATTTTCATGGTTTTTCAAAGTAGTTTTAAATACGTGTTTAGAAAAATAGTTGAGAATGGAAAATAATAAATAACCGAAAATAAATATTAAAAATAAATTAAATTAAAGTATGGGCCTTATTTATGGGATATAAAAATATCGAAGATTATTTTAGTTTAGCTAATTTATGAAATTATCGAATTTTTAATAGTACAAAATAACTTAAATATTTCATGAGTTTAAATAACATTCACTTTATACTTAACTTGAGTCCAAATAATTATGAGTTATAAGAAATTCATGACATTTATTAAAGAAAACGTTTCTCAACTAGAGGCTTCATCAGCCACACTTGGCTAAATGTTGCCTTTAATAAATATCCTGAACTGTAAACAAGTATTTTTTGCACACATCACAGAAGTGGTTCAATTTCTTAGTCTTGATGAATATAAAGCAGATGCATGAGGATGGAGACTCATATACTAGAGATAGCAGTGAAGCGCAGCAGTCGAAGAGATCTTCACAAGTGGGCGGGACCGATTTGTGAAAGTAAGCATGTCCTAGAGATGGGCAAGAGATTATCAATAATACTGTCTAGCAACAGTTACAGAAGATGCTGGTTGCAAACTTATCTTTTTAAGATGCATTGTTGTTACGTGATTAAAGCTTTGGATCTACTACGAATTATGTATGGAACACGGCTGAGAAGTGACATACACACACACACACACATATATATATATATATATATATATATATATATATATATATATATATATATATATATATATATATATATATACAAACAAACACTGATCTCTGGCTGAAGGAGACTCGAACCTACGAACCTTGGAACAAGGTACACAGTGCTTTACCATTCTCACCGCACTGGACCAATACCTTGGCGCCCAGCTTGCGCTAGACTTTGATCCAAGGCAGCCAGCTTTCAGGGAGAAGGCTTACAGCTTTCCATCTCATCCCCTGCATGCATCAGCCTTAGTAGAGATGTTAAAATCTCTAGTAAGGCTGATGCATGCAGGGGATGAGATGAAAAGCTGTAAGCTTTCTCCCTGAAAGCTGGCTCTCTTGGATTAACGTCTAGCGCAAACTGGGCGCCAAGGTATTGGTCCAGTGTGGTGAGAATGGTAAAGCACTGCGTACCTTGTTCCAAGGTTCGTAGGTTCGAGTCTCCATTGGCCAGAGATCAGTGTTTGTGTATATTTCGCCTGCTCTTGCGAATTCCTTGCATATATATATATATATATATATATATATATATATATATATATATATATATATATATATATATATATATATATATATATATATATATATATATATATATATATATATATATGCACACGGAAAACCTTAACGCCTTAAATTACATAATACTGTGTAGAATGTAGAGAAGGGTAAAATAAATCGTATCTGCAATAAAAATCAAACCCTTAAAATGAAGACCTAAATAATAAAAGAATAAAATGAACGCTGGTCTATGCTATACTGCTATCGCTTAGCAAATGAAGAACGAGTCAAAGGGCATGTAAAAGATTGAAAAGTGAAAAAGGCTAATTTAGATAAGATTCACCAGGAAACAGGACAAGTATTTCCTGACGCGGGATTTAGTTATATGATTACCTGCCAGTTTAGCTTTTGGTCATCTAACCGAGGCCTTCCACTGGCTCACCAGTCCACCTCTGAAATATTCAAGGTTAAATGTAAGGAGAAAACGATGATCTACGGCTGGCGATGGCAGAAGCGACCGCTAGCTTCCAAGTAATGAAAAGAACGTATTTATTGAATGACAACTGACATAAATCCCGGGCAAGATCTTACTCAGGTGATGAGGGAGAAGGTATAAAGCAGCACAGCTCATGTGATGGGCTGAAGCTGGGTGTGAGGCAGCCGTAAGAGAGACATTAATTTGCCGGTTACGACCATTTTTCTTTCTATATTAAATGTAAGCAGCGTTTGAGTGAATATTATTATTATAATTATAAACATGGAAAGCTGCTGAAAATGTGGATACAAAAGGCGAATTGCTGACAAAAATGAAGAAAAGAATGTGATGCATAACAAGCTTTTATTATGACAATGTGTCGTTCTGTGCAGACTTGAGTTGCTACAGGGCTTTTAACACGAGTGGCGACCGCTGTTGTTGCTTGCAAACTCTGGCGGCGGCGGCTCCTGATGCTCACAGGCTGGTGGTTGCTGTTGTTGCTCGCAAAGACTGGCGGTGGCGAGTTTTAATGGTCACACAGGCTATCAGTGACTGACCAGAGACTGGCGGAGGAGGTTCTTGATGGACGCGTAGGGAGGTGATGGCAGCTGTTGTTGATCGTTGAGACTGGCGGCCGCAGCTCACATAAGCAGGTCACATGAGCAGGCGGCAGCGGTGGCGGCTGTTGTTCCTCTGAGACTGGCGGCGGGCGGCGACTGTCTTTGGTCACATAAACAGGCCGCGGCCGTGGCGGTTGTAGTTGCTCCCAGATACTGGCTATTGTTGAGCACAACATGGCGGCCGAATAGACGGCTATTGTTGAGCCAAAAACAGTGGGTGAGCGGCGGGTGTTATTGTTGCGAGTAATGGGGTCGGCTTACCATCATGTTTCTTACTCACTCGAGCGATATATTTGAGTTTATGTCTGCACACCAGATTAAGACCCTCGCAGTAATTTACCTTTATCGTTCTTTTGTTCTTAACGAAACTCTTTCCTCTTATTCACTCCCAGGACTTACACAAGGGGAAGCAAAACATGCTCAATATTCTTATTTTTGTATTTTCACCAAGAATGAACGACATCATCGAGGAAGGTCTCCTGGGTTAAAAATTGCTTAACCTTCAATTATCACTCTGTGATAATATTTTTTTTTTTAAAAAGCAAGAATTGTTTTTGTCTTATTTTTCCAAATTGAACCTGATTTTTTTTTTTTTTTTTTTTTTGCAATTAGGTTGAAACATCTTACTGATTTTTAATGCCCCTGTTAACCTGTTTTATACTACTACTACTACTACTACTACTACTACTACTACTACTACTACTAATAATAATAATAATAATAATAATAATAATAATAATAATTATTATTATTATTATTATTATTATTATTATTATTATTGAAATATTAGTTTCTACTACTTTTACTAGTACTATTTAGATAATAATAATAATAATAATAATAATAATAATAATAATAATAATAATAATAATAATAATAATAATAATAATAATAATAATAATATTCGTAATAAGAATAATAATGGAAATACTACGACTACTAGTACTAATACTACAAATAATAGTAATAATAAAAAATCTAATTTTTTTTAACACACGGCCGTCTCCCACCAAGGAAAGGTGACTCGAAAAAAGAGCAACATTTTCACAATAACTCAGTCCATCATTGTCTTGCCAGAGGCGCTTTCACATTACAGTTCAGATGCTCCTCCAAACTGCAATATCTCCGCCCCTCCTTCAGAGTGCAGGCACTGTACTTCCCACCTACAGGACTCAAGTCTGATTAATAATAATAATATTAATAATAATAGTAATAATAATAATAATAATAATAATAATAATAATAATAATAATAATAATAATAATAATAATAATAGTGCCAGAGGCATGCTTACACTACAGTTATTAAACTGCAATATTAACAGCCCTCCTTCAGAGTGCAGAGACTCTACTTACCATCTCCAGGGCTCAGGTCCGGCCTGCCGGTTTCCCTGAATCCCTTCATAAATGTTACCTTGCTTACACTTCAACAGCACGTCAAGTCCTAAAAACAGTTTAACTCCATTCGCTCCTATCTAATACGCTCACGCTTGCTTGCTGGAAGTCCAAGCCCCTCACAAACAAAACATCCTTTACCCCCTCTCGCCAACCTTTCCTAGGCCGACCCCTACCCCGTCTTCCCTCCACTACAGATTTATACACTCTCGAAGTCATTCTATTTCTTTCCATCATTCTCTCGACATGTCCGAACCACCTCAACAACCCCTCCTCAGCCCTCTGGATAATAGTTTTATTAATCCCGTACCTCATCCTAATTTCCAAACTAGGAATTCTCTGCATTATATTCACATCAGAGATTGCTCTCAGACATTACATCTACACTGCCTCCAGCCTTCTCCTTGTTGCAACATTCACTACCCACTTTTCACACGCATATAAGAGCTTTGGTATAACTATACACTCATACATTCCCCTCTTTGCTTCCACGGACAAAGTTCTTTGTCTCCACAGACTCCTAAGTGCAACACTCACCTTTTTCCCCCTCATCAATTCTATGATTCACCTCATCTTTCATAGACCCATCTGCTGAGGCGGTCACTCCTAAATATTTGAATATATTCACCTTCTCCATACTCTTTCCCTCCAGTCTTTCGTCACCTAATTTTTATGTTATCGTCATCACTTCATTCATTCCAATATTCAGTTTTAATTTTCTTCTTTTACATACCCTACCAAACTCATCCACCAACCTCAGCAATTTCTCTTCAGAATCTCCCAAAAGCACAGTGTCATCAGCAAAGTGCATCTCTGACAACTCCCACTTCGTGTTAGATTCTTTATCTTTTAACCCCATACCTCTTGCCAGCACCAGAGCATTCACTTCTCTTACAACCCCATCTATAAATATATTGAATAAACATGGTGACATCTCACATCCTTGTCTAAAGCCTACTTTTACTGGGAAATAATCTCCCTCTCTCCTTCATACTCAACCCTAAGCGACACTGTCCTCGTAAAAACTCTTCACTGCTTTCAGTAACCTACCCCTATTTCATACATTTGCAACATCTGCCACATTGCTCCCCTATCCGCCCTGCCGTACTCCTTTTTCAAATCCATAGTTGCCACAAAAAAACTCTTTACCCTTATCTAAATTCTGTTGACCTATATGTTTCACTGTAAACACTTGGTCTGCATGCCCATTACCTTTCCTAAAGCCTCCTTGTTCATTTGCTATCCTATTCTCCGTCTTACTCTTAATTCTTTCAATAATAACTCTTCCATACACTCTACCAGGTATATATACTCAACAGACTTATTCCCTTAAAATTTTTGCACTCTATTTTGTCCCCTTTGCCTTTGTACAAAGGAACAATGCATGCTCTCTGCCAATCCCTAGATACCTTCCCCACTTCCATGCTTTTAACAAATAAAAGCTCCAACCATTCCAAAACTATATCCCCACCTGCTCTTAACATTTCTAAAAGGAATATAAAAAGTCACACAACCCAGATTCAAAGTGAACTTCCTTTTGAGGAAATCACATCAACCCTGACACCTTGAAGAAAAGCGTAAGACGCCTTCACCATTAATTGCGCAGAATCCAACAAAGTTTGGACCTACTCAGCCGATAACCCCCCTTTCCCCGCACAGTTTAATCATTACTATGTAATGCATCAGTTATTAAAGATTTCCATCAAGGAAAAGTTCTAAACCAGTAGGGGTCATATAGTGTCAGGGAAATGGGAGGCCTTCGGATAAGAAGCCTTCAGATGAGAGGCCTTCAGACAAGAGTCCAGTTCCTTAATTCAGGAATCTCTCACCCACATCTGGGAGCTACATCATGCAGAAATAATACTTTACCGGTTAGAGATTGAGTCAAACAGTATTTATGGGTTCTCTAAACTCGTGAAAATAAACTCTGTGAAAACGCTCTTTCAGGATTTTTCCATTTTCTCTTTGCATTTCTCTTCTATTTAACATTCTTCAGAATCTCTAAAACAAAACTTTTATTTTTTTGTTATTTTAAGGATCCGTTTGATAAAGCAATTAATAAAACTTTTAATTTTGCATGTAAAATGCCCAAATTCAACACAAAAATACTTCGAAGTAAGATACAGTATCACTTAAATGTTTGAAGCTGACCACAAAAGGCATTTTACAATTATTGTTTAGAAATAAACTTGCTTAATAAAATTGTCAGTTTAGATTTACATAGCTGAAAATGAACGCCAAGCCTTTTTTTAATAGAGCTCATCAACAGTGAATGCTTGAAGACAAGTCATTCTCTGGTTGCTATTTGGAATTGAACATTTCCATTGTTTTTAACAATTTCATTAAAATTTCAAATTTGCACACAAACAATCTGAACTTGTAGAGTGTCATCCATCTTGTGAAATGCATCAGCCTTAATTTTTTTTTGCTGATGGCACATTTTTTTACTTACTGAACCAATTTCATTATCACTATTCAATAAGATTTGCAGGTTGAGATTTATGCAGCCAAATAACAAGAGTTATGCTTTCTGGGAAACACTCCAGAAGAGTGAAAATTTGAAGCTGATCAGAAGAAAGATTTTCCAGTTATCGCACGGATTTCAACAATGCCTAGTATTATTAAAAAAATTACTCTTTACCCATGATAAACTTAATGGGTTGTATGGGTTGCGTCTGTCATTAAATATTGTAACTGTTCAGGAGATGAATCAAATATATTTAACGTGGTTTAACGGGTATAAAGTTTTCACAGTAGTCTTCATATAATACTGCCGGATGTACATGTAGCTGAATTTCACTCTCCGCCACCGACAAATTAGAAGATAACTTTTTTGAACCCTTGAATTATTATAATTATGGGGGATCGCTAAATCTGTTGGATTATACTGCGCATGTGCGGGGGATGGAAGGTATTCAGGTTCAATTCAGGGAACTGGAGCACAGATCCAATTCCCTAGATCAAGAGCCCCTCTCCAGCATCAAGGAACCTCCCTTGAGGGGTTGGACGCTTGAAACTATGCTAAGGATGGCTTTGGAGGTTATTTAAGCAATTCCAAGAAGCTGGGAATGGGCTGAGCGTCTTTGATCATAAGACACCTACCCATGTCAATTGTTCCTAGTGTCAGTAATGTCAGTATTAGCACCTGTGTAGTACCTGTGTAGTACCATTTGGTATAGGAGTCATTAGATCACAGGAAGTA
>NC_091368.1:11778400-11802712 GCF_038502225.1 Cherax quadricarinatus
TGAGTTATGTCACATTGCAACTATGATTTATGAGTTATGTCACCTTGCAACTATGATTTATGAGTTATGTCACCTTGCAACTATGATTTATGAGTTATGTCACCTTGCAACTGTGATTTATGAGTTATGTCACCTTGCAACTATGATTTATGAGTTATGTCACCTTGCAGCTGTGATTTATGAGTTATGTCACCTTGCAACTGTGATTTATGAGTTATGTCACCTTGCAACTGTGATTTATGAGTTATGTCACCTTGCAACTCTGATTTAAGAACATAAGAACATAAGAAAGGAGGAACACTGCAGCAGGCCTGTTGGCCCATACTAGGCAGGTCCTTTACAATTCATCCCACTAACAAACATTTGACCTACCCAATTTTCAATGCTACCCAAGAAATAAGCTCTGATGTGCAAGTCCCACTCAAATCCAACCCATCCCACTCATGTATTTATCCAACCTAAATTTGAAACTATCCAAAGTCCTAGCCTCAATAACCCAACTAGGTAGACTGTTCCACTCATCTACTACCCTATTTCCAAACCAATACTTTCCTATGTCCTTTCTAAATCTAAACTTATCTAATTTAAATCCATTACTGCGGGTTCTCTCTTGGAGAGATATTCTCAAGACCTTGTTAATATCCCCTTTATTAATACCTATCTTCCACTTATACACTTCGATCAGGTCTCCCCTCATTCTTCGTCTAACAAGTGAATGTAACTTAAGAGTCTTCAATCTTTCTTCATAAGGAAGATTTCTAATGCTATGTATTAATTTAGTCATCCTACGCTGAATGTTTTCTAACGAATTTATGTCCATTCTGTAATATGGAGACCAGAATTGAACTGCATAATCTAGGTGAGGCCTTACTAATGATGTATAAAGCTGCAGTATGACCTCTGGACTTCTGTTGCTTACACTTCTTGATATAAATCCCAGTAATCTATTTGCCTTATTACGTACGCTTAGGCATTGCTGTCTTGGTTTAAGGTTGCTGCTTACCATAACCCCCAAGTCCTTTTCGCAATCTGTATGGTTAAGTTCTACATTATTTAACTTATAAGTGCTAGGGTTATGGACACTCCCGAGCTTCAGAACCTTGCATTTATCTACATTGAACTGCATCTGCCACTTTTCTGACCAAGAGTAGAGTTTGTCTAAATCCTCCTGAAGTTCCCTAACATCTACGTTTGAATCAATTATCCTACCTATCTTCGTGTCATCGGCGAATTTGCTCATATCACTAGTAATTCCTTCATCAAGATCATTGATATATATTATAAACAACAACGGGCCCAAGACTGATCCCTGTGGAACGCCACTTGTTACTGATCCCCACTCGGATTTAACCCCATTTATGGACACTCTCTGCTTCCTGTCTGTGAGCCATGATTCGATCCACGAGAGCACCCTTCCCCCAATGCCATGAGCTGCCACTTTCTTCAACAGTCTTTGGTGCGGAACTCTATCAAATGCCTTACTAAAATCTAAGTAAATAATATCAAATTCTTTATCGTGGTCAACAGCCTCAAAAGCTTTACTGAAGAAAGTTAATAAATTAGTTAGACAAGACCGGCCTCTTGTGAATCCATGCTGAGTATCATTAATCAAGCTATGCTTATCGAGATGGCTTCTTATAATCTCAGCTATAATTGACTCTAGTAATTTGCCTACAATTGAGGTCAGGCTTATTGGGCGGTAATTTGACGGTAACGACTTGTCCCCTGTTTTAAAAATAGGAATTACATTAGCCATCTTCCACATATCAGACACTGCACCTGTTTGAAGAGATAAATTAAAAATATTAGTTAATGGTTCACAGACTTCCATTTTGCATTCCTTTAGAACCCTTGAAAAAACCTCATCAGGACCCGGTGACTTATTTTGCTTCAGTCTGTCTATCTGCTTCACAACCATTTCACTAGTGACTGTGATGTTACATAATTTATCTTCTTCTGATCCACTATAAAAATTAATTACCGGAATATTATTAGTGTCTTCCTGTGTAAAAACCGAGAGAAAATAATTATTTAAAATCGAGCACATTTCATTCTCTTTGTCAGTAAGATGCCCATAGTTATTTTTAAGGGGACCTATCTTATCTCTGACTTTTGTTCTATAGTCTGACTTTTGTTCTATGAGTTATGTCACCTTGCAACTGTGATTTATGAGTTATGTCACCTTGCAACTGTGATTTATGAGTTATGTCGCCTGGAAGCTGTGATTTCGGCATTAACGTCTATTTATTGAGATCTATTTGAAAGCTAGTGGAGGCCTATTTGGACCTAGAAATAACTTCTTGGAGAGCTAACTGTTGGGGTATTTCGGCCAAAGAAACGCATTTTTGGGCCTGTTTCAGTCCCATTTTATTCATCAAATAGACCGAAATCTAGTCTATTTTAATCCCCCCCAAAAAAACCTGCTAACAGTCCAAAAATTGGCCCTTCAGCTAATTTTAAACTAAAGTCCCCAGGTTTCTGCTATGCTAAAGTTGCTCTTCATTGTGAATATATATTCACTCCATTAAATTTGAAGTTTTTTCCTATTTCTCGTTCTAAAAGATCATTCCAAGGCTGCTGGGTGGCCAGGATAGTTATTGGCGAATTAGTGCAACCAGGTATATTTCAGGGGATGTAAACGTGAGAAGGGACGAAGCCAGGCTAATTGTCCATTTCCAGCCACTGTGACCCTCCCTGATAAAACCAACTCTTGTATGTTTCCAATCTAGCCAATGGAACAAAGAAATTTCCAATTCAACCACCAGAACTAACCTAGAACCTCCTATTATATAGTAAATTATTAACATTTTTCATTTATTTAAACCAATTTATCAGCCAATACTAACGCCAAAATCAACCTTGAAAGAACCCTAGCTCAACCTGTATTCACTTCATCCACCTGTATTCACTATATTCACCTGCATTCACTGAATCAACCTGAGGCCTGGTCTCAGACCGGGCCGCGGGGGCGTTGACCCCCGGAACTCTCTCCAGGTAAAACTCCAGGTATCCACTATTATCCACTAGTATCCACTGTATGCACTTAACCTCAAAGGTAAACTTTGGGGTTAGTAGGATTCTTGTGAGATTGACTTAACTAAAATTGCGGACACCAAAGGTAAAATTTAAATTTTTATTTTGAAAATGTAATCACTCAATCAGAATTGGGAATCTGCATACATTTTTGCGACTTCAAGATACATATTATTTGTATTTTTATTTCTATATTAATCTTATTTTGATAGGTAATATAAAAAAATAATGAAAGCTTGAGAAATAAATGTGTGTGTAATTGTGTGTGACTAGGTTTTTTTAGTTAGAAAATTTAGATACATCTTCAATGTTCTGCTTCTCCATTCTATGTGATATTTACACAGTGGAAATTGTAGCTTTGTTTCCCTGTAATTTTCCATCCCGCACAATGGGATTCATACACAGTGTGAAATCTTTCATTAGGGTCATGTCAGAGAGTGTGTGGAGGAGAGGAGGAAGCTATGCGTGTTGTACAGAAATATCAAACTGCTTGTTTCGAGTGGTAACACGATACAGCACTGAATATTTAATATCGTACTAATATGTTTTTTACTAACAAGAAAAAACTTAACCCATCCTTGAGCCATAATAAAATCTTGGAAAAATATTAAAATTAACCTACATTCCACATCAGAGGGGGCTCATTTTTTTTATAAGTAGTGAAGAGGGAATTATGGATCACGAATGCTGTTAACTATTTATATAAAAAACAGTTGAATGCCTCCTTCCCAATCCAGTCAATCATCCTCTCCTCATTCTTCCACAAACAACAAAATGCAGGACTACTGCTATAGAGGTCATTTATGTTTCTGTGGTTTACAGTATATATAATTCTACAGTTTAAAGTAATGGCAGTGATCACTCTTCTCCTCCTGTCCTCTTGGTTTTCGGGCCGAGAGGATCTACTGCGCAGACGTTCCTCAGTTGCCTGGCTGCGGTGGTGTGAGGTGGTGTTGTCGCACCTCTGCTGTCAAACCAGGAGAACTACCATTAGTCAACATGAAGTTCAGTCATAGACGCCGGATCAACACTGTCGGAATTGAGCTTCTCCGAGGGGAAATATCGCCTGTTTCGGCTCAAGTATTACTACCCAAGATCATCAAAGAGACGTATGGCATTCAGGATGGAGAGTTATACGGGGTAGCTTTAAATGGAGCTCACAGAATTTTTGTGAAATTGCTCACATCAACGGTCTACGAATCGTTGGTCAGTCGTTTTCAGGACGTAAGTCTTGATGCTACGCCAGCTGTTCGCATGAGGATGATTGACGTATCCAGGCATTACACATGGATCAAGCTTCGTAACGTTCCCTTCGAGGCGGATGAGGCAGATATTAGAAGAGTTTTTGAGAAATATGGGACAGTTCATTTGGCCCAGCACGGTACGTGGGTGATGGGAGCCTATGCGGGTCTGCCGGAAGGCACTTTTAACCTAAAAATGGCATTGCGACACCCTATAACGTCCTACGTGTACCTACAGGAATTCAGGACACAGGTCATGGTTTCGTATACCTGGCAAAGACGTACATGCCGCCTTTGCGGGGAATATGATCACATAGCAGCGGCGTGTGGGAAGCGGCAACGAGCGCCTGGCCCAGAGGTGGAGGCATCCGCTCCTGCAACTGAGGAAGCAGGTGGGGAACAACGACGTGAGGGAGGGCGTGGTCGTCTATGGAGCGAGATATTGGATGAGGTGCATATGGCTGGGGGAGAGGGTGAGGCCCTCGACCAGTTAACTGGCCCAGAGACTCCTCCAGAGTGAAGTGATGAGCAGAAAGTACAGGAGGAAGTGTTGGAAATTGAGGAGAAATTGGCTGAGGTGTTGAAGTCTTTGTCACCGCCTGAGGAGGTGGTTGCACCTGAGCGGGTAGTAGACGAGGAGTTGACGGCTGCGGTGCGTCAACGACAGGAGAACCATACGGACTACGGGATTGATAGCGTGGCAGAGGTGTCACCGGGATCAATGAACCAATGTACAGTGGAAGTAGAGGTCCATTGTGAGGCATCACCAGACCAAGTTATGGAGGATGTGATCGTCACGAGGAAGAGGGCTGCTGCGTCGGATTCAGATGATGTCCTGATGCGCAGCCGCCTGGGAAGCAGATTTGGGCGGAAGGTGAAGGTAGTGGCGGCCACGACAGGAGGCACCGAAAGAAGGGGGGGGGGAGAGGGAAGTGTGAAGGTGACAAGTGGAACTACAAGCTCTGGTGCCCCTGGGAAGAGTGGAGAGAGGAGGCAGGGGTAGAAACTTTATAAGGCCTCAGGAGTATGACTGTAAACGTTAACGGTTTGTGTAATAGTGTAAAGAGAGAAATGGTTTAGAACGTTTCTGAATAAATCTAGAGTGGATGTTGTGTTTTTTCAGGAGCATAATTTTAAGGAGTGTAGGGTGCTGGAGGTGGCAGGGTTTCAGGTGGTAACCCTGCCATCTGCCTGTTTAAAAGGAGGTGTGGGTATATTAATTAGGGAGGCGAGCCCGTTTGGTTTGCAGAGAAGTGAGGGGGGAGAGGAGGGTGTTGCGCATTGATGGTTGGTGGATGGGCAAGCATGTGTCCTTTGTAAGCGTGTATGCGCTTGCAGAGAATAACATACAGATGAAACAGGAGTTTGTGTGTGAAGACCTTGTGTTTTTCTTACGTGCATTACCGGAGGTGGCACTAGTAGGAGGCGACTGGAATTGCGTTATTAGGAGGGCCGATGTGGAACCGAAAGGGGCAGGGTATGTGTCTGTGACTAAGAGATTTAATGAGGGATATTCGGTTACGGGACGCGTTTGAGGGGGGGGGGGAGAGCCAGAGCATACGTTTGTTAGGAGAGGGTATGCAGAAGGTTAGACAGGGTGTAACTTTCTCAAGGGGTTGTAGTAGAATCTTTCAAAACTGTTGAGGTAGCATTGTCGGATCATAGAGCATTGGTGGTGGAGGATGGGTGGGAGGTGCTTGCGGAAATATACAGGAGTTGCTGGAAATTAAACATAAGTGTGCTGAGTGATGAGAAGGGGTTAGAGGGATTTTCTGTCCTATGGAAGGAGCTTAGTGAGGACGCACAGGGGGTGGAAGATGTGAAATGGTGGGATTGTGTCACTAAGGAAAGGATTCGGAAATATTACGTGAGGGAGGGTAAACATATAAATAACTTAAAATATGGACTTTCAAACTATTTAGAGGACAGGTTAAGGGGTTGTTATGGGCAGGGGGCTGCAGGGGGCAACTATCCTATGGACGATATTGTCGAAGTGAAGGAGAGACTGAGGGAGTTACAAAATGAAAGGTTTCAAGCAGTAAGGGTGCAGGCAAGGGTAGAGGAGGTGCTTTGGGGCGACAAGCCATCGGCGTGTGTGTCGCGACGTCAAAAGCAAAGGCAGCAGGTTACAGCTATCGCAAGGTTAGAGGTACACGAGCTGGCGGGAGGTTATAGGGTAGGTCAGGAGATAAGGGCTACGAAAGGAATGTGTGCGTATGCGGATAAATGGGGTGGAGGGTATTGGACAAGTGGGGGGAAAGGATGTGACTTTCGAGAAGATGTGTATGTGATGTGCAATTTAGGCAACAGTGATAGGAAGGCATTAGGAGGGGTAATTATGGAAGAGGAAATAGAGATGGCTTTAAGGAGAATGAGGAAGGGCAAAGCACCAGGAATAGACGGTCTCCCGGCTGAATTTTATCTACAACATTGGGAGGTGATAAGGGGTTTCATGGTCAGGTTATTAAATCAGATGAACGAGAAGGGTGAGATGGGGTAGAAGCAAGCAACAGCAGTTGTAGTGTTGGTCCCGAAGGGTAAGGGGCAGCACACCCTCAAGGAGTACTGTGCCATATCGCTGCTATTTGCAGATTACAAGGTGTTTGCTAAATTCTTAGGTAATCGGTTTAAATGTGTTATAGGGAGAGTGGTTTCGAAAACGCAGTTTGGGTTGCCTGGAAGGTCGATGATTGAAGATCATGGGATACTGAGAAGTTTTGTGGAGTCAAAAGGGGGGGAGGGGGTGGCGTTGTTGGCTTGAGATTGGCAGGGGGCCTATGACAGAGTGGAAAGGGGAGCATTGGGGTTATACTCAGGAGGCAGGGTTTACGGGGAAGAAATAGTTAATTAGGTAACCACGTTGTACAAAGGAGCCAAGATGCGGGTACAGATAAATGGATGTTTGAGGGAGGAGATTGCAATGGGTAGGGGACTTAGGCAGGGGTGTTCCATGTCACAAATATTGTTTGCATGCATTCAGGACCCCTTCTATAGAATGGTTGAGCGTAGTGTATGTAATAAGAGTGGGGGTGGGGTGGAGGTAGGGAAAGTATGGCCTGGATTAGTAGATATGTAGATGATACAACCGTCCTGGTTTGGGGAGGGATGTCGCTGGGGGTTTTGGATGATGTTGTGCAATTATTTGGACGTGCAACAGGAATGCAGGTAAATAGTGAGAAGTCAATGGGTAGGGGGGGAGGGAGATGTAACGTTGTGAGGAAACAGACGGTGTCTTTAAAAATTTGTGGTATCATCTATAGGGATGACCTGGACGCGGCACAAAAGGAAAATTCGAATCGGTTGTTGGAAAGGATCCTGGGGCGTCTGGGTGCATTGAGACCTCATCATCTGACCCTCGTGTAAAGAGTGATTGTCATAAATATATTATTGTATAGTAAGGTTTGGCATGTAGCGGCCGTGTTCCCAATAACAGGGACGGCGATTGCGGGAATTCTGAGACGGGTGTTTAAATTCTTGTGGGGTTCAAGTTGCGATTGGTTATGGAGAGAGGTTGTAATGTTACCTGTGCGTCAGGGTGGGTTGGGGTTGATGGACCTGAGAAGGAGGGTTAAATGTGTGTTTCTTAAATGGGAGGTTTTGCACGAGGGAGTGAGGGGGGGCAGCTGAAAAAAGTACATGATAAGTTGGGAAAGTTGTATGGTGGAGTGGAGTTGAAGGAATGTGAAATCGTCTTGTTGGCTTTGATGTTGGTTAGAGAACCGAGAAAAAATCGAATAAGGGTTTTGTGTAGGCTGTTTGCAGGGAGGATCGTTGCCCCAGTAGAGGGGTTGTTCTCCATGTACGCGTGGGGGAGTATTTGGTATAGGTTTAGCAAGCTGAAGTTAAATCCTAGGGTGCGTGAGGTAGCGTATCGTTTTCTGCATGGCATCCTACCGTCGGGAGAAGTACTAAGAACCAGAAGGGTAGTAGTGGGAGGGAGGTGTGGAATCTGTGGTGCGGATGAGACGGCGTTCCATGCAGTATATTTTTGTGAGGGGTTGGAGGGTGTCAGGTGTTGGTTAAGTAGGGTGGTACACAGGGTGGGGGGCCGTGGGGTGACGGTTCTGCGTGCGCTAAGCTTAGATGTGGGATGGTTAGACGAGGGTGTCATAAGAGCTTTGTATTATATCATGGTGGATTATATATATATATATATCGTGGGTGATGAGGGGGAGAGGGGTTTGTGAGGTGCGGCGGCGGGTACTTGCGATAACGTTTTATCGTACCATGTGTCGTAACAAGAAACTGTATGGGAGGAGGTGGGCGCAGGATTTCTCGGAAGGTTATAAAACGCTAACGTTAGGGATTCTCGTGAATCTGTGAATTGGGATGAGTGAGTGAAGGGTACGGGTTTTGGGGTTTACATATGTAGAGAGGGAAGTCAAGGGGTCGCAGCGGGGTCGCCTCCTGGGGGAGGGGTGTGAGAGTGACGTGAATGTGGGTATAGAAGGTGTAGCGGTGTGTCATATGTGCATGTAGCATCAACCTTGTGGTTGTCATGCCACGTATGTACGTGAAGCTTGAGGGCTCGTCATGGCCATCTTAATATACTAAGTGCGACTGGTGTTATGAATGTAGGTGTAAGATCTTGCAGGAGTATTTGGGTTTATGTAGACTGTGCGTATACAGCCTTGTGTGACATGTTTCATGTGCGATATGTTTATCGCGTTTTGAGGTGTTAATTTGTTATTTACGAAGTGTGTTATGGCTGTTTATGTTTGGATATACTCCTTTATTGTTTGTTTGGTATACTGTGCATTTCTTTCACGCATTGCCCTGACAAAGAGAGCTTGTAGCGATTGTACTGCATTTTCTTTTTGCATTATATAATGTGCTCATTTCGAAGATGTGAGAGGAATGCTTATGACTTTCATTATTTTGTAATGACTCGTTAGGATAATGAGGCACGTATGTATGTTTTAGAGAATTACCCCTACTGGGGATTAATTGGGGAAGAATGTGTACTTGTTTTAATGAGATTATGATGTAGGTCATTACGTTTATTGGCTAATGTGAAGGTTGTGATTAATTGATATATTTTCTCGTGAATATTCTTTCTATGTATTGAACCTTTGTCATATGTCACAGTAATATTATGTAAACTATATATACCTGAAAGGCTTGGATTCAATGGATGTTTATATGATTCATTATTTGACCCTGGTACTGAGGTCACCTGTAAGTTATGTCCTTGTAAGGTTTCTAGTGAAATGGGGTTCAGATTACCCTTTTTCTTAATGTTACTTCTGTTATGCGATATGTTTATCGCGATTCGAGGTGTTAATTTGTTGTTATTTATGAAATATGTTATGGTTATTCATGTTAGGATATATTCCTTTATTGTTTGTTTGGTATACTGTGCTTTTCTTTCACGCATTGCCCTGACAAAGGGAGTTTGTTTCTTTTGACATTATATAATGTGCTCATCCTGTAGATGAGGGTGGAATGCTTAAGACTTTCATTATTTTGCAATGACTCGATAAGGTTTGTAGTGAGGCACGTATGTATTGTTTTAGGCAATTTCCTGTATCGGGGGTTAGTTGGGGAAGAGTATGTACTTGTTTTAATGAGATTATGATGTAGGTTATTTTGTTTATTGACTAATGTGAAGGTTGTGATTAACTGATAATTTTTCTCGTGAATATTCTTTCTATTGTATTGAGCCTTTGTCATATGTCACAGTAATATTATGTAAACTATATATACCTGAAAGGATATCGATTCAATGGATGTTTATATGATTCATTATCTGACCCTGTTATTGAGGTCATCTGTAAGTTATGTCCTTGTTAGGTTTCTTGTGAAATAGGGTTCAGATTACCCATTCTTCTTAATGTTGCGTCTGTTATATAGCAATATTTGCGAGTGTATATGTGCAACCCCTTTGTGTCAGTTAATTTGTGTCGTGTTTATTTTGTCAGTGTACGTCATGTAGGATTGAGATCCATAAATTATTCATTTTAAATTTTATTTAGGGGGTTTTATGTTAAGCTGTATTGTTTTTAAATAAAAAAAAAACTCCTACCACACACCTGAAGTCAGCGCTAAACACCTGAAGTCAGTGTTACACACCTGAAGTCAGCGCTAAACACATTCTCTGCCGTTTGTCAGTGTATGCTGAACATTGAAAGTTTATGTTAATATTTATTTAAGGGATAAAGATGTTCTTAATAGTACATAAGATCTTTACATAAGTCCTATTCAGCTTCATCAGTTCCTTCTCAGATATTTGTCTAACCAATTTTTGAATCCATCCTAGGAAATAGCATCAATAACCCATATAACCAATTCTAGTAAAAGGTTAATATACATTATTATTCAGAACTGGTAAATTGACAATTTAAACTACTTGTTATGTAGGCAATAGATTTTTACTCACATTTTAAATAGCCAAACATGAGGGATTTAAGGTTAAACATTGTCATTAAATGTCATTCAAACTAACATTAGAAATGGGATGAACGGATGGTAGTGTGACGGGTTGGATATTGACTTGACGTTAACCAGTTAATACAGTAGCTTAATACAGTCTACTATCTGTCAACCGTTATGACTTTACATGCAGAATTAGTTGTTAAGGACATTTCTCGATAGTGTGTGTGCTTGTTTATATATAAATCATACCACGGGTGGGGATAGAACCCGCGATGAGAGAGTCTCAAAACTCCAGACCGTCGCGTTAGCCACTGAACCAGCCAGCCAAAATAAGATTCGTCCAACTAGGTATATTTCTACACCATAGGAAGGTTAGCATAGGCACCACTGTGACCACAAATGCATATGGTCACAGTGGTGCCTATGCTAACCTTCCTATGGTGTAGAAATATACCTAGTTGGACGAATCTTATTGTGGCTAGCTGGTTCAGTGGCTAACGCGACGGTCTGGAGTTTTGAGACTCTCTCATCGCGGGTTCTATCCCCACCCGTGGTATGGTTTGTTTGCAATCGTGTCATTACGATTTCGTGAGTCTTATATATATATATATATATATATATATATATATATATATATATATATATATATATATATATATATATATATATATATATATTTTTATTATCACACCGGCCGATTCCCACCAAGGCAGGGTGGCCCGAAAAAGAAAAACTTTCACCATCATTCACTCCATCACTGTCTTGCCAGAAGGGTGCTTTACACTACAGTTTCTAAACTGCAACATTAACACCCCTCCTTCAGAGTGCAGGCACTGTACTTCCCATCTCCAGGACTCAAGTCCGGCCTGCCGGTTTCCCTGAATCCCTTCATAAATGTTACTTTGCTCACACTCCAACAGCACGTCAAGTATTAAAAACCATTTGTCTCCATTCACTCCTATCAAACACGCTCACGCATGCCTGCTGGAAGTCCAAGCCCCTCGCACACAAAACCTCCTTTACCCCCTCCCTCCAACCCTTCCTAGGCCGACCCCTACCCCGCCTTCCTTCCACTACAGACTGATACACTCTTGAAGTCATTCTGTTTCGCTCCATTCTCTCTACATGTCCGAACCACCTCAACAACCCTTCCTCAGCCCTCTGGACAACAGTTTTGGTAATCCCGCACCTCCTCCTAACTTCCAAACTACGAATTCTCTGCATTATATTCACACCACACATTGCCCTCAGACATGACATCTCCACTGCCTCCAGCCTTCTCCTCGCTGCAACATTCATCACCCACGCTTCACACCCATATAAGAGCGTTGGTAAAACTATACTCTCATACATTCCCCTCTTTGCCTCCAAGGACAAAGTTCTTTGTCTCCACAGACTCCTAAGTGCACCACTCACTCTTTTTCCCTCATCAATTCTATGATTCACCTCATCTTTCATAGACCCATCCGCTGACACGTCCACTCCCAAATATCTGAATACGTTCACCTCCTCCATACTCTCTCCCTCCAATCTGATATTCAATCTTTCATCACCTAATCTTTTTGTTATCCTCATAACCTTACTCTTTCCTGTATTCACCTTTAATTTTCTTCTTTTGCACACCCTACCAAATTCATCCACCAATCTCTGCAACTTCTCTTCAGAATCTCCCAAGAGCACAGTGTCATCAGCAAAGAGCAGCTGTGACAACTCCCACTTTGTGTGTGATTCTTTATCTTTTAACTCCACGCCTCTTGCCAAGACCCTCGCATTTACTTCTCTTACAACCCCATCTATAAATATATTAAACAACCACGGTGACATCACACATCCTTGTCTAAGGCCTACTTTTACTGGGAAAAAATTTCCCTCTTTCCTACATACTCTAACTTGAGCCTCACTATCCTCGTAAAAACTCTTCACTGCTTTCAGTAACCTACCTCCTACACCATACACTTGCAACATCTGCCACATTGCCTCCCTATCCACCCTGTCATACGCCTTTTCCAAATCCATAAATGCCACAAAGACCTCTTTAGCCTTATCTAAATACTGTTCACTTATATGTTTCACTGTAAACACCTGGTCCACACACCCCCTACCTTTCCTAAAGCCTCCTTGTTCATCTGCTATCCTATTCTCCGTCTTACTCTTAATTCTTTCAATTATAACTCTACCATACACTTTACCAGGTACACTCAACAGACTTATCCCCCTATAATTTTTGCACTCTCTTTTATCCCCTTTGCCTTTATACAAAGGAACTATGCATGCTCTCTGCCAATCCCTAGGTACCTTACCCTCTTCCATACATTTATTAAATAATTGCACCAACCACTCCAAAACTATATCCCCACCTGCTTTTAACATTTCTATTTTTATCCCATCAATCCCGGCTGCCTTACCCCCTTTCATTTTACCTACTGCCTCACGAACTTCCCCCACACTCACAACTGGCTCTTCCTCACTCCTACAAGATGTTATTCCTCCTTGCCCTATACACGAAATCACAGCTTCCCTATCTTCATCAACATTTAACAATTCCTCAAAATATTCCTTCCATCTTCCCAATACCTCTAACTCTCCATTTAATAACTCTCCTCTCCTATTTTTAACTGACAAATCCATTTGTTCTCTAGGCTTTCTTAACTTGTTAATCTCACTCCAAAACTTTTTCTTATTTTCAACAAAATTTGTTGATAACATCTCACCCACTCTCTCATTTGCTCTCTTTTTACATTGCTTCACCACTCTCTTAACTTCTCTCTTTTTCTCCATATACTCTTCCCTCCTTGCATCACTTCTACTTTGTAAAAACTTCTCATATGCTAACTTTTTCTCCCTTACTACTCTCTTTACATCATCATTCCACCAATCGCTCCTCTTCCCTCCTGCACCCACTTTCCTGTAACCACAAACTTCTGCTGAACACTCTAACACTACATTTTTAAACCTACCCCATACCTCTTCGACCCCATTGCCTATGCTCTCATTAGCCCATCTATCCTCCAATAGCTGTTTATATCTTACCCTAACTGCCTCCTCTTTTAGTTTATAAACCTTCACCTCTCTCTTCCCTGATGCTTCTATTCTCCTTGTATCCCATCTACCTTTTACTCTCAGTGTAGCTACAACTAGAAAGTGATCTGATATATCTGTGGCCCCTCTATAAACATGTACATCCTGAAGTCTACTCAACAGTCTTTTATCTACCAATACATAATCCAACAAACTACTGTCATTTCGCCCTACATCATATCGTGTATACTTATTTATCCTCTTTTTCTTAAAATATGTATTACCTATAACTAAACCCCTTTCTATACAAAGTTCAATCAAAGGGCTCCCATTATCATTTACACCTGGCACCCCAAACTTACCTACCACACCCTCTCTAAAAGTTTCTCCTACTTTAGCATTCAAGTCCCCTACCACAATTACTCTCTCACTTGGTTCAAAGGCTCCTATACATTCACTTAACATCTCCCAAAATCTCTCTCTCTCCTCTGCATTCCTCTCTTCTCCAGGTGCATACACGCTTATTATGACCCACTTCTCGCATCCAACCTTTACTTTAATCCACATAATTCTTGAATTTACACATTCATATTCTCTTTTCTCCTTCCATAACTGATCATTTAACATTACTGCTACCCCTTCCTTTGCTCTAACTCTCTCAGATACTCCAGATTTAATCCCATTTATTTCCCCCCACTGAAACTCTCCTACCCCCTTCAGCTTTGTTTCGCTTAGGGCCAGGACATCCAACTTCTTTTCATTCATAACATCAGCAATCATCTGTTTCTTGTCATCCGCACTACATCCACGCACATTTAAGCAACCCAGTTTTATAAAGTTTTTCTTCATCTCTTTTTTAGTAATTGTATACAGGAGAAGGGGTTACTAGCCCATTGCTCCCGGCATTTTAGTCGCCTCATACGACACGCATGGCTTACGGAGGAAAGATTCTTTTCCACTTCCCCATGGACAATAGAAGAAATAAAAAAGAACAAGAGCTATTTAGAAAAAGGAGAAAAACCTAGATGTATGTATATATATATATGCATGTGCGTGTCTGTGAAGTGTGACCAAAGTGTAAGTAGGAGTAGCAAGATATCCCTGTTATCTTAGCGTGTTTATGAGACAGAAAAAGAAACCAGCAATCCTACCATCATGCAAAACAGTTACAGGTTTTTGTTTCACAGTCATCTGGCAGGACGGTAGTACTTCCCTGGGTGGTTGCTGTCTACCAACCTACTACCTAATATATATATATATATATATATATATATATATATATATATATCTATATATATATATATATATAATATATATATATATAAAACTAGGGACCACAGGGCGACCAGCTTCCTCTTTCAGAGACTCAGTGTTGCGATCCAGACAGGAAATGCCTGCAGCATTCTGGGCATGCGGCCCACCGCCGAGGAGCTGGATGAAGTATTCGAGATGTAGCTCTGAGTTACCTATGTTGTTTTACTTTCTATTGGATCTTTGTGAATGTTTTGTCAATATATATATATGTATATATATATATATATATATATATATATATATATATATATATATATATATATATATATATATATATATATATATATATATATATATATATATATATATTACTTAATCACTCAACTCGTTCATCAAAATTAATATTTACATGAGTATATATGAGTGATGTGTGATGAATATGTATCTGTTATTTACCATAACACTTCCTTTACAGTCTATTCGGTAACCTTTTCAAGTATCTTCAGTGTTTTTATAATTCTGAATAGTATATCCATTATTTTATTATAATTCGCATATTTATTCATTAATACTCTTTTATGTAGATACACAGAAATTACCGACAGTTAATGTCAACCATTCACCATCGTCGTTACAAGCTACACTAATTCATTGATGACAATAGACTTTACTATTCTGTTTACCCCTCAAGGAAGGTTCCTTTATGTTGGTGAGGGGCTCTTGATTTAGGGAATTGGATCTGTACTCCAGTTCCCTGAATTAAGCCTGAATGCCTTCCACATCCCCCCCCCCAGGCGCTGTATAATCCTCCGGGTTTAGCGCTTCCCCCTTGATTATAATTATAATAATTAAAAATTACTATTCTGTTTACTACCTCTACGTTGTTTGTTATTATTTCTGCCTTGGAGCGTGAGTCCAGGAACCTTTTTCCGCAACTGTACAGAAATAACCTTATGCAGATTGTATATTAGTCAAATATACCAGTGAGAGTAATGTGAAATAAATCTATGAAAATATTTAAAAAAAATAGCTATTCCATCATCAATATAACACTGATGACAATATATTTGATATTTAACATATTCGTTATGTGATGGGAAACTGTATGAACATGTTCGAGTGCATTTTGCTACGGAGTCCTAAATGTCCCATCTAACCAGTTGACATCCACATCATGAAGTTTACAATTAGTTACGTAGTAAAAAAAAATATTTTCATGATTCATGACTGCTGCTGCTGCTTCTGCAGCAAAATATTTACTGAAAGCCTATCACTGGCGCTGCTGGGAGGAGGTGAGTGGGTGTTTGGTAATTATAGCAGTAATGTGTGTGAGACTCTAGACTAGATAAATTACTTGGCAATATTGACAAGCACACGGACATAAAACTTTTCAGGGAGACGAGAAATAAATGTTACAATATCGATATTAACATTAATAATAGAAACAAAAACAATAGCAGTAATAATATTTATAATAATAATAATAATAATAACAATAATAATAATAATAATAGTGATAATAATAATAATAATAATGATAATGAAGGAGGATATTTTCATTTTGAAGGTGTATCCTCAGTGTAGAATCGGCGCACCTCTGGCAAACCAGTGATGGAGTGATGGTGAAAAAAAATATTTTTCTTTAGGTCACTCTACCTCAGTGGGAGACTGCCGATGTCTTACTAAATAATGAAAATAATAATAATAATAATAATAATAATAATAATAATAATAATAATAATTATTATTATTATTATTATTATTATTATTATTATTATTATTATTATTATTATTATTTCTAAAAAGTACACAACGCTGTATGATCCTTAGGGGCTTAACACTTAGTTATGATTATAATAGTAATCTAAAAAGTACATTATACAATTGATAGTGGATTTCTTGACATTATTATCATAATTTACTGAACGAACGCCACTGGTTATACAGTAATTCCAGGCTGCCTTAAAATAACTTATAGTTATGGAATGATTATTTAATTAGGTTAGTTATCAAGAGTGAAAAGTGTGCTGTCTGTGACACTATCAGTCTGGTCCATGATTGTGATATTTTTAGATTTTTGTGTAAAACAATTTGTTATAACATTTGTAGTGGTTATTATATATATTGTACAAATGCAAATACAAACTTATATTTCATTATTACGGTACTGGACAAGCAATTATCGCTATGTAAAGTAAAAGGACACAAATGTAACTAATGTGACATTTTTATTGTAGCAACGTTTCGCTCTCCAGGAGCTTTGTCAAGCCGGCTTGACAAAGCTCCTGGAGAGCGAAACGTTGCCACAACAAAAATGTCACATTAGTTGCACTTGTTTCCTTTTACTTTACATATTGCCGGTAATTCTGCCCACTTTATTACAATTATCTCTATGGACCATACAACGTATCTCACCTCGGCCAAAACGTAACTTTTGTTGTACTTAAATTTTCAGAATTTTTTCCTTCTCTAAGGGTCTAGTACCTGGCATTATCTAGTTGAAAAGGGTAAGTCGTTCTAGTTGCTTAAATTGCAATACAGAATGTAATTATATACTATAGAATGTGTTGTGTTAGAATTATATTTGCAAGTCGTCTTTCTGAGAGACGGTATTGCAGAATAGTTTACAATATGTATTAGCTGAAATAAAATCTCCAGCAACAAGAACAGGGATAGGACTGATGAAAAAAGCATGTTTTAGGATTTGTTGTGATGATCATTCAAGGGAAAGGAGACGGTTTTGAAGAGTAGCTTTGAAGTGGTTGGTAAATAGGGATCCTTTGAAATCTTCTGAAAGAGTTTCACTTGCAAAACATTTAGGCATGACCTACTTCCACATTTGGATTTGTCCACTGTAATACCACCTACGACTGTTGCACCTCACCTGTCTACAGCATATAAGCCACTTCTTCGCACATATGCTGTATTCTTTTCAAGATTGATGGACTGATTACATCGACTCCAAGCTAAAGGAGTGATTACTTCAAACTCCTGTTCTTCACCATTCTCCTTTGTATGGACTGATGAAGCCACTGTATGGCGAAAGGCTTCCTCAGTAAAGATACCCAAGTACTACTTATTAGTCAAATTTATCAAGGCTTTTAGAGCTGACGTTTATATATGCATTGACTGTCCATATATAGTATGTACCGTAGTATGAGTGGATGTTATGTATGTTGAGTTAATTTCAACTTTTGCAGAGTTAGTGTGCATGTGTATGTTGTTAGGCGACTTTGCTCATTTATTAGCATTAAGTGATTGGCTGTAATAGATCCATCAGGTTCAAATACCATAGGTTAGGTAAGGATCGAGTAAAGAGTAGTTCAAAGTAGTTAAGTGAGGATTGAGGTACACAGTACCGTTTCTTAGATAAGATGTCTGCTGTTTCTGAGGCCTTATTGATTAAGTATGGGATGTGGATACTTGGCATAACGTTGCATTCAAGGTAGACCTTAGAATTTTCCCTTGTGTTTTCTTACAATGTGAGAATCATTAATCCTTATGCACGTATTTACAGGGATATTTGCAGTTCTGTCCCTAAACAGCATGTATGTCATCTTAATATAAGAGTGAATTAATTTGCAGCCATTCATGTAGAAAGCGTTATGAGCTCCTTATTATTGAGAGAATTCGGAATAAGGGAGGCGGCAAAGTTGTCATCTGCAAACTCATATAAGTACTGGGAAGGTCAGTGATGTATATGAAGAGACATAGAGAGCCGAGAATAGTTCCCTTGAGCCACCCTTGTTTTAACGAGGTTATGTTCTTGATAAAAACATATTTCTACTAATAAGTTAGGACTTCAAGTATACATGAATATGAACTCTGATACCATAATGCTCTAGTTTAAGGTGTACTAAGCTGTGGTCTACTGTATCAAAAGCTTTCCTATGGTCTATGAAGAGGCCCAATAGATATTTGTTATTTTCAAGAGCTACATAAAGTAGGCTAGATTCTTCTTGAAGTACTGGAGTAACCATGGCTGTCTCAAGCGTTGTTGAGAAAGTTTGCTTTTCTATCGATATGCTGAACAATGTTGCAATGGTGAGTGAGAGCACATGATCTGCTTATTTTTTATCGTGAGTTGAGGTTAATTAACTAAGTTTCCTGCCTTGTTTTTCTCTGAATTTATTAATTGAACTGTCTTCAATATGATAAATTGGAGCTAAGTACAGAGAGTTTGTAAAATTTCCAGCAAGGTATTAGCTCGCTTGGTGAACAGGGGCAGCAGGTGTCAGGGGACTAACACCCAGGTACCTAATTATAGCTAGGTAAACAGGGGAAAAAGGTGTAAGGTGACTAACACACAGGCACCTACTAATTGCTGGGTTAGCAGGGACAGCAGGTGTATGACACTGTAACTTTTGATTTTTCTACTTAGGCCTCATCCGTTTTGTTAGGCTGGATAGCAGGATCATTTAGTTTAGTAAAAACAGTATCTCTAGTTTTGGTCAGTTTTCTAAAGCTAAATATTTAAGTGTTTTCTAGGTCTTTTCGTATCCCATTTTGTTTCATTAAACCTGCTAGCACAACATAATTGTTTACACGTCCTGATTAATATAGTAAGTTCGGATGTATAGTTTTTAGTCTGTTCTTTGCTTATTAACCCAATCTGTATTTTTTCATAGCTAGTCTCTTTGCTGTGATCTGCTTGGTTTCTGTAGGACAATGCCTATTGCAGAGGGTATATATTTTTTGTAGAGAAACACAAACACACTTTGCAATTTCCTGATCGTCAGTAAACTCTCTGTGTCTGTCAGTGAAGTTATTTACTGATGTCTCATGATGGACACGGTATGAGATCTTGCTAGTTTCGAGTGATAAATTATATATTTAGTTACAGTGCAAGTGGGGTACTGATCAGTATTTGTGTCAGTAAATGTTCCCGCTTTTGGAAAAGCTACTGTTTGTTCCAGGTATTGCAAGTTACGATACAGTAGTCTTAGAAATTCGTGTTGGCTTAATTATAGAAGTAATTAGTAAGCAATTGAACATGTTATTAAATAAGGAAGACAATACATTTGTGAATCTTCAGCTTCAGTGTCCAGAAAGTATTAGGAGATATTTGTTTAAGTGCTATTAAGTTTCTTAAGTTATCACGTAACTTGGAAATATATTAGCATGACGTAACCTCTAGATTGTTCCAACTGTAATTGGGATAATCAAGGATTTTATTGTAAAATTAGAAAATATATATTGGTCACACTCTCCCCTGAAACCTGTTGAGTTACTTCATATTAGTATATAAGAGATTGTAGCCTTCTCCTCCCCATTTGATCAAGGCTGCAGTTATGAATATCTGAATACCCAGGTATAGCAAAAATGTTTGTTGTGTCATCATAAAGTCGTGTTTTTGAAGGATTAATAAAAGTTGTGATTTAAAGAATCTAGGAGTGCTATGAGGTCATCATAGTGTATACTCAGACTTCTAACAATATAATTAATATTGACATATTCTTGGTGTTACTGAGAACAATTTTTGGGAAGTTTGCTGCGTAATAAATGCAGTTGCTGTCAGAAGAATTTTGATTATCATTGTGATGAGATAAGAGATTTAAATCTGAGTCAATATCAACATTCATGAATTATAAAGTAGGGAATGAAAAAGGAAGAAGGATGAGGTAGAGTTATTAGCATCTGAGAACCAGTAATAGGAGAAACTAGGGAAGAAATAACATAATACTGGCATACCCATTATAAAGAAAACTAATTATGAGAATAGAGATAATGCATAAAATTGCATAAATATGATCAAGTAACTATTTAATATTAAGTACTTTGAGGTTCTCAAATTCTTGAAAGTTGTAGAATATTATATTAAAGATATATTCATTTCCCAATTAAACTTGAAAATGCTGTGAATTTTTTTATTTCCATTACATCAAGAAAAATAAATTTGAGTATCTCTCTTGTGAATGGCTTAATTAAACATTTAAGAGCTAATATACCTTACGTTCAGGATAAAAATATTGTTTCACATATTTGTCCGCAGATTAGTCAGTAATAAAGAAAAACTAATAAAGAAAAAACTTGGTAACATTGGATTCCATGCGGTAACTGGTGAATGTGTCTTCTGACAGGCTTCAATACTTTAGGTTGATGAGCTTTCAGAAACACGTTGAACCATCGTACCGTGCTGCATAATTCAGAATTTATCTGTTTTATTAAATAAATTATGAAATTGGCTTCCATTAAAAAATAAAGACTGCGTATTTTAATCGGCTCCAAACCCTCAACAATGATGCCTTTCATGAAATAGATTTTACCTGCAGAAAACCCAGAGGCCGTCTCCTGCCCCATGTGGGGAAGAGGACGGGAAGGGTCGAAGGGGGGATGGTACACAGGCAGTTTCAGAGAAACTGTGGCTAGTGTCAACCAGCGCTGCGCTACTCTGTGAAAAACTTCCCGTCAATCCCTCAGTTGCTGCCTTGCAACATTGCATAGATTCTGATGACGCACTGAGAAGTGGAAAACTACTTGACCTAAAGATTTCCACAGCCCGTGGCTTGTGTTGCATATATATATATATATATATATATATATATATATATATATATATATATATATATATATATATATATATATATATATATATACATATATATATATATATATATATATATATATATATATATATATATATATATATATATATATATATATATATATATATATATATATATTATATATATATATATATATATATATATATATATATATATATATATATATATATATATATATATATATATATATATATATATATATTTATATATATATATATATATATATATATATATATATATATATATATATATATATATATATATATATATATATATATATATATATATATATATATATATGCAATAAGATCACAGTAAACAGGTGACTTCAGAATATGCAAAACAACCACTCTGAAAGAATAGAGAAATTCCAAGCGCTTTCGTGACTACTCACATTATCAAGGAACTATGAAAGTAAAGCATCCAAGGAAGCTATATAAGGGGTCTGGCCAGCACCTCACTATCAGATCTCACAACGGTTAAACACCTGACGCGCGCCGACCCAGCTGGATAGGTCCATCGCACAACTCACCCACAAACTATTCTACCCAAGAAAATTTAAAAATTAATATTTGTCCAGTGTATTATTAAATTCTTCCCAAATTCTATTAATTATAAATGGATCTAATTTATATAAACCAAAAGAAATATTCATATAATTGTCAAAACTGCTTTTAATGAAACAAGATTCAATTATATTCCTGTCGACCATGGACTTGCTTCATACTACTTTCTCAACTTTTTGAAAATCAATTGGATAGTTAAAATCTCTTACGTGAATAAATAGAGCATTGGAATCTTGTCCAGTTCTAATGCTATATTTATGTTAAAGTAAAAGGACACAAGTGCAACTAATGTGACATTTATTGTGGCAACGTTTCGCTCTCCAGGAGCTTTATCAAGCCATTACAAACAATACATGGACACAGAGGGTATATAAAGGCTCAGAGTGAGGTGAATACTAGTGAGGTACCATTTCGATGTTCACTAGTGGTAGTAGTAGTAGTAGTGGTAGTGACAAAAGTAATACAATATGGTAGAGCAATTAATTCGTACATGAGTAAAAGGATATAAAAGCTATTACTTGGGTAACATAAAAATAGGTTGGACAAATATAAACTGGAATGAGGCAGCTTGTTTCAGTGTTCACTCTCTGTGCTTTGTGTAGTATAACAGGAGAGACTATGTGATGGCAGGGTTTACTGTTTTCAGGAGGATTCTTGCTAAGACTTCGGAGATGGTGAAGCTGCCGTTGTTTTGTTTAATTGTATTCGAAACAGCGATCAGTGCTGATTCAAGGCACTTGCGTGTGCGGAAATTAGTTTCTTTTATCACTAATTGGGCGTCTCTGAATTTCATAAGATGATTGGTGGAATTTCGGTGTTGTACACAGGCGTTGTTTAAGTTGTCGTTCCTACATGCGTATATGTGTTCATTGAGGCGGGTGTCGAGGTTTCTTGCTGTTTCACCTACGTAGATCTTGTCACAGCCTCCACAGGGTATAGTGTAAACTCCTGCATTGACTGGTTCATGGTGCTTGGGTTTTGTCCTGGTTAGATCCTTTATTGAAGTGGTAGAAGCGATGGCGACTCTGGTGTTAGCTTGTGAAAGTACTTTTGAGACGTTTAGTGCAACCTGGCTGTTGGGAAGAATTATAACTTTGTTGGGAGCGGTGTTGATGCGTGGAGAATTGATGATCTGAAGAGCTCTTTTCTTGCAGTCTTTGATGAAAAAAGAAGGAAATTGTAACTCAGTGAATGTTTGGTGAATGTAAGTACATTCCTCGTCAAGAAACTCAGGACTACAAATTCGGTATGCTCTTAGGAAAAACCCGATGATGATGCCTCTTTTGGTTTTGGTATCTTGACTGGAATAGAAGTGTGTGAGATCATTTTTATTGGTGGGTTTCCGATAAACTTGAAATCTTAGGTTGTTGTCTACTTTGTGAATGAGGACGTCGAGGAAAGGTAGCTTGTCATTGGACTCTTCTTCTAGTGTAAACTGAATCGCTGGTTCAACTGCGTTGAGCCTTGCCTGAAGATCCCGTACATCAAAACGTTTTGGAGTTATTACGAGGACATCGTCCACGTAACGTAACTAAGTGACGCTTGAAGGGATGATGTTGACGAAGTGTTCGGACTCTAGGTGTTCCATGTATAAGTTGGCTAGGACGGCACTTATTGGGGACCCCATTCCCATGCCGTAGGTTTGTTTGTAGAGCTTGTTATTGAAGGAAAAACAGTTGAAGTTAACACAGAGTTCAATCAAGTCAACAAAATCTCCGGGAGGTAAAGGAAGATTAAGGTCCTGGTTGACTTTACGTCGTAGAACCTCGATGGCTTTTTTGGTAGGTACTTTTGTGAAGAGGGAAGTCACATCCAAACTGATTACCTCATTCTCCTCCTGTTCTTCAAGATTCTCCTTCAAGATTCTCCTTTGTATGGACTGTTGAAGCCACTGTGTGGCGAAACGTTTCCTCAATAAAGATACCCAAGAGTTGCATATGTGTCTAATTTATCAACATGTCGGTTCTCTGAATCATTCATCTACAAAGAACTTGCGATCTTGGCTTAAATAGCAACGCTCATTTTGCCATATAGGACAAGCGAAAATATGTGTATGCAATAATTTCGCCAAAATCATTCTGAACCTAACGAAAAAAATATATTTGATTGTGTTTGTTTAGTATTAAATTATTGTAAACAAATCTAAAACATATTTAGTTGGGTTAGGCTAAAATAAATTGTTGTTGTTATAATAAGGTTAGGTAAGTTTTCTAAGATTCAATTGGTGCAAAATTAAATATTTTTACATTAACATTAATG
>NC_091368.1:11802812-11822812 GCF_038502225.1 Cherax quadricarinatus
ACACATACACATTATACCTCCTCGCGCGCGCGCACGCACACACACACACACACACACACACACACACACACACACACACACACACACACACACACACACACACACACACACACAGGAGATTTAAGGAAGTTTTTACAGTAGAGACAGGAAGGGCTGTGGGAAGACAGAACAGAAGGGAACATCAAGAGGGAATATACCAACAAGTGTTGGATGACATACGAACAACTGAGGAGGAGGTGAAGAAGCTCTTAAGTGACCTTGACACCTCAAAGGCGATGGGACCGGACAACATCTCCCCATGGGTCCTTAGAGAAGGAGCAGAGATGCTGTGTGTGCCTTTAACCACAATCTTCAACACATCCCTTGAAACTGGGCAACTACCTGAGAAATGGAAGACAGCTAATGTAGTCCCCATATTTAAGAAAGGAAACAGAAACGAGGCACTAAACTACAGACCTGTGTCTCTGACATGTATTGTGTGCAAAGTCATGGAGAAGATTATCAGGAGGAGAGTGGTCGAACACCTGGAAAGGAACAAGATTATAAATGAAAACCAGCATGGGTTCATGGAAGGCAAATCTTGTATCACAAACCTCCTGGAGTTTTATGACAAGGTAACAGAAGTAAGACATGAGAGAGAGGGTTGGGTAGATTGCGTTTTCCTAGACTGCAGGAAGGCCTTTGACACAGTTCCCCACAAGAGATTAGTGCAGAAGCTGGAGGATCAGGCACACGTAAAAGGAAGGGCACTGCAATGGATAAGGGAATACCTGACAGGGAGGCAGCAACGAGTCATGGTACGTGAAGAGGTATCACAGTGGGCGCCTGTTACGAGCGGGGTCCCACAGGGGTCAGTTCTAGGACCAGTGCTATTTTTGATATATGTGAATGACATGATGGAAGGAATAGACTCTGAAGTGTCCCTGTTCGCAGATGACGTGAAGTTGATGAGAAGAATTAAATCGGACGAGGATGAGGCAGGACTGCAAAGAGACCTGGAGAGGCTGGACATGTGGTCCAGTAACTGGCTTCTCGAATTCAATCCAGCCAAATGCAAAGTCATGAAGATTGGGGAGGGGCAAAGAAGACCGCAGACAGAGTATAGGCTAGGTGGACAAAGACTACAGACCTCACTCAGGGAGAAAGACCTTGGGGTGACCATAACACCGAGCACATCACCGGAGGCACACATCAACCAAATAACCGCTGCAGCATACGGGCGCCTGGCAAACCTGAGAATAGCGTTCCGATACCTTAATAAGGAATCGTTCAAGACACTGTACACTGTGTATGTTAGGCCCATACTGGAGTATGCAGCACCAGTCTGGAACCCACACCTGGTCAAGCACGTCAAGAAGTTAGAGAAAGTACAAAGGTTTGCAACAAGGCTAGTCCCAGAGCTCAAGGGAATGTCGTACGAGGAAAGGTTAAGGGAAATCGGACTGACGACACTGGAGGACAGAAGGGTCAGGGGAGACATGATAACGACATACAAGATACTGCGGGGAATGGACAAGGTGGACAGAGATAGGATGTTCCAGAGAGGGGACACAGGGACAAGGGGTCACAACTGGAAGCTGAAGACTCAGACGAGTCACAGGGACGTTAGGAAGTATTTCTTCAGTCATAGAGTTGTCAGCAAGTGGAATAGCCTAGCAAGTGAAGTAGTGGAGGCAGGAACCATACATAGTTTTAAGAAGAGGTATGACAAAGCTCAGGAAGCAGAGAGAGAGAGGATCCAGTAGCGATCAGTGAAGAGGCGGGGCCAGGAGCTGAGTCTCGACCCCTGCAACCACAATTAGGTGAGTACAATTAGGTGAGTACACACACACACACACACACACACACACACACACACACACAACGACGTTATACCTCCTCTCTCTCTCACACGCACACGTTATACCTCCTCACACACACACACACACGTTATACCTCCTCACACACACACACACACACACACACAAAGCATCCTCACAATATATGGTAAAATCTTAGATCTTCATTAAACAACGATGGTGAAAATTCCTTTTATGATGCAGTGGAGAAGAGATTATCATTATTTTTCAACTGACACTGACCTCTGATGATGGCAGATGGTGTCTGTAGCCAGGTGGTGTTGGGGTAGTCAGCTGGGCAGGGGTAGGTTGCGGGTGCTGGGGTAGCAAGTGAGTGCTGGGCTAGTCAGCTGGTTAAAGGTTAGCTAGTCGGTGCTGGGGTAGCTAGCTAGTGCTTGCGTAGCTGGTGCTGGGGTAGCCAGCTGGTGCTGGAGCCAAGCCACCTGTTCCATCTACAACAGTTTTGAGGCAATGTTAATTTGTTGTTTTCTGAGAACACTCCCGCGATAACATCCCCGCCACCACACCCCCGCCACCACACTCCCGCCGTCACACTCCCGCCGTCACACTCCCGCCGTCACACTCCCGCCGTCACACTCCCGCCGTCACACTCACGCAATCACACTCCCGCAATCACACTCCCGCAATCACACTCACGCAATCACACTCACGCAATCACACTCACGCAATCACACTCACGCAATCACACTCACGCAATCACACTCACGCAATCACACTCCCGCAATCACACTCCCGCAATCACACTCCCGCAATCACACTCCCGCAATCACACTCCCGCAATCACACTCCCGCAATCACACTCCCGCAATCACACTCCCGCAATCACACTCCCGCAATCACACTCCCGCAATCACACTCCCGCAATCACACTCCCGCGGTAAAACTCTCTCTCGATAAAACTGAAATTGACGGCGTGCTGATCAAAACAATGACAGGGATACTTGCATAGATGGATGGATATCCAAGTGAAACATTCCTTAAGAAAAAACTGTTTATATAAATGCCTTACTCGTATATTTTTATTTATTTACACGTTATTCTTGTGAAAAAAAAAATCCCATGCAAGTACTGGAAGGCAAACTAAGGGATTTCCACGACTTCTTGGAATGATTGTGGCTTTCAACCCTCCGTAAATATAGAAAGGTTGGATGAGCAGTCACATTTTGACTTCGATACCACATCCACTGGAAAGAAAACTACAGAATTTCCACGACTTTTTGGAATGATTGGGGCATCCAGTCCACCCTAACGATAGAAACGATAGATGAGCAACTCTTTCTTAACATTTGTATACACGCTTTACGCAAACCGATGCTCATTGACAACAGGAAACTACGCTGATAACACCTAACATAAATATTATAAGTAAATGGACAAGTGCAACTAATGTGACATTTTATTATGACAACGTTTCGCTCTCCAGGAGACCGAAACGTAGTCACAATAAAATGTCGCATTAGTTGTAGTTTGTTTCTTTTTACCAAACATATTGGAGGTCATTTCAACATTATTACAACTTGAACATCAACTTGCCTTAGTGATGCTGTCATCTGTCCCTCGACGATGTGTGAAGGTTCACCTACCTGTAATGTAAACACTAGGTATTAATACACAGCTCCCAGGTCCATGTATACCAGGTACAAGTATTCCAGATCCAAGTATTACTGGTTCATGTATAACAGGAACATCTATATCATTCAGCCTACACCTTCAGAAAGTATCTCAGTTATACCTCCTTACACGCTATACTTCCTCACTCACACGCTATACCTCCTCACACGCACACACGTTGTACCTGCTCACACACACACACACACACACACACACACACACACACACACATTATACCTCCTCACGCACGCACGCGCACACACACACACACACACACACACACACACACACACACACACACACACACACACACACACACACATACGCTTTATGCCTCCTCACACACACATACACACGTTATACCTCTTCACACACACACATACGTTATACCTCCTCACACACACATACGTTATACCTCCTAACACACACACACACGTTATACCTCACACGCACACACACACCCACACACACACACACACACACACACAAACACACACACACACACACACACACACACACACACACACACACACACACACAACGACGTTATACCTCCTCTCTCACACGCACACGTTATACCTCCTCACACACACACACACATACGACGTCATACCTCCTCACACACACACACACACACACACGTTATACCTCCTCACACACACACACACACACACAAAGTATCCTCACAATATATGGTAAAATCTTAGATCTTCATTAATCAACGATGGTGAAAATTCCTTTTATGATGCAGTGGAGAAGAGATAATAATTATTTTTCAACTGACACTGACCTCTGATGATGGCAGATGGTGTCTGTAGCCAGGTGGTGCTGGGGTAGTCAGCTGGGCTGGGGTAGGTAGCTGGTGCTGGGGTAGCAAGTGAGTGCTAGGCTAGTCAGCTGGTTATAGGTTAGTTAGTCGGTGCTGGGGTAGCTAGCTAGTGCTTGCGTAGCTGGTTCTGGGGAAGCCAGCTGGTGCTGGAGCCAAGCCACCTGTTCCATCTACAACAGTTTTGAGGCAATGTTAATTTGTTGTTTTCTGAGAACACTCCCGCGATAACATCCCCGCAACCACACTCCCGCCGTCACACTCCCGCCGTCACACTCCCGCCGTCACACTCCCGCCGTCACACTCCCGCCGTCACACTCCCGCCGTCACACTCCCGCCGTCACACTCCCGCCGTCACACTCCCGCCGTCACACTCCCGCCGTCACACTCCCGCCGTCACACTCCCGCCGTCACACTCCCGCCGTCACACTCCCGCCGTCACACTCCCGCCGTCACACTCCCGCCGTCACTCTCCCGCCGTCACTCTCCCGCCGTCACTCTCCCGCCGTCACACTCCCGCCGTCACACTCCCGCCGTCACACTCCCGCCGTCACACTCCCGCCGTCACACTCCCGCCGTCACACTCCCGCCGTCACACTCCCGCCGTCACACTCCCGCCACCACACTCCCGCCACCACACTCCCGCCACCACACTCCCGCCACCACACTCCCGCCACCACACTCCCGCCGTCACACTCCCGCCGTCACACTCCCGCCGTCACACTCCCGCCGTCACACTCCCGCCGTCACACTCCCGCCGTCACACTCCCGCCGTCACACTCCCGCCGTCACACTCCCGCCGTCACACTCCCGCCATCACACTCCCGCCATCACACTCCCGCCATCACACTCCCGCCATCACACTCTCTCGATAAAACTGAAATTGACGGCGTGCTGATCAAAACAATGACAGGGATACTTGCATAGATGGATGGATATCCAAGTGAAACATTCCTTAAAAAAAAAACTGTGTTTATATAAATGCCTTACTCGTATATTTTTATTTATTTACACGTTATTCTTGGGAAAAAAAATCCCATGTAAGTACTGGAAGGCAAACTACGGGATTTCCACGACTTTTTGGAATGATTGTGGCTTTCAACCCTCCGTAAATATAGAAAGGTTGGATGAGCAGTCACATTTTGACTTCGATACCATATCCACTGGAAAGAAAACTACAGAATTTCCACGACTTTTTGGAATGATTGGGGCATCCAGCCCACCGTAATGATAGAAACGATAGATGAGCAACTCTTCCTTAACATCTGTATACACTCTGTACGCAAACCGATGCTCATTGACAACAGGAAACTACGCTGATAACACCTAACTTAATCATCATAAGTAAAAGGACACACGTACAAGTAAAGTGACATTTTATTATGACAACGTCTCGCTTTCCAGGAGACCGAAACGTAGCCACAATAAAATGTCGCATTAGTTGTAGTTTGTTTCTGTTTACCTAATGTATTGGAGGTAATTTCAACATTATTACAACTTGAACATGAACTTGCCTTAGTGATGCTGTCATCTGTCCATCGACGATCTGTGAAGGTTCACCTACCTGTAATGTAAACACTACGTATTAATACACAGCTTCCAGGTCCATGTATACCAGATACGTGCATTCCAGATGTATTCCTGGTTCATGTATACAAGGAACATGTACACCATTCAGCCTACATCTTCAGAATGTATCTCAGTTGTACCTCCTTACTCACTCGCTATACCTCCTCACTCACACGCTATACCTCCTCATACACACACACACACACACTACACACACACACACGTCATACCTCATCAAACGCACACACTCTTTATACCTCCTCACACACACACACACACGTTATACCTCCTCACACACACACACACACACACACGTTATACTTCACACACACACACACACACACACACACACACACACACACACACACACACACACACACACACACGTTATACCTCCTCACACACACACACACACACACACACGTTATACCTCCTCACACACACACACACACACACACACACGTTATACCTCTTCACACACACACACACACAAACACACACACATAAATAGTGCTCCCAGGATTTAGCGTTTTAGTGGCTGTCCTAAGATATTATTAGCGGTCATCGTACGTGAGTGAATCAGTGAACATACCTACAAGAGTGTAATAGCTTTCAAGAGTGCGAATAATGTGATAGGATCAACAATTTTACAATTTAAATTTGAAGGAAATTTGAGTGAGGGAGGGTAGCAGTCAGCTGATCAGGCTACTGGCCGCAGTGTTGACACAAAATATCCAAACAGTTAATTGGGTTAACGGTGTGATCTGAAATATTAACAAATACATATGTTGGTTGATTATAGCAGCAGTGTAGTGATAAGGTCATAAAAGAGTGATTAAGTAAATACTGAAAGTAAGAAAAAATTAGTCAATCCCCAGCTGTTGGTGTTGTGAAGGTAGCTATCATCATCAGACTTGTTATGACCATAATACTGTACTAAAGAAAAAAGAGGGAATACCAAGTCTTAAAAGAAAAAGAAAATAAAAACTTGAATGCATGATAAAGTTCCTGAAGGAGTTACAAATTGAAGGAGTTGATATCAGCCGACCAGCAGGAACCTCCATTGTTGTGCAGACGACATCACTTGCCTATTTGTGGTTAATTTTGGTTAGTGTCTAAAGTCTCAGTGTCTCGCCCTGCTGGTTGTATGCTATACCATCTCTCTCTCCCTATTTCAGTACCAGGAGATAGATAGTGGTTAGTAAAATATCTAAATATCGCCAGGTAAACTCCAGAAGAGTTGTGTAGCCTAGTGAACCCCCCCCCCGTTTTTCTGAGTTACAAGCTAGTAAAAAAGTACGCAAATACTAACACACGTGTGCACCCGTAATTATTGTTATAATAAACAGTATATATTAATAAGGAATTGAGTGAGAAAAAATAATCCTATAATCTTCAAAAAGTAAAGTAGCGTAGTGTGCGGAGATCTGGGCTGGGAGAGTACCGGTGAACCAACAACAACAAATAGTGTTAACGTAACCCCCCCCCCCTCTTTTTCAAAGAACGACAAGCTAGTAAACACACACACACACAAACACAAGTGTACGCAATTAATATTATATAGTATATATTAGTGCATATTAATAAGGAATTGATTGTGAATTTTTTTTTATAATCTTCAAAAGAGTAGCGTAGCCTAGTGTGCGCACGCACACCCACACTCACCCACACACACCCACACACACCCACACATCCATACACACCCACACACACCCCCCACCCCCACACACACCCACCCACACCCACCCACACACACACCCACCCACACACCCCCCCACACACACACATGCAACACACACACAATACACACACACACACACACACACACATTGCCAGGCTCACACATACACTCCCCCCCTCCCCCACAGACATCTCACTCCTTCACCTGATCCCTCCCCTCCCTCTTTCACCCTCCCCCTCCCCACCTCTCCCTCTCCCACTTACTTCACTCTCCTTCCCACTCCCCCTCCCAACTACTCTCCCATATAGCCACAGTTCCTCCTCTACCTCCCCCCCCCCACACTCTGACATATACAATACTAACCTAACATACATAATTACATAGGTTTCCCACTCTGAGGCAATCAGGATAAAAAAAATGGGTTGCCAGAGAGCAACAAGAAAACCCAAGGGACAGGAGGAGGGAACTGCAAAGGAAGATTGGGCAGCAGAGCTCACAAAAAGGGAACAAGAATGGGAAAAGAAACTAGAAGAACTTAACATGAGAATGGAAGAGAGGATAGACATGGAAAGCAGGAAGTGGGAGGTGAAAGTCAAAGCAGCAGAGGCCAGGATACAGAGCTTAGAAGAGGAACTGGAAAATCTGAAACAGCCTAAAGAACTAAAGAACATTTTGGGATTGACAACAGAGACCGCTACCTCAGCCACAAATAAGGGGTCTGTAGGGACAGAAGGAGCAAAACTGCATGTAGAAGCTCTATCAGTGGAGACTGTAGTAAATGAAAGAGCTAAGCTATATGTGGAGGCCCTAAAAGACCACAACAGAGCCCAGGGAAAGCCGAGAAGGGAAAATGACAGGCCACTGAGCCCATGTACAGTAGCTAGTGAAACTGAAGAAAGGAAAGCTGCAATGGAGGAAATCAAATTGAATGAGGGGATACACAGGGATATGCAGTGGGAGAATGAAAAGGTGAGGTCAGTCTTTGTGTATGGGTTACAGGAAGTTGAAGGGGAAACATATGAAGCAAGAAAACAAGGGGAAAAAAAGCAATTGAAAGCATCATGAAAGTAATCGGAGAAGACGACATGACCCAGCTGGAAAATTTTCGGAGAATAGGGGGGTTTGTAAAAAAAAAAACCCGGCCAGTGAAAGTGACCTTCAAGGCAGAATTGACTCGGAACAGGATACTGTGGGTGAAAGCACGATTAAGGGACATGCCGCCATACAGGAAGGTGTATCTCGACCGCGACAGAACACAAGACGAAAGGCGGAAACTGAGAGAGATGATACAAAGGTGAAAGGAGGAAAGAGAGGGGATGGAGAAGACAGACAGGAGATCCCAGACACAGGAAGAAGATCAAATACAACCTCCCTCACAGCTTCCTATAGAAGCCTCCCAACCAGGTCAACCCCAGTGCAGCCAAACACTCTAAACCAAAACACCCATGTCATATCCAATGCCCCCACCCACTACAATACAAACTCCACCCCCACAGAAACCACCCATAGTTCCTTATCAGGTCTCCCACTTCCCCAACCCCAATACACCTCCCAGACCACAGTCTTAGAAAAGAAGTTGAAGGTATGGTATACAAATGCAGATGGAATAACAAATAAGTATGAGGAGTGGCATGAAAGAATCAAGGAGACATCCCCAGACATAATAGCACTCACAGAAACAAAACTCACCAGAATAATAACAGATTCAATCTTTCCACCCGGATATCAAATCCTCAGGAAAGACAGAGGGAGGAGAGGGGGAGGAGGAGTTGCACTGCTCATTAAAAGCCAGTGGGGTTTTGAGAAAATGGAAGGAATGGATGGCACGGGTGAAAGGGACTACTTAGTAGGAACAATCCAGTCTGAGGGACATAAGGTGATAATTGCAGTAATGTACAACCCACCACAGAACTGCAGGAGACCAAGAGAAGAATACGATGAGAGCAACAGAGCCATGGTCGACACACTAGCCGAGGTGGCCAGGAGAGCACATGTGGGGGGAGCAAAGTTACTAGTTATGGGTGATTTCAATCACAAGGAGATTGACTGGGAAAACCTGGAGCCCCATGGGGGTTCCGAAACATGGAGAGCCAAGATGATGGATGTAGTACTGGAAAACCTCATGCATCAACATGTTAGAGACACTACCAGAGAGAGAGGAGATGAAGAACCAGCAATACTGGACCTTGTATTCACCTTGAGTAGTTCAGACATCGAGGATATCTTGTATGAAAGGCCCCTGGGAGCTAGTGATCATGTGGTTCTGTGCTTCGACTACATAGTTGAGCTCCAAGTGGAGAGAGTAGCAGGAATAGGGTGGGAAAACCAAACTACAAAAGGGGGAACTACTCAGGCATGAGGAACTTCCTTTAAAACATTCAGTGGGAGAGGGAACTGACAGGAAAACCAGTACAAGAAATGATGGACTATGTGGCAACAAAATGCAAGGAGGCAGAGGAGAGGTTTGTTCCCAAGGGAAACAGAAATAATGGGAAGAACAGAACGAGTCCTTGGTTCACCCAAAGTTGTAGGGAGGCAAAAACTAGGTGTACTAGAGAATGGAAAAGGTACAGAAGACAGAGAACTCAGGAAAATAAAGAGATTAGCCGAAGAGCCAGAAATGAATATGCACAGATAAGAAGGGAGGCTCAGCGACAATATGAAAATGACATAGCATCGAAAGTCAAGACTGACCCGAAGCTGTTGTACAGCCACATCAGGAGGAAAACAACAGTCAAGGACCAGGTAATCAGACTGAGGAAGGGTGATGGGGAATTCACAAGAAACGACCGAGAGGTATGTCAGGAGCTCAACACGAGATTTAAAGAAGTATTTACAGTGGAAACCAGTAGGACTCCAGGAAATCAGAACAGGGGGGTACACAAGCAAGTGCTGGATGAGGTACATATAACCAAGGAGGAAGTGAAGAAGCAGCTATGCGAACTTGACACCTCAAAGGCGGTGGGACCAGACAACATCTCTCCGTGGGTCCTTAAAGAGGGAGCAGAGATATTGTGTGTGCCATTAACAAAGATCTTCAACACATCATTTGAAACTGGGCAACTCCCTGAGGTATGGAAGATGGCAAATGTAGTCCCAATTTTTAAAAAGGGAGACAGACGTGAGGCACTAAACTACAGACCTGTATCACTAACGTGTATAGTATGCAAGGTCATGGAGAAGATCATCAGGAGGAGAGTGGTGGAGCACCTGGAAAGAAACAAGTGTATAATTGACAACCAGCATGGTTTCAGGGAAGGAAAATCCTGCGTCACAAACCTACTAGAGTTTTATGACAAGGTGACAGAAGTACGACAAGAGAGGGGTGGATCGACTGCATTTTTTTGGACTGCAAAAAGGCCTTCGACGCAGTTCCTCACGAGAGGTTACTGAAAAAGCTAGAAGATCAGGCACACATAACAGGAAAGGCACTGCAATGGATCAGAGAATACCTGACAGGGAGGCAACAACGAGTCATGGTACGTGAAGAGGTGTCAGAGTGGGCGCTTGTGACAAGCGGGGTTCCACAGGGGTCAGTCCTAGGACCTGTGCTGTTCTTGGTATATGTGAACGACATAACGGAAGGGATAGACTCAGAAGTGTCCATGTTTGCAGATGATGTGAAGTTAATGAGAAGAATCAAATCGGATGAGGATCAGGCAGGACTACAAAGAGACCTGGACAGGCTACAAGCCTGGTCCAGAAACTGGCTCCTTGAGTTTAACCCTGCCAAATGCAAAGTCATGAAGATTGGGGAAGGGCAAAGAAGACCGCAGACACAATACAGTTTAGATGGCCAAAGACTGCAAACCTCACTCAAGGAAAAAGATCTGGGGGTGAGTATAACACCGAGCATATCTCCTGAGGCGCACATAAATCAGATAACTGCTGCAGCATACGGGCGCCTGGCAAACCTACGGATAGCGTTCCGATACCTCAATAAGGAGTCGTTCAAGACACTGTATACCATTTACGTCAGGCCCATACTGGAGTATGCAGCACCAGTTTGGAATCCACACCTAGTCAAGCACGTCAAGAAATTAGAGAAAGTGCAAAGGTTTGCAACAAGACTAGTCCCAGAGCTACGGGGATTGTCGTACGAAGAAAGGTTGAGGGAAATCGGCCTGACAACACTGGAGGCCAGGAGGGTCAGGGGAGACATGATAACGACATATAAAATACTGCGCAGAATAGACACGGTGGACAAAGACAGGATGTTCCAGAGATGGGACACATACACAAGAGGTCATAATTGGAAGTTGAAGACTCAGATGAATCAAAGGGATGTTAGGAAGTATTTCTTCAGTCATATAGTAGTCAAGTCGTGGAATAGTCTAGAAAGTGAAGTAGTGGAGGCGGGAACCATACATAGTTTTAAGGCGAGGTATGATAGAGCTCATGGGGCAGGGAGAGAGAGGACCTAGTAGCAATCAGAGAAGAGGCGGGGCCAGGAGCTATGACTCGACCCCTGCAACCACAAATAGGTGAGTACAAATAGGTGAGTACACACACACACACACACACACACACACACACACACACACGTTATACCTCCTCACACACACACACACACACACGTTATACCTCTTCACACACACACACACACACACACACACACGTTATACATCCTCACACACACTCACACGTTATACCTCCTCACACACACACGTTATACCTCTTCACACACACAAACACACACACACACACACACACACACACACACACACACACACACACAAAGTATCCTCACAATACAGTGGACCCCCGGTTAACGATATTTTTTCACTCCAGAAGTATGTTCAGGTGCCAGTACTGACAGAATTTGTTCCCATAAGAAATATTGTGAAGTACATTAGTCCATTTCAGACCCCCAAACATACACGTACAAATGCACTTACATAAATACACTTACATAATTGTATATGGTAAAATCTTAGATCTTCATTAAACAACGATGGTGAAAATTCCTTTTATGATGCAGTGGAGAAGAGATTATCATTATTTTTCAACTGACACTGACCTCTGATGATGGCAGATGGTGTCTGTAGCCAGGTGGTGCTGGGGTAGTCAGCTGGGCTGGGGTAGGTAGCGGGTGCTGGGGTAGCAAGTGAGTGCTGGGCTAGTCAGCTGGTTATAGGTTAGCTAGTCGGTGCTGGGGTAGCTAGCTAGTGCTTGCGTAGCTGGTGCTGGGGTAGCCAGCTGGTGCTGGAGCCAAGCCACCTGTTCCATCTACAACAGTTTTGAGGCAATGTTAATTTGTTGTTTTCTGAGAACACTCCCGTGATAACATCCCCGCCACCACACCCCCGCCGTCACACTCCCGCCGTCACACTCCCGCCGTCACACTCCCGCCGTCACACTCCCGCCGTCACACTCCCGCCGTCACACTCCCGCCGTCACACTCCCGCCGTCACACTCCCGCCGTCACACTCCCGCCGTCACACTCCCGCCGTCACACTCCCGCAGTCACACTCCCGCAGTCACACTCCCGCAGTCACACTCCCGCAGTCACACTCCCGCAGTCACACTCCCGCAGTCACACTCCCGCAATCACTCTCCCGCAATCACTCTCCCGCAATCACACTCCCGCAATCACACTCCCGCAATCACACTCCCGCAATCACACTCCCGCAATCACACTCCCGCAATCACACTCCCGCAATCACACTCCCGCAATCACACTCCCGCAATCACACTCCCGCAATCACACTCCCGCAATCACACTCCCGCCATCACACTCCCGCGACATTCCCGCGGTAACACTCTCTCGATAAAACTGAAATTGACGGCGTGCTGATCAAAACAATGACAGGGATACTTGCATAGATGGATGGATATCCAAGTGAAACATTCCTTAAAAAAAAAGTGTTTATATAAATGCCTTACTCGTATATTTTTATTTATTTACTCGTTATTCTTGGGAAAAAAAATCCCATGTAAGTACTGGAAGGCAAACTACGGGATTTCCACGACTTTTTGGAATGATTGTGGCTTTCAACCCTCCGTAAATATAGAAAGGTTGGATGAGCAGTCACATTTTGACTTCGATACCATATCCACTGGAAAGAAAACTACAGAATTTCCACGACTTTTTGGAATGATTGGGGCATCCAGCCCACCGTAACGATAGAAACGATAGATGAGCAACTCTTCCTTAACATCTGTATACACGCTGTACGCAAACCGATGCTCATTGACAACAGGAAACTACGCTGATAACAGCTAACTTAAACATTATAAGTAAAAAGACCCATGTACAACTAATGTGACATTTTATTATGACAAAGTTCCATTCTCCAGGAGACCGAAACGTAGCCACAATAAAATGTCGCATTAGTTGTAGTTTGTTTCTGTTTACCTAATATATTGGAGGTAATTTCAACATTATTACAACTTGAACATCAACTTGCCTTAGTGATGCTGTCATCTCTCCATCGACGATGTTTGAAGGTTCACCTACCTGTAATGTAAACACTACGTATTAATACACAGCTCCCAGGTCCATGTATACCAGGTACGTGCATTCCAGATGTATTCCTGGTTCATGTATACAAGGAACATGTACACCATTCAGCCTACATCTTCAGAATGTATCTCAGTTGTACCTCCTTACTCACTCGTTATACCTCCTCATACACACACACACACTACACACACACACACGTCATACCTCCTCAAACGCGCACACACTTTATGCCTCCTCACACACACACACGTTATACCTCCTCACACACACACACACACACACGTTATACTTCACACACACACACACACACACACACACACACACACACACACACGCGCGCGCGCGCGCGCACACACACACGTTATACCTCCTCACACACACACACACACACACAAAGTATCCTCACAATATATGGTAAAATCTTAGATCTTCATTAAACAACGATGGTGAAATTTGCTTCTATGATGCAGTGGAGGTGAGATTATTATTATTGTTCAGCTGACACTGACCTCTGATGATGACAGATGGTGTCTGTAGCCAGGTGGTGCTGGGGTAGTCAGCTGGGCTGTTGTAGCCAGCTGGTGCTAGGCTTGCTAGCCGGTGCTGGGGTTGCTAGCAAGTGCTTGAGTAGCTGGGTAGCGCTGGGGTAGTCAGCTGGTGCTGGGGTAGCCAGGTGGTTCTGGAGCCAAGCCACCTGTTCTTTCTACAACGGTTTTGAGGCAATGTTAATTTGTTATTTTCTGAGAACACTCCTACGATAACACCCCTGCGATAACACCCCCGCGATAACACCCCCGCGATAACACCCCCGCGATAACACCCCCGCGATAACACCCCCGCGATAACACCCCCGCGATAACACCCCCGCGATAACACCCCCGCGATAACACCCCCGCGATAACACCCCCGCGATAACACCCCCGCGATAACACCCCCGCGATAACACTCACGCGATGACAATCCCGCGATGAAAATCCCGCGATTTCAATCCCGCGATTTCAATCCCGCGATGACAATCCCGCGATGACAATCCCGCGATAATGCTCCCGCGATAACACTCCCACAATAACACTCCCACGATAAAATTGAAATTGACATCCTGCTGATCAAAACAGTGACATGGAGACTTGCATAGATGGAAGGATTTCCAAGCGAAATATTCCTTCACAAAAAGACCTGTGTATAAATGCCTTTCTCGTAGATTTTTATTTACACGTTATTCTTGGAAAATAAAGACCGATGTAAGTACTGGAAGGCAAACTATGGGATTTCCACGACTTTTTGGAATGATTTTTAGCTTTCAGCCTTCCGTAAATATAGAAAGGTTGGATGAGCAGTCACATGGAGACTTCGATACCACATCCACTGGAAAGAAAACTACAGAATTTCCACGACTTTTTGGAATGATTGGGGCTTCCAGCCCACCGTAACGATAGAAAGGATAGATGAGCAACTCTTCCTTAACACCTCTATACGCACTGTACGCAAACCGATGCTCATTGACAACAAGAAACTACGCTAATAACAGCTATCTTAATCATCATAAGTAAAAGGACACACGTACAAGTAAAGTGACATTTTATTATTACAACGTTTCACTGTCTAGGAGACCGAAACGTAGTCACAATCAAATGTCGCATTAGTTGTAGTTTGTTTCTTTTACCTAACACATTGGAGGTAATTTCAACATTATTGCAACTTGAACATTAACTTACCTTAGTGATGCTGTCATCTCTCCCTCGACGATCTGTGAAGGTTCACCTACCTGTAATGTAAACACTACGTATTAATACACGGATTACAGGTCCATGTATTCCACGTCCATATATTCCAGATCCATGTGTTCCAGGTTCATGTATACCAGGAACATGTATGCAATTCAGCCTACATCTTCAGGAAGTATCTCAGTTATACTTCCTCACTCACACGCTATACCTCCTCTCTCTCTCTCACACACACACACGTTATACCTCCTCACACACACACACACAAAGTATCCTCACAATATATGGTAAAATCTTAGATCTTCATTAAACAATGATAGTGAAAATTCCTTTTATGATGCAGCGGAGGTGAGATTATCATTATTGTTCAACTGACACTGACCTCTGATGATGGCAGATGGTGTCTGTAGCCAGGTGGTGCTGGGGTAGTCAGCTGGGCTTGGGTAGGTAGCTGGTGCTGGGGTAGCCAGTTAGTGCTGGGGTAGTCAGCTGGTTATGGGTTAGCTAGCTGGTGCTGGGGTAGCTAGCTGATGCTTGGGTAGCTAGCTGATGCTTGGGTAGCTAGCTGGTGCTGGGGTAGCTAGCTGGTGCTTGGGTAGCTAGCTAGCGCTGGGGTAGCCAGCTTGTGCTGGGGTAGCCAGCTGGTGCTGGAGCCAAGCCACCTGTTACATCTACAACAGTTTTGAGGCAATGTTAATTTGTTGTTTTCTGAGAACACTCCCGCGATAACATCTCCGCCACAACAACCCCGCACACCACCCCCCCGCCGTCACACTCGCCCCACACTCTCACACTCTCGCCGTCACACTCTCGCCGTCACACACCCGCTCGTCACCCACCTCGCCACCACACACTCGCCACCCACACTCGCCATCACACACTCGTCGCCATCACACTCTCCTCGCTCGTCACACTCTCGCCGTCACACTCGCCATCACACTCTCGCCATCACACTCCCGCGCCATCACACTCGCCATCCCTCTCCCATCACACTCCGCCACTCTCGCCATCACACTCCCGCCATCACCCATCACACTCTCGCCATCACACTCTCGCCATCACACTCTCGCCATCACACTCTCGCCATCACACTCTCGCCATCACACTCTCGCCATCACACTCCCGCCATCACACTCCCGCCATCACACTCCCGCCATCACACTCCCGCCATCACACTCCCGCCATCACACTCCCGCCATCACACTCCCGCCATCACACTCCCGCCATCACACTCCCGCCATCACACTCCCGCCATCACACTCCCGCGTCATTCCCGCGGTAACACTCCCACGATACAACTGAAATTGACAGCGTGCTGATCAAAACAATGACAGGGATACTTGCATAGATGGATGGATTTCCAAGTGAAATATTCATTAAAAAAACAAAAAACTGTATATAAATGCCTTACTCGTATATTTTTATTTATTTACACGTTATTCTTGGGGAAAAAATCTCATGCAAGTACTGGAAGATAAATTAGACACATGTGCAACTCTTGGGTATCTTTATTGAGGAAACGTTTCGCCACACAGTGGCTTCATCAGTCCGTACGTAGGAGAAACTTGAAGAACAGGAGGAGAATGAGGTAATCAGTCCCTCAACCTTGAGTCGATGTGTTCAGTCCATCAATCTTGAATAGAATACGGCATATGAGCGGAGAAGCAGCTTATAAACTGTATGGCAGGAGAGGTGCAGCAGTCATAGGTGGTGTCACATTTGTTCAATGTGGAAGTAGGTCGTGCCCAAGAATTAGGCAAGCGAAGAATTCCTAAGTATTAAGATCCCAAGAAGCTGCAGTATCTGACAGGTTGGTAGATGAATGGTTCACAGAACCAAGATTGATGGACTGAACAAATCGACTCAAGGTTGAGGGACTGATTACCTCATTCTCCTCCTGTTCTTCAAGTTTCTCCTACGTACGGACTGATGAAGCCACTGTGTGGCGAAACGTTTCCTCAATAAAGATACCCAAGAGTTGCACATGTGTCTAATTTATCAACATGTCGGTTCTGTGAACCATTCATCTACAAGTACTGGAAGGCAGACTACGGGTTTTCCACGACTTTTTGGAATGACTGTGGCTTTCAATCCTCAGTAAATATAGAAAGGTTGGATGAGCAGTCACATGGAGACTTCGATACCACATTCACTGGAAAGAAAACTACAGAATTTCCACGACTTTTTGGAATGATTGGGGCATCCAGCCCACCCTAACGATAGAAACGATAGATGAGCAACTCTTCCTTAACATCTGTATACACGCTTTACGCAAACCGATGCTCATTGACAACAGGAAACTACGCTAATAACAGCTATCTTAATCATCATAAGTAAAAGGACACACGTACAAGTAAAGTGACATTTTATTATTACAACGTTTCGCTGTCCAGGAGACCAAAACGTAGCCACAATCAAATGTCGCATTAGTTGTAGTTTGTTTCTTTTACCTAACACAATTGGAGGTAATTTCAACATTATTGCAACTTGAACATTAACTTACCTTAGTGATGCTGTCATCTCTCCCTCGACGATCTGTGAAGGTTCACCAACTGTAATGTAAACACTACGTATTAATACACGGATTACAGGTCCATGTATTCCACGTCCATGTATTCCAGATCCATGTGTTCCAGATCCATGTGTTCCAGGTCCATGTATTCCAGGTTCATGTATTCCAGGTTCATGTATACCAGGAACATGTATACCATTCGGCTTACATCATCAGGAAGTATCTCAGTTATACCTCCTCATTCACACGTTATACATCCTAATTCACATGCTATACTTCCTCACTCACACACATGTTATACCTTTACACACACACACACACACACACACACACACACACACACACACACACACAAAGTATCCTCACAATATATGGTAAAATCTTAGATCTTCATTAAACAACGATGGTGAAAATTTCTTTTATTATGCAGTGGAGAAGAGATTATCATTATTGTTCAACTGACACTGACCTCTGATGATGGCAGATGGTGTCTGTAGCCAGGTGGTGCTGGGGTAGCTAGCTGGTGCTTGGGTAGCTAGGTAGCGCTGGGGTAGTCAGCTGGTCCTCGAGTAGCCAGCTGGTGCTAGGGCAGCTAGCTCGTGCTGGGGTAGCCAGCTGGTGCTGGGGTAGCCAGCTGGTGCTGGGGTAGCCAGCTGGTGCTGGGGTAGCCAGCTGGTGCTGGGGTAGCCAGCTGGTGCTGGGGTAGCCAGCTGGTGCTGGGGTAACTAGCTAGCGCTGGGGTAGTCAGCTGGTGCTGGGGGTAGTCATTGCTGGGGTAGCCAGCTGGTGCTGGGGTAGCTAGCTGGTGCTGGAGTAGTCGGCTGGTGCTGGGGTAGCAAGCTGGTGCTGAGGTAGCTAGCTAGCGCTGTAATAAGCTGGTGCTGAGGTAGCTAGCTAGCGCTGTAGTCAGCTGGTGCTGGGGTAGCCAGCTAGTGGTCGGGTAGCTAGCTGGTGCTGGGGTAGTTAGCAGGTGCTGGGGTAGCCAGCTTGCGCTGGGGTAGCCAGCTGGTGCTGAGGCAGTCAGCTGGTGCTGGGGTAGCCAGCTGGTGCTGGGGTATCCAGCTGGTACGTGGGGTATCCAGCTGGTGCTAGGGTAGCTAGCTCGTACTGGAGTAGTTAGCTGGGCTGGGGTAGCCAGTTAGTGCTGGGGTAGCTAGCCTGTGCTAGGGTAGCCAGCTGGTTCTAGGGTAGCTAGCTGGTGCTGGGGTAGCTAGCTGGTGCTGGGGTAGCTAGCTGGTGCTGGGGTAGCTAGCTGGTGCTGGGGTAGCTAGCTGGTGCTGGGGTAGCCAGCTGGTGCTTGAGACAAGCCACCTGTTCTATCTTCAACAGTTTTGAGGCAATGTTGTTTTCTGAGAACACTCGCGCGACAACACTATGAACTTATAATCACTTACAACAATTCACTGGCGTACTACCATTAGTTTTAATCATGATAATCATGATAATAGCGCAATCAGTACTGATTTTGAAGTCGCTAAATCCTTAGGGATTATACTCAGTCTAAGCATTTATATATATATATATATATATATATATATATATATATATATATAAATATATATATATATTATATACACTGATATACACCATTATACTCACTGATGTATATATCTGTATATTCACCGAGAGGTGAACACTTCATAATGTATATACTCAATGTATATACACTGCGTTACACACCGATGTGTGTATACAGAAACACATATCTCTGGGTGTATACGTACTGAAGGATATACACATTTCAGTGTATTT
>NC_091368.1:11827812-11962812 GCF_038502225.1 Cherax quadricarinatus
TACATAACATACAAATTATCTACAATTGTCTGTATGATACACATAAAATTATTTTGTATAGAATTAACCTAAGATAACCCAATCAAGACAAATACTGTGACTTATTTCTGGCCAGAAAATATATTTTCCACTTATTTCAAGGAAATTAATTAGATAAGTAAAATTGTTACAAGACATCATATGGAGCCTAAAGTCTAGGCGAAGCTTTTTGAGGAAAACACATCAGCACTAAAAATTTAAAACCAACGAGAAGATGCGTTTTCCAGTTATCGCACAGAATCAAACAAAATGTGCACTTACAATGCCTATACAGAAAAGTTTAATTCATATTTCATATACACGCATCAGAAATAAAAGATTGATGCTCTTCTCAAATTCGTTATTCATCAGGTGTAAGTGCTGAACCCGTAGGGATTCATGAAACGTCTACTGAATGGGTGACATTAAGACTATATCTAATTAAGGGGAAGATAAGTCAAGTCCAATTGATGAAAAGCTTTTTCCCAGCGTCAAGACAAAATAATTCAAAAATGTAAAATAATCAGGAAAAAAATTGGTAAAATAACACTCACTTTTTCCAATTATTATATCAACATTATCTTAAGAAGGATAAAAGAGTGTTGAATTTTATAAGACAATGAGTAGAGTTTTTCCCGGTTATGAGAGGGAAACTAAATCAGGAAATGACCTGTATAATATTGTCCTCTGAACCCCTCCTTCACTCACCGTATATGAACGGTGTCCTGACTCGTGTCCTGGATGCAGTATATCTGCGTTGAAAACTTGACTCTAATCGAATAACTTGTTTTCCATTAAAATAAAAAACGAAAATTTGGGAGAAAAAAATGTTGCCTAGAATGTTTCAAAAGTAGGAAAGTCTATCCTCGTCAAATTTAAAAATGCTCTAATGACGCCAATTTTTTCAGGTTTTTCTTTTTTATTTATATTCCACTTTAAATTCTTTATAATCCTTTAATAAAAATATTAGAATTTTTAAAAAGTCCCGTTTAAAATAATTGGTTTAATTAAAAAGCTGGCAGACTGACACCCACACAGCACAAAAATATTACAAACATACTTCCAGTTACGATAACCCACCATTTATGGTTTGAAGCCAAATTGTGAAAAACAATTCATTGAATAAAATTGTAAAATTGAAATTTATATAGCTGAAGCTAAATACCAGGCTTATAGTTAATAAAGCCAACCAACGGTGAAAGTTTGAAACCGATCAGAAAAGGCATTCTCCAATTATTGATCTAATTCTAATGTTTCCATTTTTTTCTAACATTTAGAGTAAAATTTCAAATTTGCACCTGTTAAAATTAAAGTAACGGATCATCATCGTTCTTATAGAATAAATCATCATTGTTAACTTGAAGCCCATCAGAAGAAGTTTTCTTTAGTTAATGGAACTAAATAAAATTGGCAAATTTGGGCTCATGCCTCCCAGCAACCGCAAGAGCCTAGCATTCACCAAACCACAACAGTGGATAAAATTTCAAGCCTATCAGATCGGTTATTCTCTAGCTGAATATCAAAATGGTATACAATTCCGACAGGTTCGTAGGTAAGACACATAGGCAACTTTATTCCGTCTTCACATCTCTACTGTTCCTGCCTACTTTCTGTATTCGACTGAAGAAGCCTACTGTGTAGGCGAAACGTTTCGGAATAAAGTTGCCTAACTGTTGCCTATGTGTTTTACTTACCATTCTCTGGTTATGGTATGGATTCCAACGATCTCATGTATATTTAATTATAATGAGAAATTTTCCTGTACAGGGTAGTGTCCATTATTTTTTTTTTTTTTGTACAGAAAATTTTCTCATTATAGTTAAATATACATGAAATCGTTGGAATCCATACCATAACCAGAGAATGACAGGTAAGACATATAGGCAACAGTTAGGCAACTTTATTCTGAAACGTTTCGCCTACACAGTAGGCTTCTTCAGTCGAATACAGAAAGTAGGCAGGAACAGTAGAGATGTGAAGACGGAATAAAGTTGCCTATGTGTCTTACCTACGAACCTGTCGGAATTGTATACCATTTTGATATTCAGCTAGAGAATAACCGATCTGATAGGCTTGAAATTTTATCCACTGGTGTGGTTTGGTGAATGCTAGGCTCTTGCGGTTGCTGGGAGGCATGAGCCCAAATTTGCCAATTTTATTTAGTTCCATTAACTAAAGAAAACTTCTTCTGATGGGCTTCAAGTTAACAATGATGATTTATTCTATAAGAACGATGATGATCCGTTACTTTAATTTTAACAGGTGCAAATTTGAAATTTTACTCTAAATGTTAGAAAAAAATGGAAACATTAGAATTAGATCAATAATTGGAGAATGCCTTTTCTGATCGGTTTCAAACTTTCACCGTTGGTTGGCTTTATTAACTATACGCCTGGTATTTAGCTTCAGCTACATGAATTTAAATTTTACAATTTTATTCAATGAATTGTTTTTCACAATTTGGCTTCAAACCATAAATGGTGGGTTATCGTAACTGGAAGTATGTTTGTAATATTTTTGTGCTGTGTGGGTGTCAGTCTGCCAGCTTTTTAATTAAACCAATAATTTTAAACGGGACTTTTTAAAAATTCAAATATTTTCTTTAAAGGATTATAAAGAATTTACAGTGGATATATATATATATATATATATATATATATATATATATATATATATATATATATATATATATATATATATATATATATATATATATATATATATATATATATATATATATATATATATATATATATATATATATATACATACATATATATATATATATATATATATATATATATATATATATATATATATATATATATATATATTTACATATATATATATATATATATATATATATATATATATATATATATATATATATATATATATATATATATATATATATATATATATATATATATATATGCAAAACAACCACTGTGAAAAAATAGTGAAATTCCAAGCGCTTTCGTGACTACTCACATTATCAAGGAACAATGAAAGTAGAGCATCAAATGAAGGTATATGAAGGGTCTAGCCCACTCCTCACTATCAGATCCCACAACAAAGGAACACCTGACACGCCACTCATCAGAAAGAGAACACAGCAACAGGCCCGCCGGCCCAACTAGACAGGTCCTTCACACAACCCACCAACAAACTATTCTACCCAAGAAATAAGAATTTTAAAAATTATTATTTGTCCAATGTGTTATTAAATTCTTCCCAAATTCTATTAATTATAAATGGATCTAATTTATATAAACCAAAGGAAATATTTATATTATTGTCAAAACTGCTTTTTATGAAACAAGATTCAATTATATTCCTGTCGACCATGGATTTGCTTGATACAACTTTCTCAACTTTTTGAAAATCAATTGGATGGTTAAAATCTCTCACATGAATAAATAGAGCATTGGAATCTTGCCCAGTTCTAATGCTAAATGTTGTTTTAATCTTAGCTCGAGATTTTTACCAGATTGACCGTAATAAACTTTATCGCAAGTTTTTCAAGGAATCTTATAGACACATCCGTGAGCATTTTGGGGGGAATTCTTTATCAAAAGTTTTTTTACTGTGTGAAGATTTTTGAATACAACTTTAATATTTGAAGTCTTAAGAAGAGAAGGCATATCAACCAAGTTTTCATGGTAAGGGAGAACCAACATATTTTTAGTTGAATAAGGCTGGTTGTCCCTTTTTGGATTGTAAAAAGTATTTCTAGCAACTTTAAAAGATTTATCAAGTACGTTTCTTGGGTATTTCAAATCATTACCTATTTTATAAATTTTGGATATTTCCTCATCTATGAACTCTGGACTACAAATTCGTAAAGCTCTCAAAAACATTGATGAGAAAACAGACAGAATAATAGTGGACATAGGAACAGTTATTTGTAGGTCTTCTGTAAATTTTAAATTTGAATTCATTATTACCCTTAATAATTAAAACATCAAGGAAAGGCAATGAGTTATTTTCTTCAAACTCAACAGTAAAGTTTATAGAATGGGCTAAGCTATTTAATTTGCCAAGGAAATGGTGTATATCTACATTTTTGGCCATAAGACACAAAATATCCTCAACATATCTGAACCATTTAACTCTATTAGGGAGGATTGTGTTAAGCAGCCTTGTTTCAAAAAATTCCATGTATAGGTTACTAAAACGGGTGAAAGAGGGTTTCCCATTCCCATACCAAACTTCTGAGTGTAAAACTTATCATTAAATACAAATTTTGCATCAACATTGCAAAGTTTAATAAGTTTAATGATAGGAACTGGCAATGGTAAATCATAATTAACGAGTTCTTCAGATAAGAAACTTAATAAATCATCAACAGGAACTTTCGTAAACTAGGAAGTAACATCAAAACTAACCATGTTAAAATCATTTAAGTCAGTCAATGAGCTTAATTTATTTACTAAATCTATGTTGCTTTTAACATTAAAGTTAGAAATTTTGCCAATAATAGGGCAATTTCTCTATTTTTTCACAGTGCTTGTTTTGCATATTCTGAAATCACCTGATTACTGTGATCTTATTGCGCATATATATATATATATATATATATATATATATATATATATATATATATATATATATATATATATATATATATATATATATATATATATATATATATGCAAAACAACCACTGTGAAAGAGTAGTGAAATTCCAAGCGCTTTCATGACTACTCACATTGTCAAGGAACTATGAAAGTAATACATCAAAGGAAGGCAATTAAAGGGCTTAGACCACACCTCACAGTCAACTCCCACAACAAAGAAACACCTGACGCTCGACAATGCCGGAGTTGACTGTGAGGTGTAGTCTAAGCCCTTTAATTGCCTTCCTTTGATGTATTACTTTCATAGTTCCTTGACAATGTGAGTATTCACGAAAGCGCTTGGAATTTCATTACTCTTTCACAGTGGTTGTTTTGCATATTTTAAAATCACCTGTTTTCTGTGATCTTATTGCATATATATACATATATATATAGATATATATATATATATATATATATATATATATATATATATATATATATATATATATATACATAGATATATATATATGTGTGTGTGTGTGTGTGTGTGTGTGTGTGTGTGTGTGTGTGTGTGTGTGTGTGTGTGTGTGTGTGCATGTATGTGGTGCCAAATAGGTAAAACTAATCAATTAGGAAGAACTCATTTAAAATTAAGTGCTTTCTAAAATTTTATCTTATACGTTTAAAGATATAGTTGTTTAATTTTTGTTAATATAAAAATTCATAATTTGGTTCCAAAAAAAAATTAGAAAACTTACCTAATCAATTTAATTTAGCCTAATTTAACTAAATGTATTTTAGAGAAGATTATAATAATTTAATAATAAAACACAATGAAATATATTTTTTCGTTAACTTCAGAATAGTTTTTGAGAAATTACTGCATACTCAAATTTTAGCTTGCCTTATTCGGCAATAAGGGCGTTGCTATTTAAGCCTAAATAGCAAGTTTTACCTATTCGGCCTGGGGCTACACATGTGCCGTCACATTGGCAGACACCTACTTGCCATACTCCGTAGTGGAAGGGGGTGGAGCTGCCAGCCACAGGGAGACCCAGAAAATCCGCAAATATGAAGACCTTCCCCCTTGCTATAACTTCATCCCAATAGGGTCGGAGACCCTTGGAGCATGGGGCAAGTGTGCTCTAAAGTTCCTAATAGAGCTGAGTGAAAAGCTCATCATAGAAACCAAGGTCCACAGGGCGACCAGCTTCCTCTTTCAGAGACTCGGTGTTGCGATCCAGAGAGGAAATGCGTGCAGCATTCTGGGCACGCGGCCCACCACCGGGGAGCTGGACGAAGTATTCGAGATGTAACTCTGAGTTACCTATGTTGTTTTACTTTATTTCGTATTTTTGTGAATGTTTTCTCAATGTATTTTGTCTATAAATATAATATATATATAAAATATAAGGGGTGGTAAGAGAAAATTCTCAAACAGCTTCAGGGAGAACCTTGAGTTTTTCCTGAAGCAAGTTTATTCTTTTCTCTGAGAATGAGGGTCCCTATAACAGTTCTAGAGGTGGTACCTTCTTACATATATATATATATATATATATATATATATATATATATATATATATCAATAACAACACTGCGCTAGCCAAGGATTCGAACCCATGTTGTACTGGCCTGCCTCATGGTAAGCGAGAACCACATGACGCTTTAAACCACAAGACCATCCAACCCTACAAGAATGGTGCAGCCAGCACACAGCTAGCTGTTGGGCCACCATCCGAGGGCATACGGATGTGTGGGAGCTTATAAGCTAATTTCATTCTCATCCCTGTTTGGTGTACTAGCCTCACGAGCAGTATTTATATATTATTGTAACCACGAACGAGTGGTATTGATCAATAACAACACTGCGTTAGCCAAGGATTCGAACCCATGTTGTACTGGCCTGCCTCATGGTAAGCGAGAACCACATGACTCTTTTTAAACCACAGGACCACCCAATCCTACAAGAATAGCGCAGCCAGTTGTTAGGAAGTTAAACAATTTGGAGAGTGAAATAGTGGAGGCAGGAGCCATACATAGCTTTAAGAAGAGGTACGATGAGGCTGTTGGAGCCGGGAGAGAGTGAACGTAGTAGCGACCAGCAAAGATGCACGACCAGGAGCTATGACTCGACCCCTAAAACCAAATATAGCTGAATACACATACACATATGCACACATCATACGCGAATCTGGCTGCCACACACAAAAGCTTCCCCTTTACTCTCCCGGCCACATTTCCTTTTAGTCCATTATGGTGGTGGTGGTGATGGTGGTGGTGGTGGTGGTAGTGGTGGTAGTGGTGGTAGTGGTGGTGATGGTGGTTGTGGTGGTGGTGGTGGTGTTAGTGATGGTGGTTGTGGTGGTGGTGGTGTTGGTGATGGTGGTTTTGGTAGTGGTGGAGGTATTGGTGGTCGTGGTAGTGGTGGTGGTGGCCGTGGTAGTAGTGATGTTGGTGGCGGTGTTGGTGGTGTTAGTGGTGTTGGTGGTGGTGGTAGTGTTGGTGGTAGTGGCAGTGGCATTTTTGCTAGTAGCAGTTGTAATACGGACAGTGGTAGCAAGAGTAGTGGTGGTGATGGCTAGTGGGAGATACTAGTAGTAGTAATAGTTATAATATTAATAATAATCTTATTAGTATTAGTGGTAGTAGTGGTGGTTGCAGCAGTAGTAGTAGTAGTAGTAGTAATAGTAGTAGCAGTAGTGGTAGTCGTATTGGTAAGAGAAGCAATAATAGCAGTAGTAATGCCAGTAATAGTAGTAATATTAGGTGTAATAGTAATAGTGGTAGAAGTAGTTATTGTAGTAGTGGCAATAGTAGTAGCAGCAGCAGCAGCAGTAGTAATGGTAGGAGTAGTAGTAAGTATTAGTATACTGGAAAATCATTTCGAGTATAAACTCTGCTTTGAAAGTCTTCCTGGATAGCTGTAACAGAAATTGTAGGCACAATACATAACACAAAAATCTCTTAGAAATTCCCTGCATTTGATTTAACCTGAGTAAAGGTCCAGTGCGCATAGAAGGTTCCTAAAAATCTGTCAGTAACTTCCTGAAGATTCCATAGGTTCCCTCTCTGCCAACATTTTCAATGATACCTTAAAAAAAAAAGGACAAATCCTTACCTAATGTGATTTTGACAATAATATACTATGACAAACAAATTCTGAAACCACCAGTCCTATTCATGGTCATGTTTCAATTTTTTCTTTCATCTCCCTTATATTTCAATATATGCTGAAATCCTTTCTTTCAGTCAGCTGCAGAAATCTTTCTTGCACTATATGTATTCTTGCACTATATGTATTCTTGCACTATATGTATTCTTGCACTATATGTATTCTTGCACTATATGTATTCTTGCACTATATGTATTCTTGCACTATATGTATTCTTGCACTATATGTATTCTTGCACTATATGTATTCTTGCACTATATGTATTCTTGCACTATTTGTATTCTTGCACTATTCTCAGTAGTAGTAACCAGTTGCCGGTGACCAGTGTGCCAGTGGTTGACTCGCTACCAACCGTCTCTGCCTGAGTCACTGTCTGAACTCATATTGTGCTGACCATAGCATTATTCAAAGACCCCCTCACATATGGGTACTGTGGGAGGCCAGTCAGTTTACGAGAGTGAGCAAGAGAGATAGGTACGGCTGTAAGGGCGCTCCCCACATTATCTGTAATTATACGTACTACCAGCCTACGTGAGTATTACTTTACCCAATCCACGTGTTCGAACTCCCACATGATACTATATGTATTCTTGAACTATATGTATTCTTGAACTATATATATTTTTGTCTGGGATAAAATTAATTGTCTTGTATAAACTGATTTGTAACTTACATATATTCTTTAAGTTCCCTCTTATACAGTGTATTGGAACTTACATAAAAATTCAAAAATATAATTATAAAATATAATATAATATAAAAATATAATTATCTTAATTGTGAATATAGTCTACTCAAAGTTTTGCCGCAGATTATAGGCATTTTGTGTACCTTCAGATTATTGGATGCTAATTTACATCGCAGTATTACTGAAATATAAATTAGTATGTATATTTATCTTAAATGGTTAGAATTATAACAATAGGTTTTACAGGGGTGGACTGGTAAGCCAGCTGAAGGCCTCGGTCAAGTCACCGAAAGCTCCGGCTGTGGATCATCATAAGACTAAGAGTCGCGTCAGGAAACACTTGTCCTGTTACCTGACAACCTTGTTATCTGATCAACATTTGAATAAACCTCTACATTTTTTTTTCAACAAACTGGCAGTATCCCACTGAGGTAGGGTGGCTTAAAAAGAGAAAAACAAAGTTTTTCTTTTTAAATTTGGTAACTTATGCAAAAGAAGGGGTTACTAGTCCCTTGCTCCCGGCATTTTAATCGCCTCTTACGACACGCATGGCTTACGGAGGAGGAATTCTGTTCAACTTCCCCATGAAGAACCACATTCTTTATAAAGAATATTTTAAAATGTCATAAACTTAAATCAAAGTGTATGAGTTAATGTCAACAATCTTCTTGCAAACTAACTTAATCATCTAGTAATTATATAATAAATCTGCGCTTAATGCTTTTAATAACAAGGATTTTCTATATAGAATAACAATAGTGTCATGTATTTTATATGCATAAAGGCTATTTCTTTTTTTGTACTTGTAGTATTATCGGCGTTTATAGTGTTAGCATTTGTTTACATAATCAAATTTCATTTGCTGAGAGCAATTATCTTACCTCAACTCATTTCAAAGCCTTGCATCAACTACGGGATACTATCACCCCCGGGATGCGACCTACAACAATCGACTAACTCTCATAGGTGAAAAGCTGCAATAGAGTTAGTAAATATAACCAACATTCTCACACCTGCCAAGGATCGAACCACGGTCAGTATGTGAGCTGAGTGCGTTGCAATCATCTGACACATAGTGGTGGTAGTGGTTGTGGTGATGTGGAGGTGGAGGTGGAGGTGGTGTTGTGGGGGTGGAGGTGGTGGTGGTGGTGTGGGAGTGGAGGTGATGGTGGTAGTGGTGGTGGAGGTGGTGGTGATGGGGGCGAAGGTGGTGGTTGGGGGTGGAGGTGGTGGTGGTACGGGGGTGGAGGTGGTAGTGGTAGGGGTGGAGGTGGTTGGTAGTGGTGGTGGGGGGTGGACTTGATGGTGGTAGTGGTGGGGGATAGAGATGGTGGTGGGTGGTGGAGGTGGTGGTAGGGGGTGAAAGTGGTGGTGGGGGTGAAACTGGAGGTGGTGATTGGGGCGTGGAGGCTGTAATGGTGGGGTTAGAGGTGGTGATGGGGAGTGGAGGTGGTGGTAGTGTGGAGGTGGAAGTGGTGGGGGGTAGAGGTGGTGATGGGGGTGTTGGTGGTGGTGGTGGTGGGAGTGGTGGTGGTGGTGATGCTGGTGGTGGTGGGGTGGTGGTGATGGTGGAGGTAGTAGTGGTAGTGGCGGCGGCAGGGACGACGATAGTGATGGAGGGAGAGAGAGTCTAACGTCGTGTCATGATAGTAGCAGTAGTTGTAGTGACAGTGGCTGCGTTGATCATTGCACTGGTAATACTGGTATTGGTAATAGTGGAGGAGATAGTGGTGGAAGTTGCTGTAGTGGTGGTAGTGGTGATAGACGTACTGCCACTGGTAGTGACTTTTGTTGTTTCACTGGTGATGATGATAGTAAGAGTGGCACTTATGGTGAAAATTGGGGTAGTGGTGGTGGTGCTAGTGTGTACGGTAGTGCTGTTAGTGGCGGCGGTGGTTAGTTATCATATTAGACACATAAGCATCATTTAGAATACTTTCATGGCTCACAAAATCGTAATAACACGACTGAAAATGAAATCACAGAATGTGTGGGAATCGAATCCATGACAAGTGAGCACTTAAACTCACAGGCCTTAGTCCTAACCACTGGTCCATGTAGGCCTAACAAGATTCATTAAACTATGTATAATTCCATTCATCCTAGTAATGTTAACACGAGCGTTACTCTGACTACAAATAAAGGTTTTTACAGACGAATCCCACACCAGCGTGGCTGGTGAAGAGGAGATGGTGTATAGGAATATGCATAGTTGAAGGGATCTAGTTAGACTCTGGCGTGAGAGTTTTAGGTCCCTCTCGCCATGAGCTCAAACCCTACGCGTTCTGTGATTTAGATTACCTTTAACCATCTATGTTTCACCTATCAGGAGACTCGTCAAGATTTAGTGTACATAACTTGACAGAGTGTGAACATAATGGACAGGTGATGTGCACTGGCGGCCGGAGCTTAAAGGTAACAACAGATATTTAGAAATAAAATTTAACGGAAAAAATAACAGTGATTTGTAAATTGGTTAAGTGATATCTGTTTCGTGATGCCTCAACATTACACTTCATAATTGGTATGCTTCCACTGTTTTGATGATTGTAACGGAAGCATGAGAGTGGCTTCCAAATATTTCTTCCTCTGTTGATCTGTTTGAAGACTCATATCATGACATTCAACTTATAATATGCCTATGTAAACCGTAATGAATCCACATGTGTTTATCCGGTTATCAGTTATGCAGGCGCATTTGCGTTTCCTAAAACGTATTCTCAAACTCCTCGAAATTTCACAAACGTATTTTTGTTCTGGGAAACCCTACAATCGGGAGAGCATCACTGCTCTTAGGTTTGGACGTTTTGGTTTGGCAAAGTCTTTGATGGAGGTATTATTAGCTAACACTTCTCTAATGTTCCATGATAAGATGATTTGGTTATTATATTCATAGTAACGCCGTTGTCAAGAAGCATAACACAAATTCCAGGCATGGCTTCAATTATAGGTGAGATGATATTGCGTAAAACTCTTACTTTTATAGCACCTAAGAAAATATGAAAGGAAGAGCACTTAAGTAAAAACCTGGCTGCTGCAGGACACTCTTTGTATTCGGGGATTCTAATTCCCGAATTCGTTTGGTTCTTGTATTCTGGCCAAAATAATGTTGTAATAACTAACTTCTGCTCGTAGGCTTATGCTATACGTAGACTTCAGATTGTTATTGGGATATATAATATAAGACTTCTAAATTGATAATTTTATGCGGGGTGGTGGTAGGGAAAGAGAGGCTGGCTCCCGGTGGCTCTCTCATCTGCAATAAAATAATATTGTATACGCTGCACCAACGTGATGAGTATAATTAAAGCTAGTAGCTGTGAATTAATGTGCAGTTTTAGCTATACTAATGTCATCGATGTAAGAGATATTTCATTATATCGGAAACTCACTCCAAAACTATTTTTTACGGATCTAGGAGGGGGATGGGGGGAATTTTTTTGTGCTGAGAATAAATTAGTTGGGTTCGGATGTCAACACAACGAGGCGAGGGGAATATTGACAGAATACACAATGAGTGTAGTTAGGGAGAGCACTGCCCACTTTATACCTTACGAGTATTGTGTAATAACTGTCATTGTGGTTATTGATGTGTTGTCATCAGACCTGTGTCCTGCTGCTGGGGAGTCTGGTCACGTTAATGATTTTCGTAAGGTCGCAGGCACTGAAATTATTGAAAAAAAAAAAAATAAGGTCAGGGTAAACATGATGGTGAGGAAATCTTGCACTAGAAACAGTGTTATATAAATCGTCTCTTAACCACATCCAGTTTTGTCTTCACCATATATATATATATATATATATATATATATATATATATATATATATATATATATATATATATATATATATATATATATATATATATATATATATATATATACATATATATATATATATATATACATATATATATATATATATATATATATATATATATATATATATATATATATATATATATATATATATATATATATATATTGAATATTTTCTTCTCCTACCACCCCTATATTTTATATTCTATGTGAACATTTATTAATAAACAGAATACATTTACAGAAAACACAAACAGGAATACAATGGTACAATGTATTAAATATCATGAATTTCCTCCAGCTCCTCCAAAGCCGGACGCGAGCCAAGGATGCAGCAAGCATTTCCCCTCTGGATGGCCACACTGAGGCGCTGGAACATGAAAGTGGCTGCTCTTGCGTCCCTGGTGGTGTCGATGAGTCTGGAACCCAATTCTTTAAGGAAACGTGTGTCATTTTTTCCCCATGATCGCAAGGTTTCTGATCCCACTGGGACAAATTGATATTGTTGGCTTATGTCGCTGTACTTGTTGATCTTGTACTCCTCCCTGTGATCAACAGCTCCTCCCTGCCGCCCAACACTGTGATGGATATAGGTGTCAGCCAGTGTGGACACACAGGTATAGTCCCATGTTAAGAGCTTGCAATTCTTCCAGGTATAGATGGTAATCCCGTCGGGGCGGTTTCCTGGGTTGTGGGAATTGTTGGCTGCTAGTGATCGGGGCTCCCTCTTGGATGGGCATCCAGCTGTAGCAAGGGTTCTCTTTATGATGTCATTGACCTCATTGTGTCTTACAAGCCAGCCCTTGGTTTTGGAACAGTTAAGACCATGTAGACCGTATTGGTCTGCTTGTGCTGCGCTGCAAATACACGTATATTCTGTGTGAATTGGGGCAGCAAGGCGCAGAGCCACTGCAATACGGAAGGTCTTAGGGTCGAGTCGCGTTCCCATTGCTATGGGAACTGTTTGGAGGAAGTCCCTGGAGTGAGGTGCGCTCAAAGTCTGGAGATGAGCAGTCTCCCAATCTGATGCTGCAGCTCTGAGCATGTTGGCAAGCACGTTTTCAGCGATCGGGACATCCCAGCTTGTATATATATATATATATATATATATATATATATATATATATATATATATATATATATATATATATATATATATATATATATATATATGTCGAGCCGAATAGGCAGAACTTGCGATCTTGGCTTAAATAGCAACGCTCATCTTGCCATATAGGACAAGTGAAAATTTGTGTATGCAATAATTTCGCCAAAATCATTCTGAACCTAACGAAAAAAATATATTTGGTTGTGTTCGTTTAGTAGTAAATTATTGTATACGTATTTAAAATGTATTTAGTTGGGTTAGGCTAAAATAAATTGTTCTTGTTATAATAAGGTTAGGTAAGTTTTCTAAGATTCTTTTGGTGCAAAATTAAAAATTTTTGCATTAACATTAGTGAAAAAAATATATCTTTAAACGTATAAGAGAAAATTTTAGAAAGGGCTTAATTTTATATGAGTTCTTGCTAATTGACCAGTTTTACATATTCGGCACGACATATATATATATATATATATATATATATATATATATATATATATATATATATATATATATATATATATATATATATATATATATATATATATATATATATATATATATATATATATATAGATATATGCCGTGCCGAATAGGCATAACTTGCGATCTTGGCTTAAATAGCAACGCTCATCTTGCCATATAGGACAAGTGAAAATTTGTGTATGCAATAATTTCGCCAAAATCATTCTGAACCTAACGAAAAAAAATATTTCTTTGTGTTTGTTTAGTACTAAATTATTGTAAAACTATTTAAAATATATTTAGTTGGGTTAGGCTAAAATAAATTGCTCCTGTTATAATAAGGTTAGGTAAGTTTTCTAAGATACTTTTAGTGCAAAATTAAAAATTTTTACATTAACATAAATGAAAAAAATATATTTTTAATCGTACAAGAGAAAATTTCAGAAAGGACTTAATTTTAAATGAGTTCTTGCTAATTACCCAGTTTTACATATTCGGCACGACATATATATATATATATATATATATATATATATATATATATATATATATATATATATATATATATATATATATATATATATATATATATATATATATATATATATATATATATATATATATATATATATATATATATATATATATATATATATATATATATATATATATAGGTTGCTTAACACAATCCTCCCTAATAGAGCTAAATGGTTCAGATATGTTGATGATATTTTGTGTCTTATGCCCAAAAATGTAGATATAAACCATTTCCTTGGAAAATTAAATAACTTAGCCCATTCTATAAACTTTACTGTTGAGTTTGAAGAAAATAACTCATTGCCTTTTCTAGATGTTTTAATTATTAAGGGTAATAATGAATTCAAATTTAAAATTTACAGAAAACCTACAAATAACTGTTCCTATGTCCACTATTATTCCTCGCATCAAGATAGAGTCAAACTGTCTGTTTTCTCATCAATGTTTTTGAGAGCTTTACGAATTTGTAGTCCTGAGTTCATAGATGAGGAAATATCCAAAATTTATGAAATAGGTAATGATTTAAAATACCCAAGAAATGTAATTGATAAATCTTTTACAGTTGCTAGAAACACTTTTTATAATCCAAAAAGGGACAACCAGCCATATTCAACTAAAAATATGTTGGTTCTCCCTTACCATGAAAACTTGGTTGATATGCCTTCTCTTCTTAAGACTTTTAATATTAAAGTTGTATTCAAAAATCTTGATACAGTAAAAAAACTTTTTATAAAGAATTCCCCCCAAAATGCTTATGGATGTGTCTATAAAATTCCTTGTAAAATTTGCGATAAAGTTTATTACGGTCAAACTGGTAAAAATCTCGAACTAAGATTAAAACAACATAAATATAGCATTAGAACTGGACAAGATTCCAATGCTCTATTTATTCATATAAGAGATTTTAACCATCCAATTGATTTTCAAAAAGTTGAGAAAGTAGTATCAAGCAAGTCCATGGTCGACAGGAATATAATTGAATCTTGTTTCATAAAAAGCAGTTTTGACAATAATATGAATATTTCCTTTGGTTTATATAAATTAGATCCAGTTATAATTAATAGAATTTGGGAAGAATTTAATAATACACTGGACAAATAATAATTTTTAAATTTTCTTGGGTAGAATAGTTTGTGGGTGAGTTGTGCAAAGGACCTATCCAAGTTGGGTCGCCGCGCGTCACGTGTTTAACCGTTGTGGGATCTGATAGTGAGGTGCTGGCCAGACCCCTTATATAGCTTCCTTGGATGCTTTACTTTCATAGTTCCTTGATAATGTGAGTAGTCACGAAAGCGCTTGGAATTTCTCTATTCTTTCAGAGTGGTTGTTTTGCAAATATATATATATATATATATATACATATATATATATATATATATATTATATACATATATATATATATATATATATATATATATTTATATATATATATTATATATATATATATATATATATATATATATATATATATATATATATATATATATATATATATATATATATATATATATATATATATATATATATATATATATAATATATATATATATATAAATATGTATATATATATATATATATATACATATATATATATATATATATATATATATATATATATATATATATGTATATATATATATATATATATATATATATATATATATATATATATATATATATATATATATATATATATATATATATATATATATATATATATATATATATATATATATATATATATATATATATATATATATATATATATATATATATATATATATATATATATATATATATATATATAGATGTCGTGCCGAATAGGTAAAACTTGCTATTTATGTATGTAGTAATTTCTCAAAAACCATTCTGAACCTAACGAAAAAATATATTTCATTGTGTTTCTTTATTATTAAATTATTTTAATCGTATCAAAAGTATATTTAGTTGGATTAGGCTCAATTAAATTGTTATTACTGTTCTTGCTGTTGAACAACGGTTTAGTGCCAATGGAGGTAGCGTAGGTAGCAGTGATACGGCCGTGGATTAGTTTGGCTTTACTCACGAAATCGTAATGACACGATTGCAAACAAACCATACCCCGGCCGGGATTGAACCCGCGGTCAGAGAGTCTCAAAACTCCAGCCCGTCCCGTTAGCCACTAGACCAGCTAGCCACAATAAGATTCGTCCAACTAGGTATATTTCTACACCATAGGAAGGTTAGCACAGGCACCACTGTGACCACAAATGCAAGTTTTTACAGACGAATCTCCTAGAGCTCGTCACGGCCACGCTAGCTGGAGATTCGTCTGTAAAAACTTGCATTTGTGGTCACAGTGGTGCCTGTGCTAACCTTCCTATGGTGTAGAAATATACCTAGTTCGACGAATCTTATTGTGGCTAGCTGGTCTGGTGGCTAACGCGACGGGCTGGAGTTTTGAGACTCTCTGACCGCGGGTTCAATCCCGGCCGGGGTATGGTTAGTTTGGCTTTAACTGGAAAGGAGTGAGTACACAACGTGCAATGTTGTGACCGATAGCCAGTCTGTGGAGGGGGAGTACTTGTGCCTCTCAAGTCGGTCGGCCGGGAAGTGAGGACGAATGGGCCCAGCATCCCACCGACCTGGGTGAGCCTACAGAGGGCAGCACTTAAATGCCGCGAAATATGAACTAAGCTGGCAGACAGCATAGGCTGTCTGTGCTGACAGTACAGGCTGTCTACATTTGCTCGGCCACTCACCTCGCGTCGTCCCGACGCGACAATACTGGTCGGCCCGTAGGTGCAAAGGAATTACTTACACTAGTTACCCCAGAGAGGGATTGGCTTTCGCTCACTTGTAAATCAAAAATGGACATAAAATGCAACAGGCAAAAAAAAAAAAAAACTCTCCCATCCTGGGGAAAGGAAAATTGGCTTGCCCGCACTGCTTCATTGAGGAGAGAGTCCGGAGACGTCAGCACTGGAACTAAAATCTTCTATATACAGGCTGTCCGCAGGGCTGAACATCAGGTTTGACTACTCGTCTGTGAATGCTGTTGCACCCTCACATCTGCAAATAATGACTGACAGTAGCATTTCCTAAGGTGTGACATGTGACTCGGAGGGCAGCACTGCCCCGACCGTAATACAGGCTTTAAAAGTGACACTGGGTGCACATTCCTACAATAATCCTATATCCATGGAATTCATTATACTCTGGGTACCCTTCTAAAAGTATTTACATAATTACATGATGTTGTCCACCCTGACTCCATTATCAACTAGTTATACAATGTGTGCGCATTTATACCCATTTCTGCAAGCAAACAATTAGCATAACTAGCGTAGGAGTGAGACAAGTCAGTAGGTACGTCAATGTCACAGAAATGTACTGTTGTCCTGGGTCGCAGGCCATAAGTATGGAGCCTTACAGGGCTGTCATCAGTAACAGTAGTAGTGGGAGAAATAGACGGGTTGTCCCTAGCATTTGTCTGATTGTGGCGTTGCAACGCACGCGACTCCAGCTCTGCTTCGGCCTGCACATGGTCCACATACTTCATGTGATCAAGGTGGGCTTCTTTGATAGTTCCAGTAGCAATCTCCCTCACCTCGAACTTATTGCCACGGAGCTGTCGGAGGACACGGTAAGGACCCACGAATTTTGGGACAAGTTTGTGCATACCTGGGGTCTGTGCTGGGCTGAGCAACATAACTTTGCAACCTGGTTCCACTTTGCTTTCCTTGGCGAGGGCATTGCGCTCAGACGTGAACCTATCAGTAGCTTTCATAAGGTTCTCTCGTACCTGCTGGAAAACAAGCTGCGTTGTCCGCATCTTTACTACACTGGGGTTATCAGTGTCATAAGTAGGTCGTGGCGGAGCAAACAGAATTTCGTACTGTAAGCCCTTGTCATAGCCATACAAAGCGAAATGAGGTGTCTCACCGATCGAGCTGTTGAGGGAGGAGTTTAATCTACACTGAACATCTGGGATAGCCTCATCCCATGTAGTACAACTTGGGTTAACGGTTACCCTGAGCACCTCCAGGATTTTGCGATTTGTACGTTCAGCAAGACCATTACTCGCAGGGTGGCGTGGAGCTACTGGCGCTTGGCGAATGTTAAATCTGAAGCAAAGATCCTGCATTATGGCGTTTATGAACTCAGACCCATTGTCCGACAGAAGGGCACGTGGGCAGGTATGACGGAGAACCACTTGCTCACGGAAAGCATTAGCAACAATCTCGGCACTTTTATCAGGAATGAGTACTAATTCACTGTACCGTGTCAAATTATCTACCATTACAAGCAGGTGCTTCTTTCCCTTCTCCGAGGTCGAAAAGTTCGTCAACAGGTCGACAGAAGTTCTCTCCCAGGGCTCCTTTGTAATGGGATACTTTAGAATGGGGTTAGGACCTGAAACGGTACCCTTGTGCTGTAGGCAAACAACACACTGGTGTACATGCTTGGCAATGTCCGCTGCCATCTTAGGCCAGGAATATTTCATTCGGGTCTGTTTGATACTGCGGTCCTTCCCGGGGTGCGCTACACCTGGAACATCATGGATCAACCTAAGAGTAGCTGGTATTATGGACTCCGGTATCACCAGTTGGTATATGGTTCTGCCGGGGTCCACCAGCTGTGCAACACGGCACAGTACTCCTTGGTTGACCACCAAATCCTTCAGTGGAACGGGAGATTTGACCTGTAAGTCAACGTCCTCCTTGGTCAGGAAACAAAGGACTGGAGACCACAGGGGGTCCTGCCGTTGGGCTCTCTCAAGATCCTCAACAGAGAACGAGTTGTCGACACTCACGAATGCTATATGCCTCGACAGGGCATCAGCTACAACATTTTGCTTACAGCACAAGGATACCGTTTACAGGTCCTAACCCCATTCTAAAGTATCCCATTACAAAGGAGCCCTGGGAGAGAATTTCTGTCGACCTGTTGACGAACTTCTCGACCTCGGAGAAGGGAAATAAGCATCTGCTTGTAATGGTAGATAACTTGACGCGGTACAGTGAATTCGTACCCATTCCTGACAAAATTGCCGAGACTGCGCTTGTTATAATAAGTTTAGGTAAATGTTCAAATTTTTTTTTTTTGGTACCAAATTATGAATTTTTATATTAACAACGTATAAGACAAAATTTTAGAAAGGACTTAATTTTAAATGAGCTCTTGCTAATTGACTAGTTATATATATATATATATATATATATATATATATATATATATATATATATATATATATATATATATATATATATATATATATATATATATATATATATATATATATGTATATATATATATATATATATATATATATATATATATATATATATATATATATATATATATATATATAAATATATATATATATATACATATATATATATATATATATATATATATATATATATATATATATATATATATATATATATGTATATATATATATATATATATATATATATATATATATATATATATATATATATATATATATATATATATATATATATATATATATATACATATAATAGGGAGGTACCACCTCTAAAATTGTCCTGGGGACCCTCATCCTCAGAGAAAAGAATAAACTTGCTTCAGGGAAAACTCAAGGTTCTCCCTGAAGCTGTTTGAGAATTTTCACAAAAATACAACAGAAAGTAAAACAACATAGGCAACTCAGAGCTACATCTCTAATGCTTTGTCCAGCTCCCCGGTGGTGGGCCGCGTGCCCAGAATGCTGCAGGCATTTCCTCTCTGGATTCCAACGCTGTGTCTCTGAAAGAGGAAGCTGGTCGCCCTGTGGTCCTTGGTTTCTATGATGAGCTTTTCACCCAGCTCTTTGAGGAACTTTAGAGCACACTTGCCCCACGCTCCAAGGGTCTCCGACCCTATTGGAATGAAGTTATAGCAAGGGGGAAAATCTTCATATTTTCGGATCTTCTGGGTCTCCCTGTGGCTGGCAGTTCCACCACCTTCCACTACGGAGTATGGCAAGTAGGCGTCTGCCAATGTGGCGGCACAGGTATATATATATATATATATATATATATATATATAGATATATATATATATATATGTGTGTGTGTGTGTGTGCGTGTATGTATGTGTGTGTGTGCGTGTATGTGTGTGTGTGTGTGTGTGTGTGTGTGTGTGTGTGTGTGTGTGTATGTATGTATGTATGTATGTATGTATGTATGTAATGGCAGGGAGTTATCACCTCAAGAACTGACTGGGGGGGGGCACAACCTCCTATGAAAGTAATTTGGTTTCTCCTCGGAGGTGTTTGAGTATTTCGTCTGCTACCATCCTCTATATGATATGTTTGCGAAATTTATTTGAAAACAAAATACATTAAAAAAAGATTCAATGAGAAGGAGAACAACATACAGGCATGACATCTCAGAGCCTCTATCCTAAATACTTCATGCAGGTTCCTTGTCTTGGATCATGTGTTCAGAATGTTGCTGGCATTTGCTCTCTGGATTGCAAAACTGAGTCTCTGAAAATGGAAGGTGGTCGCTCTGGCGTTTTTGGTTTAGTTGAAGAATTTGTCACCCAGCTCTTTAAGGTATCTGAGTGCATTCTACCTCACCCAACTCTTTAAGGTATCTGAGTGCATTCTACCTCACCCAACTCTTTAAGGTATCTGATTGCATTCTACATTCAGACAATTGTAAGCAGGTGACAGCCAACGTAGAGGCACAAGTGCATTTCCCTGCAGTCTGCTAACCATCCTTCTAGGGTAGCATGGTGACACCATCTGGACGCTTTCGGCTTGCATCAATCCTCAGTACCTGTGGTTCCCGTTCTGCTGGGCTGTGGCTAGACTTCGTTTGATGGCATCATTGACCTCTTCGTGTATGACTTACCTCCCATATGACGTATGAGACGAGACCATGCAGGCTAAATTGATCAGGTGACGTACTACAGCAAAGTCACTTGTGTTCGGAGAGTATGGGGCAGCTAGGCGAAGATCTATATCATCCAAATGACATAAGGATCGAGACGAGTGCCCAACGAGGAATTAAGGACAGGTAAAATAAAATCTCTGGAATGTGGTGCCTTCATAGCTCGGAGATGAGAATTGTCCTTTCCTGAGGCTTTGTTGAGCAATGTGTTGGCGATTTTCTTTCCGCGATAAATTTGTTTCAGTGGGACTGCTTGTGATCTCTGGAAGGACAGCTCCTACAGCATCTCTCAAGCATTCAGGGACAATCTCCTTAACTACTTCACTGGATGCATTGCACGAGTACAGAAAGCAGGCAATGCCACATGCATTGCCTTGCACAATAGTTGTATTCCTTGATCCCATCGGTAATCTTCCAGTGACAGGTTCAGTGCTTTCCAAAAGATTAATCTCAGGTGTGCGTCATATTAACAAAGTGTTGGGCTGTTGAAGAAGGGTGCACACCTTAAGAAAAAGGCTGAGTTGGACACCTCGTAAAGAGATGAAGGGCATCATGGGCATTCAGGTCACTAATTCTCTTTTGCTTCCTCTGCAGATCTTTCAGTTTGTCCTAGAGGACTGAGACATCAGGCGGTGGCCTGATGTCTTAGCGGTGCTCCTAATAAGATTCTCTCAGTAGGGATTGTAGCTGAAGCTTCAGGAAGGATTGCTCGGACAGCTGTAATTATTTCCAGGTTTATTGGAATGATTTCAAACTTCGAATTGAGAATGAGTCCCAATTCTTCTCTTACCCCCTATACAGAAAAAGAATGGAACAAGAGGGTTTCCCAGCTGAACATCCTTTTAAGAGGGGATTTCATCTTTGCCAAATATGAGAACTGATTTTTTGCTGTATCCAGATGAAATAAAAAAGAAAAGACTAGGAACTGCTCTTGAACGGTTGCCACGACCACATCTCTTTACACCATGTTAAAAGCATTCGTGAGGTCTAGTTTGACTAAGAACTTGTCGAAGGTTGTTAACCCAGAGAGAAGAATTGATGCAGCTGTGTCATGCATTGGATTTACCATATCTCTGGTGTGTTGTAGTTGTATTCCAATGTAACCTCCTCCAAATTCTCCTTGAAATGACGCAGTTGCTTAATAAACTTCTAATACTGGCAAAATTAGCATGGCATTGATGAGATCAGCATTGTTGTGGGTAACTACTCTGGTCTCCCTGATTGGATGCTTGTCTCTAAGTGCTTGAGGTGTGACCTCATCTCTGGGAGCAACTGTGTTGTCACTTGTGATTATTCTGATTGCTACCACTGTGTTGCCTTCAATATATTTGCTAACTTGTGCACAAATTTTTTCACTTTCATTGGATTATTTCTTGGGTATGGCTCGATTATTCCTGCGATAATGCGGCAGAGGGGATACAATTACCTGTTCTTGGGTAGTTGCGCACTATTCTGATGATTGACGTTGTTAGCGATTTCCTACTTCTTGTAGGAATTGCTAGACAGACGTTACCAAACAAAAGCAGGTTCCGCCATGCCTTAATTGTACCTGGTTCTTTTAAGTTGGTGGAACTTCCACTTACCTGCATTAGAAGATCTTCTAATTTCCCTGAAGCACATGAACAAGCGGCTTTATGGCTCTGAGGCAGGGTCCTGCTAGTTGTAGATTGTAACGCCATCAGGAGATCGTCGTACTTGAGGATGTTGCCAATGAAGTTTTCGGCTGCAGGTGGAGGCTGTGGGCCGCTCTCGGTTGGAAGCAAATGTGATCAAGCACACCCATTGTGTGCACTAATAACGTCGCTCCTAATGAAGGCCCGATATGCTCCACACACCTGACATGTGTTCCCTTGTCTTAAAGTTAAGTGCACTGTTTCCCTGACGTTGTGGCAGACTAACTGCAACATCGTCTGCCATCCCTTTATCTGTCAGGTATATATATATATATATATATATATATATATATATATATATATATATATATATATATATATATATATATATATATATATATATATATATATATATATATATGTCGTGCCGAATATGTAAAACTAGTCAATTAGCAAGAACTCATTTAAAATTAAGTCCTTTCTAAAATTTTCTCTTATACGTTTAAAGATATATCTTTTTCATTAATGTTAATATAAAAAATTTTAATTTTGCACCAATAGAATCTTAGAAAACTTACCTAACCTTATTATAACAAGAACAATTTATTTTAGCCTAACTCAACTAAATATATTTTAGATTTGCTTACAATAATTTAATACTAAACAAACACATTGAAATATATTTTTTTCGTTAGGTTCAGAATGATTTTGGCGAAATTATTGCATACACAAATTTTCACTTGTCCTATATGGCAAGATGAGCGTTGCTATTTAAGCCAAGATCGCAAGTTCTGCCTATTCGGCACGACATATATATATATATATATATAGGATGGGGTCCACCTCTGGTGTAAATTGTGGGACCCATATATATTTATATATATATTTATATATATCTATATAGATATATATATATATATATATATATATATATTTATATATATATATATATTTATATATATATATATATATATATATATATATATATATGCAAAACAACCACTCTGAAAGAATAGAGAAATTCCAAGCGCTTTCGTGACTACTCACATTATCAAGGAACTATGAAAGTAAAGCATCCAAGGAAGCTATATAAGGGGTCTGGAAAACACCTCACTATCAGATCCCACAACGATTATACACGTGACATGCGCCGGCCCAACTGGACAGGTCCTTTGCACAACTCACCAACAAACTATTCTACCCAAGAAAATTTAAAAATTATTATTTGTCCAGTGTATTATTAAATTCTTCCCGAATTCTATTAATTATAAATGGATCTAATTTATATAAACCAAAGGAAATATTCATATTATTGTCAAAACTGCTTTTTATGAAACAAGATTCAATTATATTCCTGTCGACCATAGACTTGCTTGATACTACTTTCTCAACTTTTTGAAAATCAATTGGATGGTTAAAATCTCTTATATGAATAAATAGAGCATTGGAATCTTGTCCAGTTCTAATGCTTTATTTATGTTGTTTTAATCTTAGTTCGAGATTTTTACCAGTTTGACCGTAATAAACTTTATCGCAAATTTTACAAGGAATCTTATAGACACATCCATCAGCATTTTGGGGGGAATTCTTTATCAAAAGTTTTTTTACTGTATCAAGATTTTTGAATACAACTTTAATATTAAAAGTCTTAAGAAGAGAAGGCATATCAACCAAGTTTTCATGGTAAGGGAGAACCAACATATTTTTAGTTGAATAAGGCTGGTTGTCCCTTATATATTTCATATATATATATATATATATATATATATATATATATATATATATATATATATATATATATATATATATATATATATATATAGATATAGATATATATATATATGGGATGGTAGGGGAAGTGGAATATTTAAACGGCTTCAGGAAGAAATCCAAATATTCTTCATTGAAGTCTCTTTATCCACTTTTCCGAGGCTATGGGACTCCACAATAATTTACACCAGAGGTTGATCCCATCCTATATATTATATATATATATATATATATATATATATATATATATATATATATATATATATATATATACATATATATATATATATATATATATATATATATATATATATATATATATATATATATATATATATATATGTATATATATGTCGTGCCGAATAGGTAGATATATTTTTTTCCTTAGGTTCAAAATAATTTTTGCGAAATTATTGTTTACACAAATTTCCCTTGCCTTATTCGGCAAGAAGAGCGTTGCTATTTATGCTCAAATCACAAGTTTTACCTATGCGGCACGACATACATATATATATGCAGGTGAAGAGTTGTGTAGCTTGTCTGGAGTCGAACAGTAATGTAAGATGTGCATATATGAATTATGTGATTAACTATATAAAAACCTGTGTCAGCTTCGCTCTTAACCTTTGAACCAGGAAGAGGAAAGGAAGCCCTCGCACTTCTCTGAGTGTTCAAAATATTCTACAATATTAGTGAATCATTTTATTGATGGTCTTATCAACTATTTTTGTTTCAAGTTCACTTCGAAGTCATTAAATGGGAGTAAGGTATGACATATTTACATGAAATACCCTCTTTAATAATAATAATAATAATAATAATAATAATAATAATAATAATAATAATAATAATAATAATAATAAAAAATAACATGAATAAAACATGTAAAAAATATAAATCAGTGGGAATCAGCATTGAACAATAGTTTATATATTCATTCTTCATGTTTGCGTTTTCAATATGTGGGCAAAAAATGTTATTTTACGAGAAAAGCAAAAAAAATATTCGAAGTCAATTAACGTGATGTAAAGTGATTGTTTATTTGTTTGACTGTTAAGAGAAAATCATTCGACGCCAATTAATTTGATGCAAACTTTTAGTTTATTATAAAAATGCACATCAAATCGGATTGTTTTCTTTGTTCATCACGTACGCTCTCATAACACCTCTGTTGTTCATCACGTACGCTCTCATAACACCTCTGTTGTTCATCACGTACGCTCTCATAACACCTCTGTTGTTCATCACGTACGCTCTCATAACACCTCTGTTGTTCATCACGTACGGCTTCATAACACCTCTGTTGTTCATCACGTACGCTCTCATAACACCTCTGTTGTTAATCACGTACGCTCTCATAACACCTCTGTTCTTCATCACGTACACTATCATAACACCTCTTTTGTTCATCACGTACGGCCTCATAACACCTCTGTTGTTCATCACGTACGCTCTCACAACACCTCTGTTGTTCATCACTTACGCTCTCATAACACCTCTGTTGTTCATCACGTACGGCCTCATAACACCTCTGTTGTTCATCAAATACACTCTCATAACACCTCTGTTGTTCATCACGTTCGCTCTAATAACACCTCTATTGTTCATCACGTACAATCATACACCTCTTTTGTTCATCTCTCATAACACCTCTGTTGTTCATCACGTACGCTCTTCGCTCTAATAACACCTCTATTGTTCATCACGTACGCTCTGTTGTTATCAAATACACTCTCATACCTCTTTTTCATCAGGTACACTCTCATAACACCTCTGTTGTTCATCAAATACACTCTCATAACACCTCTGTTGTTCATCACGTTCGCTCTAATAACACCTCTATTGTTCATCACGTACGCTCTCATAACACCTCTATTTTTCATCACGTACACTCTCATAACACCTCTATTGTTCATCACGTACACTCTCATAACACCTCTATTGTTCATCACGTACGCTCTCATAACACCTCTATTTTTATCACGTACACTCTCATAATACCTCTGTTGTAATGCATGTTGTCATCCTCTCTGATTTAATCGGGTAGTCACACTGGCGTCGTCCGTCAGGAAACAACGAGTGCGATAATAATTTTTGCATGATTTTAGTTTTAAGTTAATCCTAAATATTTTTATTATTTATACACAAATAACCCGCACATAGGAGAGAGAAGCTTAGGATTTGTAAATGTTTGGTATATACTGGCTCCCCTTCGCGTCTCTGTGTGGCTTTGTAAATGGTCCAAGTCGGACCGAAACGTCGTCGTAATGTTCTCTCTCCTTTATACGAGTTATATGTGTATTGTTCCAGTTATGTTATCATGCCTTTTTGTTCTTTTTTGTTATTCATGTCTGTTAAGCTCAACGCAGAGCTCGATCAGACAGACAGTGATCCAATTGCATCAGCAAACTAGTTGAACAGCAGGTCAGCAGGGAAACCTAGCCTCAGGCCGGGATAAGAAGGTAGATCCTTAGAAACTAGTGACAGTTTCTAAGGATCACTGGGGATTTGTGCTCCATATAAACAAATATATTCAGTCTATAATAATGTCCACCACCGTCCATCAACCTGACACATTTTCTCTCAAAAGTTTGCATCATACTTGCCTTACTTAATTAACACTTCTGCTGAACTGAAAATATCATTGTACTTGAGGAAATGGTCTGGTGATACCGACAAGATGTGGAAAAAGACACTTATGTACAGTTCAGGACATTTATTAAAGGAAACGTTTCGGCACGAGTGACTTCTTCAGTCCCAGTTTTCTCTGTTCTTAGTTTTCTCTGTATTAAGACTGAAGAAGCCACTCGTGGCGAAGCGTTTCCTTTACTAAATGTCCTGAACTATACACAAGTGTATTTTTCCACATCAGTCCCCTCAAGGGAGGTTCCTTGATGCTGGTGAAGGGCTCTTGATCTAGAGAATTGGATCTGTGCTGAGATTTCCTGAATCGAATCTGAATACCTTTCATCCCCCCCACATGCGCTGTATAATCCTACGGGTTTAGCACTCCCCCATGATTATGATAATTCCACATCAGAGTATTTGTTGGCCTTAGTTGCAGCCAGCAGTGTCACCCTAATCTCACGATTATATTAAACAGAAGGAATTAAAAAGCACAATACCTTTATTGAAACATTAAACAAATAACCCACACATATGAGAGTGAAATATGACGACGTATCGGTCCGACTTGGGACATTAACTAGTCGCACAGAAACGTGAAGGGAAAGGAGTCAAGGGAAAGGAGTCACTATACACTAAACCTTTAAATAATTAGACTAGAGTGCAGCAGATTATACGTGATGGCGGATGAACATATTCACAGGAGCATGAAACCTCTGACGACCGGACTAATTAATGGTCCAAGTCGACTGAAACGTTGTCATAAGTTTCATTCTACTATGTTTTTCTTCTTCGATATGCATGTACCAAGTTCCTGCTATAGCGCAGGACTTGAAAGAAAGCCATTTAACATAATTACGATCAATTTCGAAAGTCACAAAAACATTTGCATGGAAAAAGCTTTTCTATTACTGTTATCGCATATCATTTCGCTTGAAATCCCAGTTTTATCTGAGGTACTATAATACCACAGTTTATAAACACCCAGGTTTCCATTTACTGTTAAATAAATAAAGACAACAGCATTTGTAAAGAGGGATGCTCATACGTCTCCACTCCAGCCAGCTCTTTTATAGTTTTGTACAGTTTTGCCCCCGAGGCGGCTTGTTTATTGCGAACTCTATATCCATCCTGTGGACAGGAGCGTAAGAGCATGTAAATACACAAAAAGCCTTGCAACTAGGCACCAAAAGAATTAACCTGAGTATATATGAACTTTTATCTAAATCTGGCTTAGGTTGCAAGCAGTTTATTAGATATTTGCGTAATACGTCTGGTACCTTTTTTTCATTAATAACAAACCTTGACATATGACAGTAGAGTCACAAGAGAGACACGTTTCTCTGGGAAGGGGGAATGGTGGGTCATCCCGGAGTGAACCTCACAGCGTTGTCCCAGTTACATGCTGACACACCCATACATAACACTCTCAACACCTCTCAAATCCCACCCACCATCCCTACTCCAGCTTTTCGAATTTTCACACCCCTACCCTCGTCCGACATCCCCACCCACTCTATCTCCCCGGATCAAGATCATTTATCTCCCCATACACCACCCTCCTTGCTCACCCCTCCAAGTTCATCCATCCACCCCGCACCAACCACCCATCCACCACCCACCCCGCACCAACCACCCATCCACCACCCCTCACTCACCCACCACTTCCCGTGCATCCCTCACCCACCAACCACTCCCAACCAACCCTCGCCCACCAATCACCCACACCGCATCCCTCAACCTCTACCTTCACCCTACAACCATCCACCCATCACCCACCACTCACCCACCTACCACCTTTCACCCACCGACCCTCACCAAATCACCCCCTCCCTACACCCCTCATCCACCCACTAACCCCCACCACAATTTCTTCCCCTCCCCGCCCCCTGCCCCTGTAAATACAACCACTCACGCAGCTCTCGACTCGACCTTATGGACATACTACCATATTTTTCTTCTTCATTATTCATCATAATATCAGTGTCTTCAATTTCGCTCTTCAAGATGCATGACCACGCACACGACACATTCATCAAGACCACATACACGACACATTCACCAAGACAACACACACGACACATTCATCAAGACCACATACACGACACATTCATACACGACACATTCACACAAGACAAGAACACACACGACACATTCATCAAGACACATTCATCAAGACCACACACACGACACATTCACCAAGACTACACACACGACACATTCACGACACATTCATCAAGACCATCAAGACCACACACACGACACACATCAAGACCACACACACGACACAATCATCAAGACCACACACACGACACAAACATCAAGACCACACACACGACACATTTCAAGATCAAGACACATTCACCAAGACAACACACACGACACATTCATCAAGACCACATACACGACACATTCACCAAGACAACACACACGACACATTCATCAAGACCACACACACGACACATTCATCAAGACCACACACACGACACATTCATCAAGACTACACACACGACACATTCATCAAGATCACACACACGACACATTCATCAAGACCACACACACGACACATTCATCAAGACCACACACACGACACATTCATCAAGACCACACACACGACACATTCACCAAGACTACACACACGACACATTCACCAAGACTACACACACGACACATTCATCAAGACCACACACACGACACATTCATCAAGACCACACACACGACACATTCACCAAGACTACACACACGACACATTCATCAAGACCACACACACGACACATTCATCAAGACCACACACACGACACATTCACCAAGACTACACACACGACACATTCATCAAGACCACACACACGACACATTCATCAAGACCACACACACGACACATTCATCAAGACCACACACACGACACATTCATCAAGACCACATACACGACATATTTATCAAGACTACACACACGACACATTCATCAAGACCACACACACGACACATTCATCAAGACCACACACACGACACATTCATCAAGACCACACACACGACACATTCATCAAGACCACACACACGACACATTCATCAAGACCACACACACGACACATTCATCAAGACCACACACACGACACATTCATCAAGATCACACACACGACACATTCATCAAGATCACACACACGACACATTCATCAAGATCACACACACGACACATTCATCAAGATCACACACACGACACATTCATCAACACCACACACACGACACATTCATCAAGACCACACACACGACACATTCATCAAGATCACACACACGACACATTCATCAAGACCACACACACGACACATTCATCAAGATCACACACACGACACATTCATCAAGATCACACACACGACACATTCATCAAGATCACACACACGACACATTCATCAAGATCACACACACGACACATTCATCAAGATCACACACACGACACATTCATCAAGATCACACACACGACACATTCATCAAGACCACACACACGACACATTCATCAAGATCACACACACGACACATTCATCAAGATCACACACACGACACATTCATCAAGACCACACACACGACACATTCATCAAGATCACACACACGACACATTCATCAAGATCACACACACGACACATTCATCAAGACCACACACACGACACATTCATCAAGATCACACACACGACACATTCATCAAGACCACACACACGACACATTCATCAAGACCACACACACGACACATTCATCAAGACCAATAGGTCAAGGTAAACTAGAAACAAATGTTGACTTATTTTCACATCTCTAACTCTTTCACAGCTGAAACAGAATATACCGAGATCTAGCAATGCTGCTGCTAGAACCCATGGCAAGTGAACAGTAAAACTCCAAGCCAGTGCGTAAGCCACACGTACCGTGGTTTGTTTGCAATCGTGCTATTACATTTTCGTGAATCGTATTTCAAATTTTATATTGTTAAATATACGTACACCTTTACAGAGGTATCCATGATAAGCAGAGGTGAGCACACAATGGTATCAACACGCTGGATTCTGCCTCCTTCCCTCTGATATCTTTTATATATCTCTACACCAAGTGTTGAAAATCCTTCAAAGGTACCGAGCTTATGATCCAAGATCTTCCTCCAATATCCTCATGGTAGACTTATGCTTATGAATAAAGATAATTTCAGAGGTAAGAAACACTGAGAGGTGAGAAATACTGACAGGTGAGAAACACTGAGAGATGAGAAACACTTAGAGGTACGAAATACTCAGATATAAGAAACACTCAGAGGTAAGATACTCAGAGATAAGACAAGAAGGTAAACATTTGTCATATCTTTTATTGACTCGTTCATTAGTAAAAATTACAATACACTGAAAAATAAAATACATTCACATCGTTTTATTTCGAAAAAATTGCAATCAATTTTTTTTTTAAACTTTTGTAAGGAGAATATATGTCAAGGTTGTCTCTCATGTGTCTAATCTTTGCTTAATATTTCTACATAATCACTCTGTCCTCCAGGAAAGTATGCTTAAAATAGGTAAGTCAAGAGCAAAGGTAGTCTTAAGACGTTCGTAGGACAAAATATGAAAGACGTAATTCAGAAGGTAGACAAGATAAAATAAAATATGGCAATATACATTTATTTCGTGTAAACATTACTAAGGTTTGGTTATTCCGCGCTTAATAATTCTACATTCTTTATCCTTTTGATACTATATTAATATGAATGTGGTAAACCATACCAAAGAAAAGTAATACCTAATTACAATCTTTATAAGTTAATCATAACTTCATTTATTTCTTACTGTTAAAAGAGGTGCAAAAACAAAAGAATTAATCTTATGGCACGAAAGAGCTCAAAACTACAATTTTTTATTTGTAGTTTTATTCTTTGTTATTCCAAGGTAAGACTTCTTCAAGTTTTATTCATATATATAAATTTTTAATCGTTATAAGATATTATTTTATATAAAAAATCCACGACAAGTTCAAAGATAAACTTTCTTATGTCAACCTCAGTTAATAAGTCTATCTTCTATATACATACGCCACTGTATTCCCACGAATATTACAAAGAATGAGATAATCTTTTTCTTCCTCTTCATAAGATGCTGATTATAAGAAGATAGGACCAATGAATAGACCAATGAATAGAAGTAGTTTTTAAGTCATGAAATGAAATGAATAGATGTAGATATAAGGAAAAAAGTAAAAGCAACATTTTAATCATTATAATTTAAAAGGGATTGAGGGGTTGTGCAAAACTAGCATCCTGGGTAGTAATAGTTAGAATTATTTTTTTTTCACTGAATGTTTAGAAAGACGTGAAGAGTTAGAATTATTTTTTTTTCACTGAATGTTTAGAAAGACGTGAAGAGTTAGAATTATTTTTTTTTCACTGAATGTTTAGAAAGACGTGAAGAGTTAGAATTATTTTTTTTTCACTGAATGTTTAGAAAGACGTGAAGAGTTAGAATTATTTTTTTTTCACTGAATGTTTAGAAAGACGTGAAGAGTTAGAATTATTTTTTTTTCACTGAATGTTTAGAAAGACGTGAAGAGTTAGAATTATTTTTTTTCAATGAATGTTTAGAAAGACGTGAAGATCATATCCTAAAAATTTCATGAAGATTGCCTAAAAAAATCATGGTGACACTTATACACGTTTACGTAAAATTAAGAATACCAAAAGAGTTTCAGTTGAGTGAACAGGAACAAGTGAAGCTCACCTGAATTTACTGAGAAGACAAAAATAGGAAACTGCTATTCGTTTTCTTAAGAAAAAATAAGAAGGAAAACAAAACAACAATTTCTGGGGGAAAGGTAATGTTACGTAATGTCTCCCTTTTGCCTTTGCAATGACAATAGTTCGGCGTCACTTCTGGTATTCCCAGTACTTCTCATATATGTCAAAAATTATGCAATAACGACTTTTTTTTATTATTTTCTTAGGCAGTCTCCATGGAACTTCTGGGGAGTTATCTTATGACGTTCTGAAATTTCTTTACAAAAATCAATCAAGTATGATTATTATTACACAAGTTGCTAATTTTACCTTAACATTCCCCACCTTAAGTCACAATCTCATTGTCTCAGGTAACTTTATCTTACTAAATATTCTGTTTCATGCCCCCCCCCCTCTCTCTCTCTCTCTCTCTCTCTCTCTCTCTCTCTCTCAATTCATGACGTGTCCTTTCTGACGAGTCAGACAGCTGGTGCTTTCACAGGTTCTGAAATCTTCTGTACCTGGAAGGTATCAACAGATGTTATATAAAGCATATGTAGATTGGGAAAAAACTCACATTCAGTACATGTAAGTGGAAGATATGTCGATTTCTTTCGACCAACAGCCCTTCCATAGTATTAAGGGCAAAATAATGCATTAAAGAAATTTTATGTTATTTCGAGAACAAAAGTGACAAAATGGCACCTACACACTCCATTAACAATATTAACCTTTTTCTAAGTAGGATTCAATAATATTGAACTTCTGAAGCCGATCAGAGGAAATTTTCTCTGATATAAACTTTGCTAATGGCCTATGTAACATTGACCAAAAGGCACTTACTCTTGCAAATATTCCCAAGAATGTTGTACATGTATGGTGTGCAACACCGACAAGGTGAAGAATTAAACGTATTTGAAACATCTGGGTATCTTTATTCTATACGTTTCGCCATTCAGTGGTTTTTATCAATACAAATTCAAGGGCATAATGCAAAGACAGAAGAACTATATATATATATATATATATATATATATATATATATATATATATATATATATATATATATATATATATATATATATATATATATATATATATATATATATATATATATATATATATGCAAAGCAACCACTGTGAAAGAGGAGTGAAATTCCAAGCGCTTTCGTGAAAACTTACATTGTCCTTGACAATGTGAGTAAAGCGCTAGGAATTTCTCTACTCTTTCAAAGTGGTTGCTTTGCATATATATATATATATATATATATATATATATATATGCAAAGCAACCACTGTGAAAGAGTAGTGAAATTCCAAGCGCTTTCGTGACTACTTACAATGTGAGTAAAGAGCTTGGAATTTCTCTACTCTTTCACAGTGGTTGCTTTGCATATTTTAAAATCACCTGTTCACTGTGAGCTTAGTGCATATATATATATATATATATATATATATATATATATATATATATATATATATATATATATATATATATATATATATATATATATATATATATATTGGGATAGAGAGAAATAGATACAGGCAGACGAAGGAAGACATGTTCTCATGGGTGAGGTAGGTGCTGTCTACCTATGTATAATTACGTATTTGCAGCTACAAAAGCAGAGCTATGATCGTGCGGTCTTGATTCAAGAATCTATTCATAATATAAATAAATGTATCGCAGGAGACTTGATCCTCGGACATCCCAGATCGGAAAACAGTGTGTCATGTCCGGTGGGGGAGCCAAAGGAAGGCTTGAAGAGCTTCAGCCTCCCATAATTTCCTTTGGCTCCCAAAGCTGCCCATAATTTTCCTCAGGCCCAGAAGCCCCTTCTGTGATGAAAGTCTTCAGTTATTCAACTTGTACAGTGGTAACAATCTTCGGGTATGCCAGAACTAATCAATAAAACCATTAAGTATATTCCAGTGTTCCTGTGTTCATATGAGAACATAAGACTGGAAAACAACTGGTCTTATGACTTACCATGAGGTAAAATGGCAACGTTTGCGGAAACATTTCAACAAAACTTCTGGAGAGCCAAACGTTGTCTCAGTATAATAACTCATCAATAGAACGTGTCCCTTTACCTAACATCTTGTCGGTAATTCTACCAGCTTTACTACTACTGGCTTATTCATCCAATACCTAGTACTGAATTTAGACACACGTGCAACATCTGGGTATCTTTAATTTGTAGACGTTTCGCCATGCAGTGACTTTATCAATACAATACAAGGACATGACGTGAAGACTATAACGTATACACAAAAGACTAGGTAATCAGTCCCTCAGCCTTGTAGTAGGTGAAAACCACCATAGTTTTGAAGATTCTGAAGCGCAGGCAGGAGGACTGGCGCTAATATTCCCCAGTGGAGGTAAGTCATGCCAAAGGAATGGGCCAGAAGTACCCAAGTAGGTTGTGGAGATGGCTTCTGTGCCAAGATGTCCTTTGCATCATTGTCACTAGTAGGTGGGGAATGCCGCCTGCCAGTGACAATGCCTACGTCTGCCGTACCTTCCTCACCTGATGCCAGTTTATAAACGCCAGTCTTCCTGCCTAGGCTTCAGGTTCTTCGAAATTATGGCGCTTATCGCCTACTTCGTGGCTGAGGGACTGATCACCTCGTCTTTTGTATATACTTTTACAGCCTTCAGATTATGACCTAGAGTTGTAGTACTGATAAAGCCACTGGATGGCGAAACGTCTACAAATTAAAGATTCCCATATATTACAAATGTGTCTAATTCTTCATCTCGTCGGTACTGTATACCATTAATATACAATACATAATACATTGATCACCTGACTTGTATCATAAAGGTAAACGTATTCCATACCGAAGGTATTTTCATATTGCATATCTTTCACTGGTCGGTTTTGTTCGATGGAGCTGCTGTTGTGTCAGAAAGAAAGAAGTATCATAAAGAATGTGTGTCAACTGTTTTGCTCACAGTCTAAACTTGACATCAGCTGAGTCTACAGCTTTCAGAGTCCAAGGTCTTTGCCACACTCCAGAAGTTTTGCAACTTTTTTTATCTGGATCATTTGTTCACAACATGTTTATTATGTTTCTTCTAAGCATCAATAGAATTGACGAGGCTATCAGTCATAAAATAGTCCTGTCAAGACACTGCTTGTTCTGCTGTCAAATTAACATTAACAGCAATTTTTGCAACCCTACTAGACTTCATGGAAACTTCAAATGCACACAGGTTAAGTGAAGCAAGAGCCACATACAACCTCACTGATATATAATTCATAATCGCTTTTAAAATAATGAAAACTTATCTGCAAATCACTAGGTCACCTTCAGTCTTCTCATCTCCAGCTAGATTCTGTTGTGTGTCTTTTTACGTCAGTAATATCTGATCTTCAGGAAAAATATTGTGAAAATTCATGGCAAGGTATATTGCAAGATTCAGTTTACTTGTGTGAATCGGATGGCATTGATGTACTTCTAAAAACCAGTGAGAAAATGCTCTCAAATCACGTCATATATTGGTGTTTCTTGTTAGATTAGAGTAGGTAAGCTTTGCAAGTAAACGGGACAAGTGTTTCCTGATAACCCGTAGTTGGAAGTTTTGGTCATCCAACCGAGGCGGTCCACTGGCTTGCCGGTGCACCCCTTTAAAACTTATGGTTATAAATATAACCATTGTATGGTTTCTTGTTGAATCTCATCTTGGACATAGTAAAAAAAATGACGACTTTTCTTTTAAACAGAATAGTCATTAAATTAAAGATGTTATTTTCAAATAGTTCTTACAATGAATTAAGAGGTTATCACCAGTGAATCCTCAAGAGGAATCTTGTATTCTGAAGATAACGTTTATCTGTGGTATCAGAGAGGATAATTTAAGTGTTGAGCTTCATCAAGTGGCACGTCTTCATGAGGAAAAAAAAGTTAATATTGTCAATTCTTAATTTGAATTTGCTAATATGCTCCAATTATTCCGAGACGCTTTCATACCTATTGTGCATCAACGTGACGTTGCCCGTTGATTCAACAACATGAGAACATAGTTTTTCCTGCTTGCAACACTTGTTCTGCTTTCACTACAACACTAGTGAAAGCACAACAAGTGTCGCAGGCAGGAAAAACTAGGTTCTCATGTTGTTGAACTAACGTTATATCTAATAATTCGAAAGAGCCAAGAGTCTAAACATTGAAGGTAACATTGATACTTTTGCTTTCAACCATAACAAAAGAAGTATCACATTGCAGTAGCTTTTCAGTTACACGGAGTCTCTCACTCGGGAGTAGAGTGGAATCCATTATACTCTTTCTAATATTATCACAATACATTAATAAAGCCGCTAATTTGATGGCAAGTTACTCATTGATCCAATTTCATGTAATTATTGCTCTTATTCCTTGATATGGAAAATTGTTTTCTCCCACTTATAAAGTAAGGACCTTTAAAATTTATTGATATTTATTGATATATAAAATACACTCTAAGAAAAAACACGAGTCTCGTTATCCCCCTACATTAAGCCTAATAGCTCTTCCCCCCCTAAGCTCAGAATTAAAAAAAATCCTGTCGCTGCCCTTGTTATGGCCACATAAAACACATGTGGCACATACTACACACGCGGCATATACAACACATGCAACACAAACAATGTATGTGGCACATACAACACATGTGACACAAACAACACATTCGACACAAACAACACATGCGACACATACAACACATGCGACACATACAACACATGTGACAAAACAACACATGCGACATATACAACACATGTGACAAAACAACACATTCGACACATACAACACATGCAACACATACAATACACGCGACACATACTGCACATGCGGCATACACAACACATGCGGCACATACTGCACATGCGACACATACAAAACATATGACACACACAACACATGCGACACATACAACACATGCGACACATACTACACATGCGCCATATACAACACATGCGACACATACTGCACATGCGACACATACATCACATGCGACACATAAAACACATGCAACACGTAAAACACATGCGACACATACACCACATGCGACACATATCACATACAATCACATAGCCACATACAACACTGGTGTGACGTTTTTATCCCTTCAGTGCGGGGAGCTTTCATGCTGATGAAGGGTTCTTGATCCAATGAAATACAGCTCCCATTTTTCTTAAACCTGATTGCTTCTCAATCCCCACGCGCTATATGGCAATTACGGGTTTATGGTTTATATATGAATATATTAACTTATTTAAAAAAAATAGTGAAAGTAATTATCTAATAATTATCTAGTCACTGGCATGGTTTAGTTAATACTTATCTTCGATTCTATTGTCATTACTAGATATCTTAAAAACAACTTTACTGGTAGTAAATTACTTTTATTTAAAACAGAGCTCTAAACCCACAGATACCACATAGAGCTTGAGGAATAGAATCAGGTTCGATGCAAGTAAAGGAAAAGTCCAGTTTCTTGGATAAAAAACCTCCCTCACCTGCATGAAGGCACAGTGAATATTCTCGTGAGAGAAGATCTGTGGGCTGTATCTTGTTACTGCTCCTTCATTTGACATAATGAGCTTACATTTAAGTTAAAATTTTAGTATGAGATGCCCCTTTAAGAGACCATGCGTCGACACGAAGTAATACTGGGTCTAACTCCTCGTTAATAAAAATATTATAATATTAATAATAATAACAATAATAATAATAATAATAATAATAATAATAATAATAATAATAATAATAATAATAATAATATAATATTTATTTCTACAAGCACGTGTATAACATGTATATAGACATATACATGTTATACACGTTATAGCGAAAGCCCCTTGTTATGCTGAGCATTTCGGGCAAATTTGGTTAATTTTATCCCAAGGATACAACCCACACCAGTCGACTACCATCCAGTTACCTATTTACTACTAAGAGAACAGGGACAGCGGGTTTCTTAAGGAAATAAGCCCTAATGCAACCAACCGTACAGGATATCGATCCACGGACCTCAGTGTGTGAGGTGACTGTTCTAGCAACCGAGTTACTATCATATAGTTTCCAATTACTGGGAAATTATTAACAATGTTCATGGAACATATATTGTTTAAAGGTGAATTTATCTCTCATTTTGAAACAATACATAATGATGTGCTTTTAGCATATTAGCTGATGATGAGTTGAAGAACTGAGAACACTGAATAAACGGAGAATCAAAGTAACAAGAGTAACTGCAACATTCACACCTAATGTGTGGAAAAGACACATATGTACAGTTCGCGACATTTACTTTAGGAAACATTTCGCCATGAATGGCTTCTTCACTCCTGGCGAAACGTTTCCTCTAATAAATGTCCTGAACTGAACGTAAGTTTCTTTTTCAATGTCTTGTCGGTATCACCAAACCATTTTTCATTTGCAACTAAAACACAAACACTTTAAGATGAGAAGAAAATAAAGATTCGGTATCCACTTGACGTAATAGTTATCTGATTTATATTTTTAACTTGTGGGAAATATATGAATTATGTAAATGACTAAGTGTGAAAAGAGAACAAAAGAAAATTCAAGTAATTATGTGTGTCTACTGCATGAAATAAATTTCTGTTATGCTTACAAAAACTAAAATGAGAATTCTAGCAGTAGTTAAAGGACGGAGGATCGAGCCTCAGCAACTTTTTGCTTTAAATGATCCATAATAAAATCCTCCTTATGAAAACGACTATTATGTTCTGAAAATTTCCATCTTGGTTCCTGATGGCACAGTAAATATGTGGACAACAAGAGACCATCCCGCTGACATTGGCTCAAAGGAGAGATCACAGAGCCTGACAGCTGTCTCTTTTGGTCTCCTCCTCAAGGAACAGGAGATGGAGAAAGGCGCTGCAGTTGCGTGATCCATCACACTGTTGAGTACTGCAATTCACAAAACAGTTGCGTAATTCTAAACCATTTTGTATAATCCATCATAGGTTCTATACACACACACACACACACACACACACACACACACACACACACACACACACACACACACACACACACACACACACACACACACACACACACACACACACACACACACACACACACACACACACACACACACACACACACACACACACACACACACACACACACACACACACACACATACACACATGAAAGGCTCCTTGGAGCTAGTGATAACGTGGTTCTGAGCTCTGAATACATAGTAGAGTTTCAATTGGAGAGGGTAACAGGAGTAGGAAGGTAAAAGTCAGTATACAAAAGGGGGGACTGCACAGGTATGAGGAACTTCCTGCAGGTGGTTCTGTGGGAACGAAAATTGATAGGGAAGTCAGTAAACAAAATAATGGTCAACGTAACAACAAAATGCAAGGAGGCAGAGGAAAGTTTGTTCCTAAGGGCAACAGAAATAATGGGAAGACCAGAACGACCCCTTGGTTTACTCAAAGGTGTTGGGAGGCAAAAACTAAGTGCACTATAGAATGAAAAAAGTACAGAAGACAAAGATCCAGGAAAATAAAGATTTAGTTATTAGAGATAAAAGCCAGAAACGATTATGCACAGATAAGGAGGGAGGCCCAGCGACATTACGAAAACGACATAGCATCAAAATCAAGTCTGACCAGAAGCTGTTGTATAGCCACATCAGGACGAAGACAGCAGTCAAGGACCAGGTAATAAGGATTAGGGAAGAAGGTGGGGAGCTCACGAGAAACGACCAAGAAGCGACACCTGGTCAAACACGTCAAGATATTAGATAAAGAGGAAAGGTGTGCAAGAAGACTAGCCCCGAAGCCGAGGGGTATGTCCTACGAAGAGAGATTAAGGGAACTCAACCTGACAACACTGGAGGACAGGAGGAATAGGGGGTACATGATAACGACGTATAAAGTACTGAGAGAAATGTACACAGGTTAAAAAGACAGAGTGGGGTGTGAGTGACACGTGGTACCTTGAAGAATGCCATATTGGGACGAGGACGGGTAGATAATTAGATCATGTGACTTATGTTGTTATGTAGGTGGTGTTTGCCTGGTTGAGTATTACGTATATTATTGTTTTTGAAATTTTGTAGTTTCCAATATTATATTCTAAGTATCAGTGACTGCGTTCAACAAGGTTTCCAGACATAAATAACAAAAAGGCACTATACCGTGACTTGAACAATAAACAAATAACCCGTACATAGGAGAGGAGCTTATTTTCTTAGTCTCTGACTGACTCCACTACTACTACTAATACCTCTATCATTACCTCTCTTCTTCTTCCTTTCCTACTACCTCTCTTGCCCTGTCCCTGTTTGCTGGCCTATATATACTCCCTCCTTCTCTGCTTTTTGTTTGTGTGACTTTGAAAATGGTCCAAGTCTCAGCGAAACGTCGTCGTAAGCTCCTCTCTCCTATGTGTCGGTTATTTGTGTACGTTTCCAGGCATCATATGCGTCTAAGATGTTGTTCAGTGATGACAAGTTGTGCCTTATCCTAGTTCATCAAATGTCCCGTGGAGAACACTAGCTTACCTAAGGTTGTGTCTGTTGCTGGCGTTTCGATGTTCGTTCAAGAGTACTGAATGATTTCTGTCTGTTTCCCCTACATATTTCTTGAGACAGTATCCACAGGGAATGGTGCAGACGCCCGATGTGGAACTTAGAGATTTGGGGCTACATTTCAAAGGTCTTTGATAGATGATGTGTTTGTGGTGGATATATGTATGGTGCTCTTAGGAAGTACCTGGTGAGTATTCTTGACATCACCACATGGGAGCACTATGAACTGCTTAGCATACATGATACTCACCCAAGCAATGCACCACCTACCGAACAATACAGAGGTCACAGTGCATATCTGTCCTCGTCCCAATATGGATTATTCAGGTGTCACTCACTTCTCACTCTCCACCTATATATATTTTAGTTTTAACCTGTGGGTCACCAAATGGAGAAGACCCGGGCCAGGATATACTGACGAACCTTTCTGTACCTGTGTATGTTGGAAGTGATCAAGGTCCCAGAACCGAAATGTTTTCTAATAAATATCTCCTAGTGTTTGCTCATGTGTCTCTTTAAACTATTTTGTCGATATCTAATAGCAGGGTTCACAACACACACAAACGCAGGCAGGTGAGTACATAAATTCCTGGTCTTCCTTACACTAAGACGATCAGTTGTAAATTTATTTCTTAAGATGAGAGTGTCATTCAGGGTTTCTTTCACATTTACTAATTGGAATTATTTAAAATGGAGCCTTAACAAAACTCTAGTCATTGAAGATGTTACACCAATGGTATAGTGACTTCAACAACAGTTTATTGACCTCTACACTGCTTTTTTGACTTTCCCGCCACTTTATTGATTTCTACCCTAGTTGGAATTATATAAAGTGGAGCCTTAGCAAAACATCATTGAAGATGTTACACCAATAGTACAGTGACTTCTTCACCAGTTTAGTGACTTCTACAACAGTTTATTGACCTTTACACTGTTTTATTGACTTCTACACCAATTTATTGACATCTACGCTAGTTTATTGACTTCTACACCAGTTTATTGACTTCTACACTAATTTGGTGGCTACAAAATTAGTTTAGTGACTACAATACCAATTTAGGGATTTTTACATTACTTTAGTGACTATAACAAAACCAATTTAGCAGCTGCAACACAAGTTTAGTGGTTACAACACCAATTTAGTGGTTATAACATCAGTTTAGTGATTACAAGTCTAGTGGCTGCAACACCAATTTATTGGCTGCGTTACAGTCACTACAAATCCATATTTTGGAAATAAATGGTTTAAATTACTAACACCATTTTTAATGTGAGCCTTTATAATGTGAGCCTTTATAATGTGATCCTTATAATGTGATCCTTATAATGTGATCCTTATAATGTGATCCTTATAATGTGATCCTTATAATGTGATCCTTATAATGTGATCCTTATAATGTGATCCTTATAATGTGATCCTTATAATGTGATCCTTATAATGTGATCCTTATAATGTGATCCTTATAATGTGATCCTTATAATGTGATCCTTATAATGTGATCCTTATAATGTGATCCTTATAATGTGATCCTTATAATGTGATCCTTATAACGTGATCCTTATAATGTGATCCTTATAATGTGATCCTTATAATGTGATCCTTACAATGTGATCCTTATAATGTGATCCTTATAATGTGATCCTTATAATGTGATCCTTATAATGTGATCCTTATAATGTGATTCTTTATTGACAACGTTTCGCGAAACGTTGTCAATTAAGGATCACATTATACTGCTTATATGTTTATTTTTCCATATCCATATTTTACTAGGGCAACATGTCGCTTTATTTAGCGCTTCATGAAGTCAGTGATGACTTGCCAAATAGCTCCAGAGAGCGAAACGTTGTCCTGAAATAAGATAGTATTACAAAGTGCATCAGTCTTCAGTCTTGTTAACAATACTATATTTGATCTCGTGCTCTTTTAGGTGACAAGAACTAGTGAAGTTTTTAGTGTTAGTGAAGTAAAATAGAAGTCATTATTAATTGTGACAGGTAATGTGCAAATGCTGTCACCCACAGTGTGTTATATCCACTTTACATAATTTAAAACTTCGACTACAACCAAATTAAAATTGATCGCGCGGCCACTAATTAACCAACTTTTCTTATAAAAAGAGAGTGAAAATGTCTGTATTTTTTCTGCATTTAGAACCATGAATTTGCCGCAGATGTACACACGAATTTGAACCATATTATTGCAGGAACTAATTAGCAATTATGTTTATTAGACTGTTTCATTCAAGAGTGAAACTTAGATATTACACTAAAGTAAAAAAAAAACATATTGATAGTCTCTAATTAATTTCACTTTTTTTTCCATGATTAATGTTGCTTGTAACAAAAAATATAAGCACTGCCTTAACAGTTATATTGATAGTTTTACCTTCTAAAAATTTATAAACATCCTGAACATCCCAGTGTTTGAAGTCCAAGATTGTTGCTTGAATAACCTAATATTTCACCTCGGTAACACTGGTCAAGAAAGGTATTTAAGGTATGTTTGAGTTGCTAAATTCGAAAATGGCAGTAGGGTTTTCAAATTGCCTATAGTTTGTGTGATATTGCATACTTACCCTCAATTAACAGGGAACTTATCCATAACGCGTGTGTATAAATATGTATAAACAATTTTCATATGCAGGTAGTCTTAATAAAGTATAGAATTTTATTTTTAAGTAATTTATATTTAACGAAAGGAGTTGTATCAGCAAGGACCAGGTGATTATATTGTAACCTTCATTTTGTTATTTTTTCCCGATAAACATGAGGTCTTCAGGAAGAATCTACTAAAACAATCTCAATGCATTTTATTACATTTGTGGCGAATACTCTTTGCAAAACAAAGAAAAACATCATAAATTTCGGAAAACAAGCTTATCTTGTTTATTCTGGAGCGGCCTTTGGAGAACAAGAAAAATCTTGGGCTCCCCATATGGTTTGTAGAATGTTTACGATAGTGGAAAAATAGGTAAAAAAAAGTTTAAACATAAGGTGTGGCTATGGTGTGGAGAGAGCAGAAAAACCTCCATGACGATTATTATCTCTGTATGGTGAATGTCAAAGGTTTCAATCGATACCAGAAACATAAGTGGGAATATCCTGATAATGAGTCAGCAAGGAGACCTGTGCTACACAGTGAAGACGTTCCTATAACTGTGTTTACAACACTGCCTGACCTTCCGTTGTCAGATGTTGAAGAAACTCAGAGTTCGGGATGTAACACAGGTGTGTGGCTGGTGTGTATACAAGATTTATTGTAAAAATGTGATGAAGTTTATTACGATTAAACTACTAAGTCTTGAACTAGATTATAACAACGAAAATATAGCATTAGAAGTAGACAAGATTTGAATGCTTTGTTTATTCATGTGAGAGATTTTAACTATCCAATTGATATTCAAAATGCTAAGAAAGTTATATCAAGCAGATATATGGTTGAGAGAAATGTAACAGAATCAAGTTTCATAAAAATTAGTTTTGAATTTAATATGAATATTGCATCAGAATAATACAAATTGCATACATTTTGGTAGAATTACCGAAAATATGTAAAGCGAAAGGACACAAGAGAAAATAAAGTGACATTTTATTGTGGCACTTTCTCGCTCCCCAGGAGCTTTGTCAAGCCGATACAAACAGTACATGGACACAGAGGTGCAATACTAATGGTAGTAGTAGTAGAGTAGTAGTAGTAGCAGTAGTAATACAATTACTAATTATATATATATATATATATATATATATATATATATATATATATATATATATATATATATATATATATATATATATATATTTATATATATATATATATATATATATATATATATATATATATATATATATATATGTATATATATATATATATATATATATATATATATATATATATATATGTATATATATATATATATATATATTTATATATATATATATATATATATATATATATATATATATATATATATATATATATATAATAATAATATATATATATATATATATATATATATATATATATATATATATATATATATATATATATATATATATAGACATATATATATATATATATATATATATATATATATATATATATATATATATATATATATATATATATATATATATATATATATAGGTACTAGGTAATAGGTAGTAGGTTGGTAGACAGCAACCACCCAGGGAAGTACTACCGTCCTGCCAGATGACTGTGAAACAGAAACCTGTAACTGTTTTGCATGATGGTAGGATTGCTGGTTTCTTTTTCTGTCTCATAAACACGCTACAAAACAGGGATATCTTGCTACTCCTACTTACACTTTGGTCACACTTCACAGACACGCACATGCATATATATATACATACATCTAGGTTTTTCTCCTTTTTCTAAATAGCTCTTGTTCCTCTTTATTTCTCCTATTGTCCATGGGGAAGTGGAAAAGAATCTTTCCTCCGTAAGCCATGCGTGTCGTATGAGGCGACTAAAATGCCGGGAGAAATGGGCTAGTAACCCCTTCTCCTGTAGACGTTTACTAAAAAAGAGAAGAAGAAAAACTTTATAAAACTGGGATGCTTAAATGTGCGTGGATGTAGTGCGGATGGCAAGAAACAGATGATTGCTGATGTTATGAATGAAAAGAAGTTGGATATCCTGGCCCTAAGCGAAACAAAGCTGAAGGGGGTAGGGGAGTTTCGATGGAGGGAAATAAATGGGATTAAATCTGGAGTATCTGAGAGAGTTAGAGCAAAGGAAGGGGTAGCAGTAATGTTGAATGATCAGTTATGGAAGGAGAAAAGAGAATATGAATGTGTAAATTCAAGAATTATGTGGATTAAAGTAAAGGTTGGATGCGGGAAGTGGGTCATAATAAGCGTGTATGCACCTGGAGAAGAGAGGAATGTAGAGGAGAGAGAGAGATTTTGGGAGATGTTAAGTGAATGTATAGGAGCCTTTGAACCAAGTGAGAGAGTATTTGTGGTAGGGGATCTGAATGCTAAAGTAGGAGAAACTTTTAGAGAGGGTGTGGTAGGTAAGTTTGGGGTGCTAGGTGTAAATGATAATGGGAGCCCTTTGATTGAACTTTGTATAGAAAGGGGTTTAGTTATAGGTAATACATATTTTAAGAAAAAGAGGATAAATAAGTATACAAGATATGATGTAGGGCGAAATAACAGTAGTTTGTTGGATTATGTATTGGTAGATAAAAGTCGGTTGAGTAGACTTCAGGATGTACATGTTTATAGGGGGGCCACAGATATATCAGATCACTTTCTAGTTGCAGCTACACTGAGAGTAAAAGGTAGATGGGATACAAGGAGAATAGAAGCATCAGGGAAGAGAGAGGTGAAGGTTTATAAACTAAAAGAGGAGGCAGTTTGGGTAAGATATAACAGCTATTGGAGGATAGATGGGCTAATGAGAGCATAGGCAATGGGGTCGAAGAGGTATGGGGTAGGTTTAAAAATGTAGTGTTAGAGTGTTCAGCAGAAGTGTGTGGTTACAGGAAAGTGGGTGCGGGAGGGAAGAGGAGCGATTGGTGGAATGATGATGTGAAGAGAGTAGTAAGGGAGAAAAAGTTAGCATATGAGAAGTTTTTACAAAGTAGAAGTGATGCAAGGAGGGAAGAGTATATGGAGAAAAAGAGAGAGGTTAAGAGAGTGGTGAAACAATGTAAAAAGAGAACAAATGAGAGAGTGGGTGAGATGTTATCAACAAATTTTGTTGAAAATAAGAAAAAGTTTTGGAGTGAGATTAACAAGTTAAGAAAGCCTAGAGAACAAATGGATTTGTCAGTTAAAAATAGGAGAGGAGAGTTATTAAATGGAGAGTTAGAGGTATTGGGAAGATGGAGGGAATATTTAGAGGAATTGTTAAATGTTGATGAAGATAGGGAAGCTGCGATTTCGTGTATAGGGCAAGGAGGAATAACATCTTGCAGGAGTGAGGAAGAGCCAGTTGTGAGTGTGGGGGAAGTTCGTGAGGCAGTAGGTAAAATGAAAGGAGGTAAGGCAGCCAGGATTGATGGGATAAAGATAGAAATGTTAAAAGCAGGTGGGGATATAGTTTTGAAGTGGTTGGCGCAATTATTTAATAAATGTATGAAAGAGGGTAAGGTACCTAGGGATTGGCAGAGAGCATGCATAGTTCCTTTGTATAAAGGCAAAGGGGATAAAAGAGAGTGCAAAAATTATAGGGGGATAAGTCTGTTGAGTATACCTGGCAAAGTGTAGGATAGCAGATGAACAAGGAGGCTTTAGGAAAGGTAGGGGGTGTGTGGACCAGGTGTTTACAGTGAAACATATAAGTGAACAGTATTTAGATAAGGCTAAAGAGGTCTTTGTGGCATTTATGGATTTGGAAAAGGCGTAAGACAGGGTGGATAGGGGGGCAATGTGGCAGATGTTGCAAGTGTATGGTGTAGGAGGTAGGTTACTGAAAGCAGTGAAGAGTTTTTACGAGGACAGTGAGGCTCAAGTTAGAGTATGTAGGAAAGAGGGAAATTATTTCCCAGTAAAAGTAGGTCTTAGACAAGGATGTGTGATGTCACCGTGGTTGTTTAATATATTTATAGATGGGGTTGTAAGAGAAGTAAATGCGAGGGTCTTGGCAAGAGGCGTGGAGTTAAAAGATAAAGAATCACACATAAAGTGGGAGTTGTCACAGTTGCTCTTTGCTGATGACACTGTGCTCTTGGGAGATTCTGAAGAGAAGTTGCAGAGATTGGTGGATGAATTTGCTAGGGTGTGCAAAAGAAGAAAATTGAAAGTGAATACAGGAAAGAGTAAGGTTATGAGGATAACAAAAAGTTAGGTGATGAAAGATTGGATATCAGATTGGAGGGAGAGAGTATGGAGGAGGTGAATGTATTCAGATATTTGGGAGTGGACGTGTGAGCGGATGGGTCTATGAAAGATGAGGTGAATCATAGAATTGATGAGGGAAAAAGGATGAGTGGTGCACTTAGGAGTCTGTGGAGACAAAGAACTTTGTTCTTGGAGGCAATGAGGGGAATGTATGAGAGTATAGTTTTACCAATGCTCTTATATGGGTGTGAAGCACGGGTGATGAATGTTGCAGCGAGGAGAAGGCTGGAGGCAGTGGAGATGTCATGTCTGAGAGCAATGTGTGGTGTGAATATAATGCAGAGAATTCGTAGTTTGGAAGTTAGGAGGAGGTGCGGGATTACCAAAACTGTTGTCCAGAGGGCTGTGGAAGGGTTGTTGAGGTGGTTCGGACAGTGTGGAGAGAATGGAGCGAAACAGAATAACTTCAAGAGTGTATCAGTCTGTAGTGGAAGGAAGGCGGGGTAGGGGTCGGCCTAGGAAAGGTTGGAGGGAAGGGGTAAAGGAGGTTTTGTGTGCGAGGGGCTTGGACTTCCAGCAGGCATGCGTGAGCGTGTTTGATAGGAGTGAATGGAGACAAATGGTTTTTAATACTTGACGTGCTGTTGGAGTGTGAGCAAAGTAACATTTATGAAGGGGTTCAGGGAAACCGGCAGGCCGGACTTGAGTCCTGGAGATGGGAAGTACAGTGCCTGCACTCTGAAGGAGGGGTGTTAATGTTGCAGTTTAAAAACTGTAGTGTAAAGCACCCTTCTGGCAAGACAGTGATGGAGTGAATGATGGTGAAAGTTTTTCTTTTTCGGGCCACCCTGCCTTGGTGGGAATCGGCCAGTGTGATAATAAAAAAAAAATTATGTATATATATATATGTGTGTATATATATATATATATATATGTATATATATATATATATATATACATATATATATATATATATATATATATATATATATTTATATACGTATATTTGTCGTGCCGAATATGTTTAACTGGTAAATTAGCAAGAACTCGCTTAAAATTAAGTCCTTTCTAAAAAAAATTCTTATACGTTTAAGATATATTTTTTCATTAATGTTAATGTAAAAATTTATAATTTTGCACCAAAAGGAACTTAGAAAACTTACCTAACCTTATTATAGCAAACGCAATTTATTTTAGCCTAACCCAACTAAATATATTTTAGATTTGTTTATAATAATTTAATACTAAACAAACACAGTGAAATATATTTTTTTCGATAGGTCCAGAATGATTTTGGCAAAATTATTGCATACACAAATTTTCACTTGTCCTATATGGCAAGATGAGAGTTGCTATTTAAGCCAAGATCGCAAGTTCTGCCTATTCGGCACGACATATATATAGTGTATATATATATATATATATATATATATATATATATATATATATATATATATATATATATATATATATATATATATATATATATATATATATATATATATATATATATATATATATATTTATATATACATCTGGCACCTCTGCCAGAGAGAGGCTGTGGGCATCCCGCTCTGTGATTTTGGCACAGTATCGTCCAATCAAGAACACCTACCAGGATTATCATCAACAGGCTGGTGTGTGAATATCTGCTGCTCGTGTTGGAAAGGGCCAGAAGACTCCGCATTTCGTCTCTTCCGTCAGAATCAAGAAAAGTTCTGTGCATGTGATTTCAGTGAGGGAACATAAGGGTCACCTATGGGTAGGAGAGGTCCGTGAGGGGGGGGCCTAATGGAGGAGGAGGCGGAGGTTGAGGGGTAAAACTGTCCCCCCCCCTTCCCCAAACAGGCGCGCATACACCGTGTGCTCGTGTTACAACAATGGAGTGTTTGTTCACCGTGTGTATAGTGTATAGTGTATATAGTCTATAGTGTACAGTACATAGTATGTGCATGGTATGCGCATAGCATGTGAAGTGTATAGAGGTGTGTCGTTGATAGTGGGGGCTGTGCACAGAGCATAGTGGTGTATAGTAACATGTGCACAGAGCATTGTGGTGTGTAGTGACTTGTCCTGGGAGGGAATGAGTGCCCTTCTCCGCCTCATCACACATCTTCCACTCCTCCCTTTCTTCCACCGCCCACCACAAGGACGGGAGACCCCTCTCCTCCCCCTCCACCACCACCATGAACCACATGCCGTATGTGCCATGCGCCATTTTCCCTTCAGCTTGGGCTTACCGCAGAGTTTGAGGTATGGCAGATGATGAAGCCAGCCAGCCACAAAGCCAGGGAAACAATGCACCCAACAATGAAAGAAGAGGCACATGTCAGGTGTGTTGAGAGTTACGAGCACGCAACAATGATGGCTGCATTCGTGCACACAATGGGTTTGCAGGATCACATATGCCCCCAGCAGAGAGCAGCCCACAGCCTCCACAGGCAGATGACAATTCCAATGGCAACCTCGTCACTTGCGATAACCTTCTGTTGGCATTCAAATCCACTGCTAGCAGTACACTATTCCACATCCCTAGAGCGGCTCGCCCATATGCAGCAGGGAAATTCACAGACCTTCTTAAGCAGGTGAATGGAGGTTCCACCAACTTAGAAGCCCGAGGCACCATCCAAGCATGGCGCAACCTACTCTTGTTCAGCAATGTCTGTCTTGCAGTTCCTGAAAGACGAGGCAAACTGCTAACCACGTCAGTTATCAAGGCAGTGCGCAACTACCCAAGAACGGATAACTGTGTCCCTCTGCCCCATCATCGCAGGAATCAAAGAGGTAGACCCAAGAAAAGTCCCACTGAAAACGAGAAAATTTGCGCACAGGTTAGTAAAAAAAATCGAAGAAGGTAATACAGTGGGAGCAATAAGAATAATTACAAGTGACGACACTGTAGCAACCAAGGATGAGACCACGGCCCAACCACTAAGAGACAAGCATCCAACCAGGGACACCATAGCCATCAACGACAACCCTGAGGAAGACCCCATCACTGAACAATTAATTTTGCCAGAATCGGAAGTCTATAAGGCGATCGTGTCATTTTCTGCATTATCTGCAGGAGGTTACACTGGAATTCGACCTCAGCATCTCAAAGAGATGGTAAATCCAATACTCGGTGAATCTGCATCAATTCTTCTCACCGAGTTAACAACTTTCGTCAACAATTGCCTGGCTGGGCGAATCCCAGAAGAAATTAAACCTTTCTTTTTTGGAGCCTCATTATGTGCTTTGAAGAAGAGGGATGGGGGAATCAGACCCATTGCAGTTGGAAACACTCTTCGCCGTCTCGTTGCAAAAGCAGCAGTGAGAAACATTCGCCTAGAAGCTGCCACTTTACTCCAGCCACACCAACTGGGCTTAGGGGTCTCTCAAGGCAGTGAAGCTGCAGCTCATGTGGAAGGGCCTACATCAGGGACCTACCACAAGACAAGGCCATAGTCAAACTTGATTTTAGAAATGCCTTTAATATGGTGAAGAGAGATGCTATTTTGCCAGCTGTTCGGGTTCGGTTCCCCAGTTTCTTTCCCTTCATTTCAGCTGGCTACAGCAAACCCTCAATTCTTTTGTTTGGAGAACATGAAATTCAATCATCAGAGGGTGTTCAGCAGGGTGACCCACTCGCTCCACTTCTCTTCTGCTTGGCAGTAAGAGAACTAACTTCCAGCCTTTGCAGTGAGCTCAATATCTGGTACCTGGATGACGGCACTCTGGCAGGTACTGAAGAGTCCCTGGTGGGGGACCTACAACTGGTGAAAACACAGTGAGAAGACTTGGGACTCATCCTCAATCCCTCCAAGTGTGAAATCATCACAGCAAACCAGGAAATAATCAATGTTGTGCAAAGAATCCTCCCAGAAGTCTCAACTACAACTCCATCCAACAGTACCCTCTTGTGGGCACCGCTGGGTCATCAGGCCATCGATACTGTCCTCAGGGACAAATTGAATGACCTGATGAGAATGGAGGAGAGAATAAGCTATCTTGATGCCCATGATGCTCTGTATCTCCTCACAAGGTGTCTTACTATGCCAAGACTCACTTACTTCTTGAGGTGTGCACTCTCTTTACAACCCAACACTCGATGAATACGACGCACACCTGAGATTAACTTTTAAGAAGGCACTGAACCTGTCACTAGAGGATGAGCAATGGGATCAGGCAACCCTCCCAGTGCGACTGGGAGTTATAGGGGTGCGTAAAGCAACGCATGTTGCTTTACCTGCTTTTCTGTCTTCGTGTTTGTAGTAGGAGCTCAAGACCCCAGGTTTACTGAAGCAGTGATTCAGTGGGACACCCTTACAGTAGACCACCTCCCCCCAAACAGCACAAACAGTCCCACTGGGACAAACCGATCATGGAAAAAATCGCCAACACAATGCTCTCCAATGCTTCAGGAAAGAACAAAGCTCGTCTCCTGGCAGTGAAGGCACCACACTCAGGAGATTTCCTGTTAGCTGTTCCTAATTCCTCCCTGGGCACCCGTCTCGACCCACAGGCCATTCGGATTGGTGTTGCTCTTCACCTAGCCGCCCCCATCCTCACCGAACATAGGTGTATTTGCGGCAGGGCGACAGCTGATCAATTCGGACTTCATGGTCTCGTGTGTCACACAGCAGAAGGGAAGTATTCCAGACATGAAGAGGTCAATGATATAATAAAGAGAAGCCTCGCCACAGCCCGTTGCCCAGCTCAACGGGAACCCCAAGTACAGAGGTCTGATGGAAGTCAAAAGCGTCCTGATGGAGCCACTATGCTACCCTGGAAGGATGGAAAGCAGATTGCCTGGGACTACACCTGTGCTGCCACATTGGCAGACACCTACTTGCCATACCCTGCAGTGGAAGGGGGTGGAGCTGCCAGCCACAGGGAGACCCAGAAGATCCGAAAATATGAAGACCTTTCCCCCTTGCTATAACTTCATTCCAATAGGGTCGGAGACCCTTGGAGCATGGTTCAAGTGTGCTCTAAAGTTCCTCAAAGAGCTAGGTAAAAAGCTCATCATAGAAACCAAGGACCACAGGGCGACCAGCTTCCTCTTTCAGAGACTCAGTGTTGCGATCCAGAGAGGAAATGCCTGCAGCATTCTGGGCACGCAGCCTACGACAGGGGAGCTGGACGAAGTGTTCGAGATGTACCTATGAGTTACCTATGTTGTTTTACTTTCTGTTGGATTTTTGTGAATGTTTGGCCAATGTATTTTGTCTTTAAATAAAACATACTTGAAATATATGGGGTGGTAGGAGAAAATTCTTAAACAGCTTCAGGGAGAACCTTAAGTTTTCCCTGAAGCAAGTTTATTCTTTTCTCTGAGGATGAGGGTCCCTAGAACAGTTCTAGAGGTGGTACCTCCATATATATATATATATATATATATATATATATATATATATATATATATATATATATATATATATATATATATATATATATATATATATATATATATATATATATATATATATATATATATATATATGTCGTGCCGAAATAACAGAACTTGCGACCTTGGCTTAAATAGCAACGTTCATCTTGCCATATAGGACAAGTGAAAATTTGTGTATGCAATAATATCGCTAAAATCATTCTGAACCTAACGAAAAAAATATGTTTCATTGCGTTTATTTATTATTAAATTATTGTAAACAAATCTAAAATATATTTAGTTGGGTTAGGCTAAAATAAATTGTTCTTGTTATAATAAGGTTAGGCAAGTTTTCTAAGATACTTTTGGTGCAAAATTATATTTTTTTATACTATCGAATCGAATCGAATCGAGGACGACGAGAGCTGTCGTAAGATGGGAAGGAAGAAGGATAAGGAAGGATGGAAATAACTGGAAAAGGATGGTGAGGAGGGGAAGAGGAGGAATCAAGGCAAGTATAAGAGAAAATTTCAGAAATTGCTAATTGACCAGTTTTACATATTCTGCACGACATATATATATATATATATATATATATATATATATATATATATATATATATATATATATATATATATATATATATATGTATATATATATATATATATATATATATATATATATATATATATATATATATAATATATACATATATATATATTTTATGTCGTGCCGAATAGGCAGAACTTGCGATCTTGGCTTGAATAGCAACGTTCATCTTGCCATATAGGACAAGTGAAAATTTGTGTATGCAATAATTTCGCAAAAATCATTCTGAACCTAAAGGAAAAAATATATTTCATTGTGTTTGTTTAGTATTAAATTATTGTAAACAAATCTAAAATACATTTAGTTGGGTTAGGCTAAAATAAATTGTTCTTGTTGTAATAAGGTTAGGTAAGTTTTCTAAGATTCTTTTGGTGCAAAATTATAAATTTTTACATCAATACCAATGAAAAAAATATATCTTTAAACGTATAAGAGAAAATTTTAGAAAAGGCTTTATTTTAAATGAGTTCTTGCTAATTGACCAGTTTTACTTATTCGGCACGACATATATATATATATATATATATATATATATATATATATATATATATATATATATATATATATATATATATATATATATATATATATATGTAGTGCCGAACAGGCAGAACTTGCGATCTTGGCTTAAATAGCAACGCTCATCTTGCCATACAGGACAAGTGAAAATTTGAATATGCAATAATTTCGTCAAATTTATTCTGAACCTAACGAAAACAATATATTTCATTGTGTTTGTTTAGTATTAAATTATTGTAACGTATCTAAACTATATTTAGTTGGGTTAGGCTAAAATAAATTGCGCTTGTTATAATAAGGCTAGGTAAGTTTTCTAAGATTCTTTTGGTGCAAAATTAAAAATTTTTACATTAGCATTAATGAAAAAAATATATCTTTAATCGTATAAGAGAAAATTTTAGAAAGGAATTAATTTTAAATGAGTTCTTGCTAATTGACTAACCTTAATAGTTGATCAACAGGTCTCAAACGCAGTTTGTAACTATGGAAACCTTCTATAGGAAACACTGATTCTAGGTTTGGAAATGTAATTTTAATGGGAAATTTTTACTGTAGCCAAATTGACTGGACGAATTTGACAGGAATTCTAGAATTTAGAAAAATTCTTGAGTTAAATGAGAACTGCTTCTTAAACGAGTTTACTCCAGATCTAACTAGAGGATATAACCTGCTTAACTTAGTTCAATCAAACAATGAATCTCTTATAAATCATATGTAAGTTATCGAGGAACCTGGATAAATCAATCACAGATCACTTACTTTCAATATTTGGTGAAAATACCTGCATGAAAATCACTAAAATTAAGTCCCAAAATTTGTGCTCCAGATTAAATTGATCTAAAGGATTACCTGAGTAGTGTTGACTGGCGTAATCGTACAGGGATTATCATGAGTGAGACCAAATGGAGAGTGGTGTGAATGTCAAAATGAATTTTTATTACGTTGTACAAGCTCTCTCTCAAGCTGCACATACTCGTGTTCCTAACAGAAAAAAATATATCAATATGAATGACCCTAAGTGTATTAACAACTTCTCGTGGGAAACAAATAACGCATTTTAGAGCAGAGGGTCACCTCATTGACTAATATATTCTGCTAAAAAGAGAAGTCAAGAGAGGAGCAATTGAAGTTAAAATGGAATATGAATTTAAGGGTGTTAGGGAATCAAAAAGCAACCCGAAGGATTTTCTCGGGTACATAGGTATCAGATAAAGGAAAGACAGTCCAACTTAATGAAACATGGGTCAGATTACAGTTAATTACAAGAAATATGCACCTTTTGAATACTTATTGCTTCGTGTTTTTACACAAACGGGTACAACGGAAATGCATGAAATTAATAATTATACAGGTAAAGATGAAAATAAATTTTGAAAGATCAAAGTCATAAGTGGCGTGGTCCTCAGAGAACTTAATGCATTGACACCAAGCAAGTCTCCCTACCCTGACGAACTGTTTTCAAGGATTCTATAGGGATGCAACACCTTGTGTCTCTCCGTTACTGTACATAGATAACAGTCTCCACCACGATACCATCTCCAGTAACGCTGTGTGTCTCTCCGTTACTGTACATAGATCACGCTGTCCACTACGACACCATCTCCAGTAACACTGTGTGTCTCTCCGTTACTGTACATAGTACACAGTCTCCACCATGACGCCATCTCCAGTAACACTGTGTGTCTCTCCGTTACTGTACATAGATCACGCTGTCCACTACGACACCATCTCCAGTAACACTGTGTGTCTCTCCGTTACTGTACATAGATCACGCTGTCCACTACGACACCATCTCCAGTAACACTGTGTGTCTCTCCGTTACTGTACATAGTACACAGTCTCCACCATGACGCCATCTCCAATAACACTGTGTGTCTCTCCGTTACTGTACATAGATCACAGTCTCCTCCACGACACCATCTCCAGTAACACTGTGTGTCTCTCCGTTACTGTACATAGATCACAGTCTCCTCCACGACACCATCTTCAGTAACACTGTGTGTCTCTCCGTTACTGTACTTAGATCACAGTCTCTTCCACGATGTATACACAACTACGATACTGTTATGTTCTCTCCATCACTGTTCAAACTTACCATAGTTATGTACACTCGAAATCTTATATGTTCTCTCCACCGTTACATAGTTATGGTAGTTTAGAAAAACACGTAAGCAAACACTAGGACATATTACAAAACGTTTCGGTTCTGGAACCTTGATCAGAAGGATCAAGGTCTCAGGACGGAAACGTTTTCTAATAGATATGTCCTGGTGTTTGCTTACGTGTTTTTCTAAACCAGCTTCTTGGTATTTATTACCAAAGTTTATACCACATAGGTATGTAAACGCTCCATCGTTATGTACACTATACATAGTTATGTATACTTCATCAATATGTACACTGCATCTTTTTGTACACTATCGTTTGGCATACTCTACATCGTTATGTATACTCTTCATCGTTATGTGCACTCTCCTTCATTATGTGCACTCTCCATAGTTATGTACACTCTCCTTCATTATGTGCACTCTCCATCGTTATGTGCTACATTTGGGTATCTATACTGAGGAAAAGTTTCGCCACACAGTGGTTTTTATCAGTTCAATACAAAGAAGAATATTGAAGAACAGAAAGAGTTTGAGGTAATCCGTCCCTCAGCCTGGAGTCGTTGTAATCAGTCCATCAGTCTTCATAAGAATATTTTAATCCATTTACAACAAGTGGCGTATATACTGCAGACATGTGAGGTGAAGCAGTTGTAGGAGGTGTCACCCTGGACAAATCTACAGGAGACAGTAGGCCATGCATATAGGTTAAGCAAGCGTAGAGTTCCATGTATCACGATCCTTGTCTGACAGGAATGTAGATAAATTGTTCAAAGAACCGATAAACTCATAAATTCCACATATTTGCAACTCTTGGGTAACTTTCTTGTGGCAACGTTTCGCCACGCAATAGCTTCATCAGTCCAGTACAGCTTATATTCTGTATTCTCATCAAGATTGATTATTATTATTATAATCAAAAAGAAGCGCTAAGCCACAAGGACTATACAGCTAATCATCAAGATTGATGAACTGATTGCATCAACTCCAGGTTGAGGGACTGATTACCTCAGACTTCTTCTGATCTTCATTATTCTTCTTTGTATTTGACTGATGAAGCCATTGTGTTGCGAAATGTTTCCATAATAAAGATACCTTAATAAAGATGCCTTACATTATTAGAATCACTCTACATCATTATGTGCCCACTGTACCATGTTACCCTTGTAGGGCTCTGTACTTTGGCCAGCCATCTAGACTTGGTACTGCCGTCTGGTGGGCATAGTTCAGACCTAGAGCTGGGTCCACGAGACGGTTCGCTCGCACTTGGAACACTTACCAGCAGCATTACGATCCCTGGAGAATGAGACACTTGTGCAGTATTTAGGAATCTTTACGGAGGAAACGTTTCGCCATCCAATGCTTCGCCAGCTAGTGGCTTCTTGAGTCCAATACAGAGAATAACAGAGGAAGACGAGGAGTATGAGGTAAGTAGTACATTTCACAAGATTGATGAGCTGAACACGTCGAATACAGGCTGAGGGGACTGATTACCTTATACTCCTCATTTTCCTCTGCTATTGTATGTATTGGACTGAAGAAGCTATTGGCTGACGAAACGTTTCCTCTGTAAAGATTCCCAGATGTTGCACACTTGTCTCATTCTTGAACTTATTCGGTTTTTAAAACCCTTTTCATCACACTAGTCAGACACTACAACATCTTGGGATCTTGATACAAGCATTACCTCAACGCTTGCCTAACTTATAGGCACGACAAATGGTGCCCCCACGATATATGGTTTATTTGGTGATAGCGGTGGTTGCTGCAGTTGTGTTATACCCAGAAAAAGGAAGGAAGATTGAAGTCACATGCTACCTCATCGTACTATTCAGTCAGCATCCTCTTACCAGAAATTTACCCTATTGTCGTGTCTATTGGCCACATGACTGAGATGCAGGTACTTGCAAAATTTATGCCCAAACACGTTAAATTTTGTAGGGAAATCTTCGCTGCATTGACGGGATCTTCTCAACCTTCCGTCACCTGTACTTTGTCATCTGTTGCTTCGGCTCATTATGGCCAATTACAACACGCCAGAGGTGAGTTTAGTGGTTTCGTTTGTCGACAGTATTCCTTGTGCTCACGTCTGCCAGAACACATGCGCGTAGGTGTAAATTGCTTACCCAAACCCACAGGCCCGACCTCCCGACTCTGCTACTACTTACTCTATCCTATTTCCATGAATTTCTCATGAATTTGTGGCCAAAGTTGTGTATCTGAGTGCCCAAACCACTGAAACCAAAGTGGATGACTAAGCCACCTGGATGTCCAAGCTTGGATACCTTGCTAATCATACGCCTCACCCAACACACGGTTGTGAGTCACTTGAAGAAGCTTACTACAGCTTGCCACTATACTCAAGCTACTGTTGTCTGAGGCGAGCTGTTGTGTTTTTCTGTGTTACTTCCCCCACGTGTTCTGTCACCAGCGCAGTTAAGACGCGACTTACACATGAATCCCAGTGATAGAAATACCAAAAAACCGATATAGAAGAGGGAGGTGAAAGATGGTAGGAGTAGTAGTAGCAGTAGTAGTAGTAGTAGTAGTAGTAGTAGTAGTAGTAGTAGTAGTAGTAGTAGTAGTAGTAGTAGTAGTAGTAGTAGTAGTAGTAGTATTTTTATTATTATCAGTATCGTTATTATTTTAATATATAAACTAATATTACTACTACTATTACTACTACTACTACTACTAATATTATTATTATTATTATTATTATTATTATTATTATTATTATTATTATTATTAATATTATTATTATTATTGCTGTTATTTTTCTTGATGGGAAAGTGTTAAACCTGTACTGGCCGTACGTTGCCCGGGAAATAGAGATAATTAGGTATGATCTACAGAATAATGGACTAGTTTCAGTAACTTGGATCAAGAGCCTGTCCACAGAACAGAAGGAAAAAAACAAATTATATGCAAGTGAAGGAGAAACTCCAGCCTGATGGAAGTTCTCAAGTCTTGGATAAGATGTACAGGAGGCTGGACAAAATAATATGAAAACCTTGTTCTAACATTATTTCTATTTTCAATATGGAGTTGGTCCTCCATTTCCAGCTAAAACTGCACCAGTTCGTTGAGGAACTGATTCAAATAACATCTGAACAATATCCAGGGGAATTTTTAGCCACAACCTCAAGCAAAACCTACTCTAACTCTTCCAAAGACGACAGTGTAGGAAATCGGTTCCTGACTTGCTGTTCCAAATGACCCCACAGATGCTCGATAATATTTAGATCCGGCGATTATGGGGGCCGATCCAAATGTTCGACTCCACGTTCACGGTCTTCAAGCCAATTTTGGACAACTCAAGCGGTTTAAATTGGTGCATTATCGTCTTGGAAGACAGCGCAAAAAGGGGCCTGCACGACATTTAAATTGATTATTCAGTCATTCGACAGTTCAGTCAGCAGGTGTTCAAGATATTTTGTCTAACCTCTCTTCACTTTGTATACTGATTTACCTTTGTATAGTAACCTTTTGTATAGTGACCTTCGTATGGTGACCTAACTTTGTATAATCTGACATTTATTATTAATTATGCTACCTCTTTATAGTGACGTAACTCTGTACCTGTTTCAATGTCTTATGTTTGTATATTCTTATATACCTATTATGTGTCCCTTATATACCTATTATATTCTTAGGATATAAGTGTTATATACCTCTTATATACCTCTTTTATATATCTCCTTTATATACCTATTATATACCTCTTATATACCTATGGTATCCCTATTACATACCTCTTATTTTCTTATTATATTCCTGATATACCTGTTATATACCTATTATATACCTCTTATATACCTATTATATCCCTATTACATACCTCTTATATACCTCTTATATACCTCTTATATACCTCTTATTTACCTCTTGTATACCTGTTCAACGCGCGCTCGTTTAAGACGTGTGATCTCTTGTATGTGGTTGCACAGGTCGAGTCACATTATCTGGCCCAGTTTAAGTCGTATCGACCACCTTTAATGATCCTAAGTCACAGGACCGACACTTATCCATTAAAAATGTCCCATGTGAATGGATTTTTTTTTTTTACCTAAATTGTTGGTATTAATATTCTTTATACCTTCATGAGATCGATAAGGCTGAACTAGATTTGAAGTGAAGGACACACTCTGGGTGAGAGAGAAGAGAGATTCAGAAGAGGGAGAGACTAGAGAAGGAGAAAACTGCGGAGAGATAGTGGCGGGTAAGAAGAAGTGGAGACTGGAGAGAGAGAATTGGAAGAGACTAAGAAGAGGGGGAGACTGGAAAGACAGAGACAATTGGGAGAAGAGACTAGGAGATAGGGGAAAATTGGAGAATGAGAGGAAGAAAGAGAGGGAGGAGACTATGAAAGAAAGGTTGGAGAGATAGTACTTAATAAAGAGAACTTGTGTTGAAACTCTGTTACAACACTCATCTTCACTTAGTGTTTCGCTCACAATATTGTCGGCGCTTCAGCAGTCTTCTGTTAATACCAGCCTGTCGGTGTCAGCTCGAATCCTCGAGTATTTTGAATGTCATAATCATATTTCCTCTAGATCTCTCTTGATAATTCCTCGAGTTTTTCAACTTCTTCTTTTCCCTTCGTTTGGGTAATAATCTCGTCATGCAATTTAGTAACCTTGCTGATGGAATATTCAATATCATGAATGCTATATTCATGATTATTATCATCGTTTGAGAGTGCCAAATCCGTAGGGGCTATGCAGAGTATGGGAAATAAGGGGTTCCTTCAATTAAGAGCTCAACCCAGAATAAAGACATTTTAAAGGGTGGCAACCTTGGTAACTGACACCAATATATTGATTGAAAAAGGCATGTGAACAAACACCGGGTCATATTTATTGGAAAACATTTCGGTCTTGGGACCTTGATCAAGGTCCATGTGTATTTTTCAACCCTTTTGAAGGGCATTTGCTTGAACAGGTTCAGTGCTGGCCTACACAAATAGGTAAACACAAACTGGGTAATGCTTCTATCTCAAGTTTAGCAAACGGAGTACCGAGCCTCCATCGTTCCATGCGCTGAATGACTTCCAAGGTATAGCGCTTCACATAAATACAAAAAAATCTAAATGATCTTTTTTAATATTAAAAAAAGCAGCCGGCAACAGGTTGACTTGTTAGATAGTAGGCGGTAATTTGTAGACAGAGAATCGAGCCTCAGTATCCACTGCTCGCGGTAAATGACATCATGCAGTTTTATCATCTAACGAAATACTATAATGAAAAAGCTGGTAAGCTAGTTTTATATATGAAGGTGAAGTTATGTGTTTAACAGCTCTTTTCGTGACGTGCTCGGTGTTGTGCTTACCCACAGATCCTCCTCTTTGATTGTTGTTTGTAGTATCACACCTCTCAGGACGTTCTCATCTGCCGTTAGTGGTGTTTGTACTTGGGTACCCAAATTGTACCTGTAATCATGTCCCCAGGTCTAACCCGTACTTAAGTTCCCAGGTCATAACCCGTACTCAGGTCCCTATGTCGTATTGTAATTAGGTGGGCAGGACGTACCTGACTCCTGTACCAGCCGAAGAAGGCTGACTCACTACTCTCACTCCCTGACGCAAATAGCTCTTATCCACTTATTCATTTTTCACGAACGTACAAAGTTATTTATAATTAAAAGATTATTTTCAGCAATGAATTTTCCTGTCTCTCTGGTCAATATTCATTAAGCTCCTCAGGAACTTTTTCCTCACCTTTAGAACCTACGCATTCATGTAGCAGCTAGTTTTTATTAGCGTTCCCTAATTCTCCTCCCCATGCCTTTGTCTAGTTATTTGCTTGCTTCGCCTACACATTTATTCCCGACTGCTATTTAATTGGCAAGGTTGTGAAGGAGGATTGATAGTGCAAGGGCCAGATATATTGTGCTAGGGCCAGATTTATTGTGCTAGTGCCAGATATATTGTGCTAGGGCCAGATATATTGTGCTAGGGCCAGATATATTGTGCTAGGGCTAGATGTATTGTCCTAGGGCCAGAAATATTGTGTTAGGGCCAGATAAATTGTGTTAGGGCCAGATATATTGTGCTAGAGCCAGATATTGCGTTAGAGCCAGATAAATTGCGTTAGGGCCAGATATATTGAGTGGGGGCCAAATATATTGTGCTAGGGAGAGATATATTATGCTAAGGGCAGATATATTGTTCTAGGGAGAGATATATTGTGCTAGGGAAAGAAATATTGTGCTAGGAGCCAGATATATTGTGCTAAGCCCAGATATATTGCGCTAGTTTTCAAATATATTGTCCTAGGGACAGGTATATTGTGCTAGGTGCCAAATACATTGTGCTAGGGCCAGATATATTGTGCTAGGGAGAGATATATTGTGCAAGGGCCAGATTTATTGTGCTAGGGAGAGATATGTTATGCTAGGGTCAGACGTATCTTGCTAGGGCCTGATACGTTGTGCTAGGGTCAGATACATTGTACTAGGGCCAGATATATTGTATTAGGGCCAGATATATTGTGCTAGCAACATATATTTTTTGCAGGCAACAGATATATTGCATTGGAGCCAGATATACTTTTCTAGAGCATGATATGTTGTGTCTGGCTAGATCAAGCCAACGAGGAATCTATATTGTATGAAATATTCATCTGTACTTCTGGTGGGTACACTGGTGCTCAGCGTACCCATGTTCTCTCTCGTTTATGTTTTCCAGTGAATATTTTGTCCTTCCTTCTTGTCTTCTTTCCTTCTTTCTTTATCTTGTATCCTCTCAACTACTGTTTCATCCCACATTAAAGTTCCTTATGGCTCTCAGTTCTACTTATGTTAGGCAGTGAGTATTTTGACCCTTCTTATTGTCTTCTCTTATTGTCTTCTATCCTTTTCTTGGATCTTCACTGCTACAGCTTCACCCCTTATTAATTTTCCTTATTGTTCTCAATCTCTTTTTATTGTTCTTGGTTTAAACTTCTGGTTCCCATGCGTATCATATTGTCACCAGACATCCGCATACATGGTTTCTTATATATATAACCCACAGAACTCTTACCATTATCCTCTGTTTTTTTTTCTTATTTACTATTGTTTGCTTAAATATTAGCTGAATTGATACTTTCTCTGTCCATATTACAACCTCATACTTCTTTAAATACTATTAACTGATATTACTTACTAAAATTAATAATTAAATACCATTTTTACTATCAGTACAATTTACTCTTAATATTTTTGACATCATTTAATTACCATTACTTGTCTAATTACCATAACCTGTTTTAATACCACATTTACTATCTCAGAGTACTCTTAAATACCTTGTACTGCAAAATAACCTCTAGTATAATTACCACTGCAATATTGAATCCAAATAACTGTTCTTAAAATTTAAAACTTGAAATAAACATTACTTTTTCATTTTATTTTTATTAATTAATCTTTTTTGCAATCATTATTACTTACTAAATTTTTTTTAAACACCATATTTACTACCAGTCAATTTTACTTTTGTACATTAATCATTATTTTATACTTTTCTTAACCTTTTGTTGCCAAACTTTCAAGTTTGTATATTCAACTCCAACCTTAATATTATCCTTTGTACCTGTGTACCTGTGTACCTGTCTACCATCTTACTATCATATTATAACCAAGTCATTGTCATTTTTATTTTTTATTTATTGTTCTTTTGTACTTTATTTTGTCAATTTTATTTTGTCAATTTAAATCTAGTTGTACTCTTGTTCTTGTTAACAACTTTATCAGACCTTAGTGCAATTGCAAGTACCATTTTATTTTGTATTTTTATATTATAAGTTTATGCCTGGTTGTACTTTAGCTCATTCTAGCTCAATACATAGACTACACCAAATTCATTATATTAGACCTTAGTGAAATTACAAGAGTGAGTCTGGTGCCATTTGTAATTTGTCTTTTTATAGTATTAGTTTATTCTTAGTTGTACTTTAGCTCATTCTAGCACAACACATAGATAATATCAACTTCATTATGTTTATTAGTGACTATACTCTATATGACCAAAGTGCTTTAGCTATATACTTGTCCAAACCTCCCACCACTACAGAAATCAGTATTAGAACTCGCCACATAATACAGGATATAAATAACTACTATTTAAACCTAAAAGATGAATGATCACGTTGACCCTGATCTAAACCTCCATAATCAAACACACAATCAAAACTTATTGGAAAGTAACTGTCTTTATTACACAGCATCACAAGCCAGCACTATCCTGAACACTGCTCAAAGTCTATCAGTTCTTAACTACAACATCAGGTCCTTAAGCAAACACTATGATGACCTCCTGGCACTCCTTGAGTCACTAAAGACACCCTTCTCCTGCATTATTCTTACTGAGACCTGGCTTAAGCAGGACACAATAGATATCTACCCACTACAAGGATACACAGCAATCCACAACTGCAGACCATACCAAGTTGGGGGTGGTACTGCAGTCTATTACTCTAACCAACTATCTTGTATTAGCACCAATTGCTTTAGTGATGAATATGGGGAATACATTTTTGCTAATTTTACTGTAAAAAAACTCAAGACGCCTATAACAATCGGTGCCATTTACCGGATACCCCACACAAACATCCCAAACTTCAGTGAGAATCTCAAGGCACTAATAACAAACAGACAAATGAACAAGCACCACCTTCTCTTAGCTGGAGACTTCAATATCAACCTTGGCCTACCAGATGATCAGACTGTAACTGATTTCATCAACAATATGAACAACACACTTCTCATACCAACAATAACTAAACCAACCAGGCTGACTGAGACAAGTGCAACCATAATAGACCACATATGGACCAATATACTAGCCCCCGTTAAATCAGGGATAATCACAGACAGCACTACTGACCACTACCCAACCTTCCTCTTAACAAACATTAGTAAGCCACCACTCGAATACAGCAAAGTTTCATTTAGACTCCATGACGAGGCCTCAATAAGGAATTTCACAGCAGACCTAGAGACTGTTGACTGGCCTACAGAATTCTCCAATGCCTATGGTATTGACGATTGGACAGACATTTTTCTTAACAAAATTCTTAGACTATACAACAAACATTGTCCCATAAAAACGAAACAGATCACGAATAAACGGCTCGGTTGCCCATGGCTAACCAGCAGCATTCTGAAATCCATTGATAAGAAACACCAATATGAAAAGCAATATAGACAGGGCTTAATACACAAAGATATTCTTAAACACTATTCATCAGTTCTCACCAAAGTAATAAAGAAAGCCAAACAACTGTACTACTCCAGCAGATTCACTGACACAAGAGGAGATATAAAAAAGACCTGGAAAACACTTTCCCAGATTCTGGAGACCCACAAACTGGAAAAAAACAAGAATATTGTCCTAACTAAACCTCATGAAACACCACTGCATCTCACTGATACAGCAAACAAGATAAACGACTTCTTCTCAAACATAGGATCTAATCTCGCCAGTAAAATCCCACGTACCAATGCCCGTGCCGGGGACTACCTAGATGGGAATTTCCCAAATTCCTTCTATCTTGTACCAACTGAGCCCACGGAAGTCACCGCGATCATAAAGTCACTTAAAAATAACTCGGGGAATCTGTCTCACGTCCCACCATTATTGTACAAGCGAGCGGCCCATGTCCTTTCGCATGCTATTACATTACTTTTTAACAAGTCACTAGAAACTAGCACTTTCCCGACACTACTCAAGACAGAAAGGGTTACACCAATACATAAAGGTGGTGACCCTACAGATGTAAACAACTATAGGCCAATATCAAACTTACCATTGCTATCCAAAATTTTCGAGAAACTCGTGCACAGGAGACTGTATTCATTCATAACGGCACAAAACATACTCAACCCCTGACAATTTGGATTCAGGAAAAATAAAAGCACTTATGAAGCAATTATAAAAATGCTAGACCTGCTTTACACAGCATTGGAACATAAGGAATATCCGCTAGGAATTTTTTTTGACCTAAGAAAAACGTTTGACACAATTGACCACGGCATCCTACTCAACAAACTTGACAACTATGGTATAAGAGGCAATGCGCTTGCATATTTCAAATCCTACCTTTCTAATAGGTATCAGTATGTCACCATTAAAGACACAGCCTCATCAATACGGCCACTTGATACTGGAGTTCCGCAGGGAAATGTCCTTGGACCCCTGCTCTTCCTCATTTACATCAATGATCTTACGAACTTATCCCAACACCTGAAACCCATTCTCTTTGCTGACGACACGACTTATGTCATCTCCCACCCTAATCTTACCACCCTCAACACCATTGTTAACGAGGAGCTGCTCAAAATATCGACTTTGGTAGCAGAGCAGGTGTTGCGCAACTTAACACTAAGATCGACAACACTCTAATTGCCAGACATAATGAGAGCAAATTCCTTGGCCTATACCTCGACAACAATCTAAATTTCAGCACCCATATCCAACACATAACAAAAAAAGTATCCAAAACGGTGGGGATCCTCTCCAAGATACGATACTACGTGCCGCAAACTGCCCTTCTCACACTATACCATTCACGTATATATCCATACCTCACCTATGCTATCTGTGCTTGGGGTTCAACTACAGCAACACACCTAAAGCCAATAATAACACAACAAAAAGCCGCAGTAAGAATAATCACTAAATCCCATCCCTGGCAACACCCTCCCCCCCACTCTTCATAGATCTAAACTTACTCCCTGTTCAGAACATCCACACTTACTACTGTGCAATCTATATCTAAAGGACCTTATATTCCAATATTAACCTTGACCTAAAACGCTTTCTTGATAGTTGTGACAGGATCCACAGGCATAACACCAGACACAAACATCTCTATGACTTTCCCCGTGTCCGATTAACCTTTACAAAAATTCAATGTATTTCAAAGGACCTAAAATCTGGAACACCCTACCTGAAAACTCTAAAACTGCAGACACACTCTTCACTTTCAAAACTACAGTTAGAAAACATCTTATCTTCCTGATACACCCCGACAACTAACTACATGATAACCACCTGGTGGTTCACAATTACACTCACTCACCCACTGACTATAAACACAGAAATACTAATCTTAATCTTAAAATAATGAATCCTAACTAGTCATAAGTTTGCCTATGATACTCCAATATAGACACTTTGTATTGTGCTAAAACAAAAACATTCACATTGCTAAACTCACAAATTATAATGTAGTCATCTAGCCTTAATACCAAAATCTGTAAGGATTTAATGTTAAGAATTAATTAAAGTCTGCCCGAAATGCCTAGCCATGCTAGGTGTCCTAGTGGCCCCCTCTGTAACTAGTATTTTATAATATGTAAATCACACAATATCCAAATCCTGTAAACCACATACTGTAACCCTTATAGAGAATAAACTTGATTTGATTTGATTTGATTTGATATTTTCTCCAGGGCTCTTATTAATATGTCTAGGGCTTTTAATATTATCCCCATGGCTCAAGTTATAATCTCCAGGGCTAACATTATTAAATATAGAGCTCTCATTATTATCTCTAGGGCTTTTATTATTATCCTCTGGGTTCTTATATTTTCCAAAGCTCTTATTATAGTCTCTAGGGCTTTTATTATTGTCTCTACGGCTCTTATTATTGTCCCCAGGGGACTTATTATTATCCTCAGGGTTATTATTATTCTTATCCCCAGTGGTTTTATTTGCCCCCAGGTCTTATCCCTATGGCTCTTATGTTTTCATTGTCGCGATATCAATATTTCCTCACCCTTTCACTAGCCAGTCCATCCACTTATTAGACAGTATTTTGCATTTGCTAGGACGGTCAAATGGGTGACTGTTTAGCAAGTCTTAAGCAGTGATTATCTGGTTAAGACTCATCTGGTGGTTACCCTGATTTACAGGTTTCTGGTCGCACGTCAGAATTGCTTTTCGCATTTATCTTGTAATAATTAAAGTTATGATATCTTATCATTAGTTACATTATGATAAAGGAAAATTTATGTTAAACAAACCCACTCTCACTAAGTAATGTAAATCGGTTAATATGGTGGCAAATGTATGTGAGAAATGCACATATAATTTTCCGAGGATGAGTTACAGTGGCTCTATGTCCTATGGCACTTTTCTGTCGTCCTTTTAACCTTCGTTATGCTCCCTGGACGTAACTTTTGTCTTATGTCCTTTTCAACTAGCAGTTCTCTTCACCACACATTTTTACCCCAGCAATGATATTCATGAAGACTTGTACCTATACTGGTGCTGCTCAGCCGCTGCCGTTTTCCCTTATTGTATACATACATACATATATATATATATATATATATATATATATATATATATATATATATATATATATATATATATATATATATATATATATATATAGATATATATGTATGTATATATATATGCATATATATATGTATATATATATATATATATATATATATATATATATATATATATATATATATATATATATATATATTTATATATATATATATATATATATATATATATATATATATATATATATATATATATATATAATTTAGTATGAAATTCATATATTTGTAAGCTTACTAAGCTCAGAAGTAAGCGCTGAGATTAGTGTGAGAGATTTAAGACAGTTCAGAAAGAAAGATTTCCTTTCATGTCTTTCCTGGCATTTTTTAATCTGACTGAACTTCCTTGTTGTATACTGACCCTTTCCATTATCCACCTCTTTCGTTTGTTTTTTTTTTTGGTCATTTATTATCTGCTGGTCTCATCTATCGCTGTTTGGTTCGTCTCTATTGCCTCCAGTCCCTTTTCTCTTTATACTTTTTAAATGTTCCCTTTCCTTTTCCAATCTTCCTTAGTAGCTCCCTATTATCATCATCTGGCCCCTTCACCATCCACTGGCCTCTCTCAATTACCCCATACAATGTTTTGTCGTCGCTTTATTTCTCACTACTATTATTTCTTTTTATTTGCGTTTCTCATCAAAATTATCATCATTCCATTAGCAACATCCCATCAATCATTCCTATATAAAAACAAGTTAGGCAGAGCAAATCCATATTTATGATGTATCGGTCTGACTTGACGAAGCTCGGTTCTGAACAAAATCCCCTCAAGGAAGGTTCCTTGATGTTGGTGAGGGGCTCTTGATTTAGGGAATTGGATCTGTGCTCCAGTTCCCCGAATTAAGCCTGAATGCATTCCACGTCCCCCCCAGGCGCTGTATAATCCTCCGGGTTTAGCGCTTCCCCCTTGATTTTAATAATAATATAATCTGAACAATACGTATGAAACAGAAGCTCTGATAAACGCAACTTTCTACAGCGTATATTCTTCACTCTTTAAATGAATTTCTTATGCTCATTTTTTTAAATTATTCCTCGTAATTAACTTATTTATTATTGTCTCCTAGTTTATGAAACATTCCTATTATCTTTTAGTTCTTAACCTATTCCTGTTGCCTGCTAGCAAATGGTTCATTACTGTTGCGTCCAGACTACAGAAAGGATGGGGTTTGAGTCCATGGCTAGTGCTTACGCAATGGCCTGGAGTTTTACGACTCATACACCATGGGTTCTAACCCCACCCGTTTCGTGATTTATTTGCAATCGTGTCATATTGCATCCACGCTGTTACCCAAATCCTGTTTTATTCTTGGCCTGTCTCTCGTATCCTTGTCATCTAAATTATCCCGGTGCCTCTCTCATCTCCTTTATGTTATTCTGTCCTTTATCGTCAGAGTTCGATCTTTTTTTTTTTATTATATTAACTCTTCCCTATAGTTTCTCAGTTGTCGTCTGTGGGAGAATCGTTGTAGGGCTGTGTTGGTGGTGATTGTTATTCTGTATTGGTGACTGTGTGTGTGTGTGTGTGTGTGTGTATGTATATATATATATACCTGCTTTTCTGTCCTCGTGTATTGCATCCAGAGAGCTTGTAGCAGCGATTCTCCCTGAATATCTTAGGGACAAGATAGGAGTCCAGGACAAAAATTAATTGACGGAGCAATGATCTGGGATAATCTAACGGGCTCTGGAGCCAGACCTGCTCCCCCCAACAACTACAAACAATCGCACTGGGATGGTCCAATAGTGGAAAATATTGCCTCAACAATGCTTCAGAGTGTGTCAGGGAAGGATAGAGCCCGCCTCCTGGCAGTGAGAGCCCCTCATGCTGGGGACTTTCTCTTGGCTGTTCCCAACTCCAGCCTTGGCACACGTCTCGACCCACAGACCATCCGCATCGGTGTTGCCCTTCGACTTGCCGCCCCTATTCTCGCCGAACACAGGTGTATTTGTGGCAGTGAAGCAGCAGACCGATTCGGGTACCATGGTCTTGTGTGCCGTAAATCCGAGGGAAAGATTGCAAGACATGAGGAGGTTAATAACATTATCAAGAGGAGCCTCACAACAGCTGGATGCCCAGCAGTAAGGGAGCCACCCCAACTATGCAGATCTGATGGCAGCCAGAAGCGTCCAGATGGTATCACCCTTCAAGCCTGGACAGATGGGAAGCAGGTGGTGTGGGACTATACATGTGCATCTACCTTGGCTGATACCTATCTCCAATACACCAGGGAGGAAGGAGGGGCAGCTGCCAGCTTCAGGGAGTCCCAAAAGTCTAGAAAATATGGAGAACTTGCCCATCATTATATGTTTGTTCCCATAGGCTCAGAGACCCTTGGCTCATGGGGAAAGAGTGCATCTAAATTCCTTAAGGAGCTGGGAAAAAGACTCATCAGGGTAACTAGGGATCCTAGGGAAGCTAGTTTTCTGTTCCAGCTGCTCAGTGCGGCTGTTCAAAGGGGTAATGCCTGCTGTATTTTGGGCACACGCCCCAGCTCTGAGGAGCTGGATGAGATTTTCGCCTTATAATCGGTGATACACACGTAACAACATGTACCGTATATGCCACCTTTATATCAATAATGTATCTCTTAAATCTTCTGTACCATATTATGTAATAATATATATATATATATATATATATATATATATATATATATATATATATATATATATATATATATATATATATATATATATATATATATGTGTGTGTGCGTGTATGTGTGTGTGTGTGTGCGTGTGCGTGTGTGTGCGTGTGTGTACTCACCTAGTTGTACTCACCTAGTTGAGGTTGCGGGGGTCGAGTCCGAGCTCCTGGCCCCGCCTCTTCACTGATCGCTACTAGGTCACTCTCCCTGAGCCGTGAGCTTTATCGTACCTCTGCTTAAAGCTATGTATGGATCCTGCCTCCACTACATCGCTTCCCAAACTATTCCACTTACTGACTACTCTGTGGCTGAAGAAATACTTCCTAACATCCCTGTGATTCATCTGTGTCTTTAGCTTCCAACTGTGTCCCCTTGTTACTGTTTCCAATCTCTGGAACATCCTGTTTTTGTCCACCTTGTCAATTCCTCTCAGTATTTTGTATGTCGTTATCATGTCCCCCCTATCTCTCCTGTCCTCCAGTGTCGTCAGGTTGATTTCCCTTAACCTCTCCTCGTAGGACATACCTCTTAGCTCTGGGACTAGTCTTGTTGCAAACCTTTGCACTTTCTCTAGTTTCTTTACGTGCTTGGCTAGGTGTGGGTTCCAAACTGGTGCCGCATACTCCAATATGGGCCTAACGTATACGGTGTACAGGGTCCTGAACGATTCCTTATTAAGATGTCGGAATGCTGTTCTGAGGTTTGCTAGGCGCCCATATGCTGCAGCAGTTATTTGGTTGATGTGCGCTTCAGGAGATGTGCCTGGTGTTATACTCACCCCAAGATCTTTTTCCTTGAGTGAGGTTTGTAGTCTCTGACCCCCTAGACTGTACTCCGTTTGCGGCCTTCTTTGCCCTTCCCCAATCTTCATGACTTTGCACTTGGTGGGATTGAACTCCAGGAGCCAATTGCTGGACCAGTTCTGCAGCCTGTCCAGATCCCTTTGTAGTTCTGCCTGGTCTTCGATCGAGTGTATTCTTCTCATCAACTTCACGTCATCTGCAAACAGGGACACCTCAGAGTCTATTCCTTCCGTCATGTCGTTCACAAATACCAGAAACAGCACTGGTCCTAGGACTGACCCCTGCGGGACCCCGCTGGTCACAGGTGCCCACTCTGACACCTCGCCACGTACCATGACTCGCTGCTGTCTTCCTGACAAGTATTCCCTGATCCATTGTAGTGCCTTCCCTGTTATCCCTGCTTGGTCCTCCAGTTTTTGCACCAATCTCTTGTGTGGAACTGTGTCAAACGCCTTCTTGCAGTCCAAGAAAATGCAATCCACCCACCCCTCTCTCTCTTGTCTTACTGCTGTCACCATGTCATAGAACTCCAGTAGGTTTGTGACACAGGATTTCCCGTCCCTGAAACCATGCTGGCTGCTGTTGATGAGATCATTCCTTTCTAGGTGTTCCACCACTCTTCTCCTGATAATCTTCTCCATGATTTTGCATACTATACATGTCAGTGACACTGGTCTGTAGTTTAATGCTTCATGTCTGTCTCCTTTTTTAAAGATTGGGACTACATTTGCTGTCTTCCATGCCTCAGGCAATCTCCCTGTTTCGATAGATGTATTGAATATTGTTGTTAGGGGTACACATAGCACCTCTGCTCCCTCTCTCAATACCCATGGGGAGATGTTATCTGGCCCCATTGCCTTTGAGGTATCTAGCTCACTCAGAAGCCTCTTCACTTCTTCCTCGGTTGTGTGCACTGTGTCCAGCACTTGGTGGTGTGCCCCACCTCTCCGTCTTTCTGGAGTCCCTTCTGTCTCCTCTGTGAACACTTCTTTGAATCTCTTGTTGAGTTCTTCACATACTTCCCGGTCATTTCCTGTTGTCTCTCCTCCTTCCTTCCTTAGCCTGATTACCTGGTCCTTGACTGTTGTTTTCCTCCTGATGTGGCTGTACAACAGTTTCGGGTCAGATTTGGCTTTCGCTGCTATGTCATTTTCATATTGTCTTTGGGCCTCCCTTCTTATCTGTGCATATTCGTTTCTGGCTCTACGACTGTTCTCCTTATTCTCCTGGGTCCTTTGCCTTCTATATTTCTTCCATTCCCTAGCACACTTGGTTTTTGCCTCCCTGCACCTTTGGGTAAACCATGGGCGTGTGTGTGTGTGTGTGTGTGTGTGTGTGTGTGTGTGTGTGTGTGTGTGTGTGTGTGTGTGTGTGTGTGTGTGTTTGTTTGTGTGTGTGTTTGTGTGTGTGTGTGTGTGTGTGTGTGTGTGTGTGTGTGTGTGTGTGTGTGTGTGTGCGTGTGTGTGTGTGTGTGTGTGTGTTTGTGTGTGTGTTTGTGTGTGTGTGTGTGTGTGTGTGTGTGTGTTTGTGTGTGTGTGTGTGTGTGTGTGTGCGTGCGTGTGTGTGTGTGTGTGTGTGTGTGTATGTGTGTGTGTGTGTGTGTGTGTGTGTGTGTGTGTGTGTGTGTGTGTGTGTGTGTGTGTGTGTGTGTGTGTGTGTGTGTGTGTGTGTGTAGAAGTGATTGTTGGTATGTGCTGCAAGGGATTGTTGGTGTGTGTTGGAAGTTATGCTTATGCATGTTGGAGGTAAGTAAGAGATTGTTGCTTTATGTTGGAGATGATTATTGAAGTGTTGTAAGTGATTGTTGGTGTGCGCTGGAGGTGCATGTAGCAAGCGATTGTTTTTGTATGTTGGAAATGATAAGAGGTGTTTTGGAGATGATTGTTTTAGTGAGAGGATGTGATTTATCAGTGAGGTGATTGTTCATTGTGCTGGAGGTCAGTACCGTTGATGTATGCTGAAGGCGTTTGTTAGTGTTCGTTGTTGGTGATTGTCGGTGAGTGTTGAAAGTGGCTGTTAATGTGTGTTGCAGGATGTTTTTGGTTTTGTTGGAGGTTGTTTATATGCTACAGGTGACTCCTGATGTGTAATAATTGGAGTATGTTGTTGGGAAATTACAGTGTGTGATGTAGGTTTATGTTGATGTGAGTTGGTAATGACTGATGATGCTTTGGAGGGAAGTGATTGATGGTTTTGCTGCTTTTAATAGAGTTCCACATCAGATTTGTTGAGAAAAGTAGAGGAACTCGGAATAGGAGTGAATTTTTTTCCTGGATAGAGACTGTTGACAGATAGGCAACAGGCTGAGTGACTACCTCAAACTCCTCCACAATTTCCACCTTTCACTGCATTGGACTGAAGAAGCCACTGAGTGGCGAAACGTTTCCAGAATAAACATACCCAAATGCTGCAAATGTGTCTCATTTATCAACTCATCGGTTTTGTAACTCACATATTCACAGGTAACAGAGAGCTTGCATGAACGGGGAGAAATCAGAGCAGGACGCGTCACAAGCAGTGTTCCACAGGGGTCAGGGTTGGGACCTTCGTTGTTCACAATATACACAAACGACCTAACCCTCGATGTTTGTTGGAGATGATTATTGGTGCATTGGAGATGACTGTTGGAGTGCGTTAGAGGAGTTTTTTAGTGCTTATTAGAGACATTATAGTTAGTGTGCTAGAGATACATGATTGTTAGTGTGTTGGAGGTTATATTTGCTGTGTTTAAGTTTACTATTCATGAGTGTTGGAGGTGGTTGTTATTTTGTGTTGGAGGTACGTGATTGATGATCTGTGTTGGAGGTACATGACTGTAGAATAATGTAGACTCCAAATCACTTACCACTACCAGTAATATTTAACTGATCATTAGAAGGAAGCAAGTTGGCAATATAATGGAAACTAAGCAGGCATGTCTTGTGCCCGCACCATCAGCGTAACGTTAATCTTAACTAACCTAATTAAATTTATTATTATTTATGGTTACAGGAAAGTGGGTGCAGGAGGGAAGAGGAGCGATTGGTGGAATGATGATGTAAAGAGAGTAGTAAGGGAGAAAAAGTTAGCATATGAGAAGTTTTTACAAAGTAGAAGTGATGCAAGGAGGGAAGAGTATATGGAGAAAAAGAGAGAGGTTAAGAGAGTGGTGAAGCAATGTAAAAAGAGAGCAAATGAGAGAGTGGGTGAGATGTTATCAACAAATTTTGTTGAAAATAAGAAAAAGTTTTGGAGTGAGATTAACAAGTTAAGAAAGCCTAGAGAACAAATGGATTTGTCAGTTAAAAATAGGAGAGGAGAGTTATTAAATGGAGAGTTAGAGGTATTGGGAAGATGGAAGGAATATTTTGAGGAATTGTTAAATGTTGATGAAGATAGGGAAGCTGTGATTTCGTGTATAGGGCAAGGAGGAATAACATCTTGTAGGAGTGAGGAAGAGCCAGTTGTGAGTGTGGGGGAAGTTCGTGAGGCAGTAGGTAAAATGAAAGGGGGTAAGGCAGCCGGGATTGATGGGATAAAGATAGAAATGTTAAAAGCAGGTGGGGATATAGTTTTGGAGTGGTTGGTGCAATTGTTTAATAAATGTATGGAAGAGGGTAAGGTACCTAGGGATTGGCAGAGAGCATGCATAGTTCCTTTGTATAAAGGCAAAGGGGATAAAAGAGAGTGCAAAAATTATAGGGGGATAAGTCTGTTGAGTGTACCTGGTAAAGTGTATGGTAGAGTTATAATTGAAAGAATTAAGAGTAAGACGGAGAATAGGATAGCAGATGAACAAGGAGGCTTTAGGAAAGGTAGGGGGTGTGTGGACCAGGTGTTTACAGTGAAACATATAAGTGAACAGTATTTAGATAAGGCTAAAGAGGTCTTTGTGGCATTTATGGATTTGGAAAAGGCGTATGACAGGGTGGATAGGGGGGCAATGTGGCAGATGTTGCAAGTGTATGGTGTAGGAGGTAGGTTACTGAAAGCAGTGAAGAGTTTTTACGAGGATAGTGAGGCTCAAGTTAGAGTATGTAGGAAAGAGGGAAATTTTTTCCCAGTAAAAGTAGGCCTTAGACAAGGATGTGTGATGTCACCGTGGTTGTTTAATATATTTATAGATGGGGTTGTAAGAGAAGTAAATGCGAGGGTCTTGGCAAGAGGCGTGGAGTTAAAAGATAAAGAATCACACACAAAGTGGGAGTTGTCACAGCTGCTCTTTGCTGATGACACTGTGCTCTTGGGAGATTCTGAAGAGAAGTTGCAGAGATTGGTGGATGAATTTGGTAGGGTGTGCAAAAGAAGAAAATTAAAGGTGAATACAGGAAAGAGTAAGGTTATGAGGATAACAAAAAGATTAGGTGATGAAAGATTGAATATCAGATTGGAGGGAGAGAGTATGGAGGAGGTGAACGTATTCAGATATTTGGGAGTGGACGTGTCAGCGGATGGGTCTATGAAAGATGAGGTGAATCATAGAATTGATGAGGGAAAAAGAGTGAGTGGTGCACTTAGGAGTCTGTGGAGACAAAGAACTTTGTCCTTGGAGGCAAAGAGGGGAATGTATGAGAGTATAGTTTTACCAACGCTCTTATATGGGTGTGAAGCGTGGGTGATGAATGTTGCAGCGAGGAGAAGGCTGGAGGCAGTGGAGATGTCATGTCTGAGGGCAATGTGTGGTGTGAATATAATGCAGAGAATTCGTAGTTTGGAAGTTAGGAGGAGGTGCGGGATTACCAAAACTGTTGTCCAGAGGGCTGAGGAAGGGTTGTTGAGGTGGTTCGGACATGTAGAGAGAATGGAGCGAAACAGAATGACTTCAAGAGTGTATCAGTCTGTAGTGGAAGGAAGGCGGGGTAGGGGTCGGCCAAGGAAGGGTTGGAGGGAGGGGGTAAAGGAGGTTTTGTGTGCGAGGGGCTTGGACTTCCAGCAGGCATGCTTGAGCGTGTTTGATAGGAGTGAATGGAGACAAATGGTTTTTAATACTTGACGTGCTGTTGGAGTGTGAGCAAAGTAACATTTATGAAGGGATTCAGGGAAACCGGCAGGCCGGACTTGAGTCCTGGAGATGGGAAGTACAGTGCCTGCACTCTGAAGGAGGGGTGTTAATGTTGCAGTTTAAAAACTGTAGTGTAAAGCACCCTTCTGGCAAGACAGTGATGGAGTGAATGATGGTGAAAGTTTTTCTTTTTCGGGCCACCCTGCCTTGGTGGGAATCGGCCGGTGTGATAAAAAAAAAAAAAAAAAAAAAAAGAACCTACTAACAGGAAACCAACAAGGTTTCCGCAGCAAGAGATAATACCTAATTAATTATCTCGAGTTTCTCAAATACTTGAGATGGTTAAGAGAAGATTTTCCAAACTCGTACCATCACTAAAACATAAACATTTTGAAAGAAGAGCACTCAACCTTTATTCTCTCCGGAAACTCAGACTACCAGGAAATCTCATTCAAACCTTTAAGATATTGAAAAGCTTTGATACTCAGTCTCTAATAATTAGTTGAAGTGTTGAATGAGTCCATAACTCGAAACAATGGATTGAATCTGCGAAGCAGAAGATGGAACGAATGCAAAGGATTTTTTGCCAAAAAGATTCTTAGCAGATTGGTAAACAAGCTACCCGCTAAAGTTGTAAGCGCAAAGTTAATGCATTCGTTCCACTACAAAATGAACATTCACTTTGCTATTAAAGGATTCGTGTAGTTACATCGTATCCTAGTGGAAAGACTTGTCAGAATCTTCAGGACTTCAATGATCAGTAAAAATGTAATTAGTCAAAGTTGCTGTGTAAGCCCAAACAGTTGAATTTATTAAAGTGATAATCAATGAGTGACAAGCAAAGCATAAAGTATGGCTAAAAGGGACAGGAATGAGATGTTGCTTAGCATACTCACTACTCACTCAGTTATTCATTAAGCTCACTCTAAACCCATATGGAACCTCATATTTTTTCAACACATGGGGCAATCAAAAGTCAACAGATTCCTGATGATGGTTCAGTAACTGTACCAGGACGACCAACTGACAACAAACCAACCGAGTTAATAATAAAAATACTGGTGGACATGGAGAGTTGTGATGATCATAGTAGAACTGTGTAGGAACGACAAGTAGACACAGTTCTGTGAGTGGCAGACAAGTAGCACGAGTAGTTAGGAGAGAAACCATTCTAATTTAGAAGAAAATGTTGTTGTAATAATGTTATTAGAAATTTACCGACAATGTTAGGCAAAAGTACACAAGTGCAACTAATGCGACATTTATATTGTGGCAACGTTTCGCTCTCCAGTACAGTTGTCAAGCTGAAACGGCTTGACAACGTTCCTGTAGAGCGAAACGTTGCGAAAACAAAAATACTGCATTAACTGCATATGTATCCTTTTGCAGAAAAGTTGTTGCCCACGACTTTCAACCAGTTTCGTTTCTCCTGTAAATTCAACGTCTTTTTTTCCATATGATCGGGTATATGTTTTTATCCTGTTTTCATGCAGGCATTGGCAAGAGTGAGTGGAGGGTGGGCAGTCATCCTTCTGCTTTTCTATCCATAGCTCAATATTTAGTAGGAATTTTTCCTATCCTGTCACATAATTCATAAGATGTAAGAGATATTCTCTCTCTCTCTCTCTCTCTCTCTCTCTCTGACATTTTCTCACCTTTCTTGCCCCATCTTCTGTTCTCCCCTCTCCCTCCCTGGTGCGCAATTGCACTGCTGAGTAGCATGTTGCACTTGGCAGGCGCGTGACTCTCGACATCCCTGTAAGTCAACTGGTCAAGTGGTCCTCCAGAATGACAGCTACTGTAAAACTGCCGACTTCTCCAGGTCTCAGGAGCTGGTCTGTCTCAAGTACCTAGTGGGTGATATACTCGCAGGGACGATGTTATTAGTGTGTGTGTGTGTGTGTGTGTGTGAGTGTGTGTGTTTGTGTGTGTGTGTGTGTGTGTGTGTGTGTGTGTGTGTGTGTGTGTGTGTGTGTGTGTGTGTGTGTTGGTGGGTGTGTGGGTGTGTGTGTGTGTGTGTGTGTGCTCACCAAATTCACTAAACTGTGGTTGCAGGGGTCGAGTCATAGCTTGTGGCCACGCCTCTTTGCTGGTCGCTACTATGTACACTCTCTTACTGCTCCATAAGATTATCGTACCTCTTATTCAAGCTATGTGTCGATCCTTCCTCCACTACATCACTCTTCAGACTGTTCCATTTTCTGACAACGCTATGACTGAAGAAGTATTTCCTAACATCCATGTGACTCATCTGAGTTTTCAGCTTCCGGTTGCAACCCTTTTCCAGGTGACATTTTGTCCCCATCTACCTTGTCAGTTCCTCTCACTTATTGAAAAGTCATTATAGTGTCTTCCATATCCTCCTGTGCTCCAGTGTTGTCAGTAAGAGTTCCTTTAACCTCTCCTAGCTCCAGAACTATTCTTGTTGCAAACCTTTGCACTTTCTCTAATTTCTTGACGTGTTTGGTCAGGTTTGGGTGCCATACTGGTGCTCAATACTCCAACATGAGCCTGACGTACACAGTGCAGTGTTGTGAACGAATAGTTACTTATATGTTGAAACGCTATTTCCATGTTTGCCAGGCGTCCCCAAGATCCTTTTCCTTGAGTGAGGTTTGCACTCTTTGGGACCCTTGCCTATACTCTGTCTGCGGTCTTCTTTGCAATTTCCCGATCTTCATGACTTTGCACTTGGCGGCGTTAAACTCCAGGAGCCAGGTGCTGAACGAGGCTTGCAGCCTGTCCAGACCCCGTTGTAGTCTTGGCTGATTCTCATCAGATTGAATTGTCGTCAGTAGCTTCACATCGTCTACAAACAGGGACACTTTTGAGGTTATCGTTTCTGTCATATCATACACATATACCAGAAACAGTACCGGTCCTAGGACAGACTCCTGTGGCACCCTGCTCGTCACAGGCTCCCACTCTGACACCTCGTCACGTACATGACTCGTCCATGCCTTCCTATCAGTATTCTCTGATCCACTGCAGTGCTTTTCCTGTTATACCTGCCTGATCCTCTAGCTTTTGTACTAATCTCTTGTGTGGAACTGTGTTGAAGCCTCTCAAGGAAGAGCTGATGACAGCTCCTCCCCTGCAAACTCTTGCCGCTCCTTCTGAAGGATTCCAAGTTCTTATGTAGAGAGTTCAGTTCTATGCTCAACCACCAACTCCTCCACATCTTCGATCATCTCTAGGCCCAGTTTCTTTCCCCGTGACACAATATCCTCTACCTCCTCAGGCTCGTCTTCAAAGTCTTCAAAATCCCTGGCTGCCTCAAAGTCAGGCCACAATTTCTTCCACGCTGACTGCATGGTCCTGGAAGATACATTTCCCCAGGCTTTGCCTATAAGCCCCAAGCAGGTGAGGATGTTGAAATGGTCCTTCCATAACATTCTGAGGCTTAAATTTGTTTTTGAAGTGATTTCAAGGTACCTTTCAAAAAGTGCTCTTGTGTAGAGTTTCTTGAAGTTAGAAATGATCTGCTGGTCAATGGGCTGAATGAGAGGAGTAGTGTTAGGAAACAAGAACTTCACACTTATAATCCAGAACGTCTCCAGCAACTCGTTTTCCTAGCTTGGAGAGTGAGCAGGAGCATTATCCATAAGTAAAAGCGACCTGAGTGGCAACTGTTTTTTAATCAGGAACTTTTTGACAGTGGGACCAAAGACCTAATGAACCTACTCAATAAAAGATTGTCTTGCTTCTTAAGCTTTCATGTTTGCCCTCCACATTACAGACAATTTATTTTTCATAATATTATTTTCTTAAAACCTCGAGGATTTTCGGAAAGATAAACAAGTAATGGCTTCTGTTTCAAGTCCCTACTTGCATTACCACACAGTAACAGAGTGAGCATGTCTTTAATTGGTTTGTGTCCTGGCACTGACTTTTCCTCTTTAGTTATGTAGGTCATCTTGGGCATTTCCTTCCAGACGAGGCCTGTTTGGTCACAATTAAATGCTTGTTGGGGGAAAACCCTCAACCTCTAAGTAATCTTAGAATTCAGTAAAATACTTTCAACAGCCACTTTGCCAGCCCTGGCAGCCTCCCCATGCCTAGCCACTATAAATGCCAATTCTTTTCTTAAAAATATCAAACTAACCCCTACTAGCCTTATAGGACTGAGTTTCAGCACTAGTTCTGTTTTTTTTTCAAGAAGTCATCATGCAACTGCCTCTCTTTCTTACAAAAAAATGGCCTCAGAAACACTTTCACCATTTAACTTTTTATTTATCCAAATTAACAAGAGTTTTCAACCTTTCTCTATAATTTGTGGCCTTTGTTTTGATATCACTTTCGCGCCTTTTGCAGGGTTAGCTGCTTTATTTTTTTTTCCTTTGACCCAGTATCGTGCTAATTAGCCACATGGAGCCTATCTTCCTCACACTTTCTAATGACTTCTTTTTTAAACTCAGCACTGCTTTTTTATAACTTTTCTTTTGCTTTCATCTCTTTATCGTTCTTTGGACCCATGATGACTTACATGGGAAATTTTACCAGCTAATAATGAAATATACTTAGCTTCAGTGATGATTAGATCTTCTAGCAGCTGTATTCAAGAAGGCCCCTTTGCTGTGAATCATGGTATTCCCACAGCGGAGCTGTAGAATGTAGAATATTAGTTACATTTTGCCCCAAAGGAGCATATATTTCAGCATTTCAATATTGAAACACTTAATGGAGTTGTACTCACTTGGTCGGGCTCAAAAGACCACACCTCACAACCTGGAATAGTACAGTCTTAATCACCTTGCATCTGCCTGAGTACTGAAGTATTTAATAGATTCCGTCAAGACACACCAGAGCACTACTTACTCACGAGTGGCACAACCAATGAGTCGTCCAAACTAGCACTTGCAGCTGTCGTTAGTGGCAGGCTGTAAGTCAAATGTAATGCGATTCTGTCGCTCATGGAGGCCTTTGTTGTCGTCTGTACAGACGACGCAGAGGCTGAGAAACTACTTACCACTACTGCTACTACCACTCTACGAGACCAGAGATTTCTTGTCTTGACTTCCCCAGCACTGAGGGCCAGGAGAACTGTGTTCCTCAAGCGGCTCGACAACCTTATCACTGTACAGGCCACTGAAGAAATCAAGTCATCTGTCGAAGCAAAGAACCCTTGGGCCAAGGTGGACTTCATTACTAAAATACCCAATGCTTCATCCATGCTGAAGGTCACCTTCAGTGACGTCAACATGGCAGCCAGAGCTCTCGCTGAGGGCCTGGCTATTCACTACTTCCACATCAACCCAGCCTTCATCGAAGCAGAGAAATTCCAACATATCTCACAGTGCTATAATTGTTACTCATACTTACACACCACAAATGATTGTCCTACCAAGGACAAGAAGTTCTGCTCCACTGACACAGCTAACAAGATAAACGACTTCTTCTCAACCATAGGATCTAATCTCGCCAATAAAATCCCACATACCAATGTCCATGGCGGGGACTACCTAGATGGGAATTTCCCATATTCCTTCTATCTTGCACCAACTGAGCCCTCGGAAGTCACCGAGATTATAAAGTCACTTAAAAACAACTCAGGGAATCTGTCTAATGTCCCACCATTACTGTACAAGCGAGCGGCCCATATCCTTTCGCATGCTATTTCATTACTTTTTAACAAGTCACTAGAAACTAGCACCTTCCCGAAACTACTCAAGATGGCAAGGGTTACACCAATACATAAAGGTGGTGACCCTACAGACTTAAACAACTATAGGCCAATATCAAACTTACCATTGCTATCCAAAATCTTTGAGAAACTCGTGCAAAGAAGACTATATTCATTTATAACAACACAAAACATACTCAACCCCTGCCAATTTGGATTCAGGAAAAATAAAAGCACTAATGATGCAATCATAAAAATGCTAGATCTGCTTTACACAGCATTGGAAAATAAGGAATATCCAGTAGGAATTTTTATTGACCTAAGAAAAGCTTTTGACACAGTAGACCACGACATCCTACTCCACAAACTTGACCATTACGGTATAAGAGGCCATGCGCTTGCTTATTTCAAATCTTACCTTACTAATAGGTATCAGTATGTCACCATTAAAGACACAGCATCAACAACACGGCCACTTGATACTGGAGTTCCGCAGGGAAGTGTCCTTGGTCCCCTGCTCTTCCTCATATACATCAATGATCTTCCAAACGTATTCCCAACACCTGAAACCCATTCTCTTTGCTGACGACACGACTTATGTCATCTCTCACCCTAATCTTGCCACCCTCAACACCATTGTTAACGAGGAGCTGATCAAAATATCGACTTGGATGACAGCCAATAAACTTACACTTAACACTGACAAAACCTACTATATTATGTTTGGTAGCAGAGCAGGAGATGCACAAATTAACATTAAGATCGACAACACTCTAATTACCAGACATAATGAGGGCAAATTCCTAGGCCTATACCTTGACAACAACCTGAATTTCAGCACCCATATCCAACACATAACCAAAAAAGTATCCAAAACGGTTGGGATCCTCTCCAAGATACGATACTACGTGCCGCAAACTGCCCTTATCACACTATACCATTCACTTATATATCCATACCTCACCTATGCTATTTGTGCTTGGGGATCAACTGCAGCAACACACCTAAAGCCAATAATAACCCAACAAAAAGCTGCAGTAAGAATAATCACTAAATCCCATCCCTGGCAACACATCCCCCCACTCTTCATAGATCTAAACTTACTCCCTGTTCAGTACATCCACACTTACTACTGTGCAATCTACATCTACAGGACCTTAAACTCCAATATCAACCTTGACCTAAAACGCTTTCTTGATAGTTGTGACAGAACCCACAAGCATAACACCAGACACAAACATCTCTACGACATTCCCCGTGTCCGACTAAACCTTTACAAAAATTCAATGTATGTCAAAGGCCCTAAAATCTGGAACACCCTACCTGAGAACTCTAGAACTGTAGACACATTCATCACTTTCAAAACTACCATTAGAAAACATCTTATCTCCCTGATACACCCCATCAACTAACTACACGAATACCACCTGGTGGTTCACACTTACACTCACTCACCCATTTGACCATAAACAGAAATATTAATCTCAATCTTAAAATAATGAATCCTATGATACTCCAATACTGAAACTATGTACTGTGCCAAAACAAAAGCATTCACATTGCTAAACTCACAAACTAGTATTTAGTCACTTAGCCATAATACCAACTTACCTCATAATTTGTAATATTTTAAAATAAAGAATTAAACTAAGTCTGCCGGAAATGCCTAGCAATGCTAGGCGTTCTAGTGGTACACTCTCTAATCATTATTTAACTACATGTAAACCACACAACAACCAAATTCTGTAAATTCAACATTGTAATCTTTATAGAGAATAAACTTTGAATTTGAATTTGAATTTGAACCTGTGGCCGTGAGGATCATGACTTCAAGAATTGCACTACTGCTTCACCACCTAAATGCTTGAACTGCAAGAATGACCACCATACTCTTGCTGTCAGGTGCCCTACCAGAAGAGACATACTCAAGAAACAACAACAACAACAAAAGAAACCTAACCCACAAGCAACCACATATTCGGCTATCGCCAAGCTTCAAGCAGACACTACCAAGATACTACATGCCACGCAAGCTGCTCCCACCACTTCCCTGCCAGCACCTACAGCCGACTCCACCAAGATTCTTTATTGCATTATGTATGTTCATGTACAGAATGCATCTGAGCCTGGTTCCTTTAACACCACCATCAATGAACTTTTCAAACTAAATAATATGCCTGGCCTCACATTCCCTGCATCACCACCTTTCACTGAGATCCTAAAATCTACTGCAAATATTACCAGCATCACCGCTTCTCCACCGCTGTCACAACCTCCACTAGACACAGAGATGGACCAATCAGAGACCACTGAGACGTCGGCAAACCCCACCAATGAGAGTCCACTACCGCTTGCATCCACTGCTAGAGCAACTGACCAGTCAGAAATCTCTCCTTCACCAGTTCAGCCACCAGCCAAGAAAGCAAAAACACAAGAAACTGCGGATGCACCTCACGGTGCCACTGACACTGCTGCACCACAACAAGTCCGATACCTGAAGGGTGTATACTTCTACACAACCAAGCAGTATAAGAACACAATGCTGTCTTCAGAAATCCATCAGCACCTCCAGGACGGAACAGTCAAGTATACCTACGACCAAACTGTTACATACACCACAGCAGACATGACCAGACTACTCACTGCCAACACCCAACACCTTGTGGAAGTCGAGTACACCTCAAAGAGGAAATTCAGGATGCTTCAGAATGGGGACCTTGAAGACGGTACCCTCCTCTAGCACGACTATCCATGACCATTCACCATGAAGATAAGTTTCCCCAGCATTTTGCTGTCTGCTAAAGCTGGGGTGTGGCTCCAATCGACCCTGTAACTGCTGCCTCTGCCCGACTGCGCTTCTCTTCGGGGAAGTCAGTGCAAGATAGAAGAAGACGACACCCTCCAACCGGAGGGCCAAGGAAGAAGAAAGATGATCGTCACCCCCCACCCTGGGGGCCACTGCCGGGTCACCATCTGGAGAAGACCTGGGCCGGAAGTACCGGCGAATCAACATGAATGAATGAGAATTATGACTTACCTTGCTCGTGAAACTTGAGCTATGGTGTTGACAGCACCAACTAGGCCGATATCAGTGACTTGATTGAAGCTGGAGTGTCTCGGGGAATGTTGCACTATTCTCCACTACATTGGAAAGGTTCTTCAGTCACACGCTACTATACTACACCATTCAGTTTCAAGATTTATCCATAGTGTCGTGGTATTTTCACAAGAGGAAAACCGGTTACACTTCACTGCATAATTATTTCTACCGCAAATTTCTTGAGATTGTCAGAATGAACAAGAGTCAAGAACGCACTAGTTAATATTGTTCCTTTATCCTTTCCGGTAAGGGGGCGATGCCTGCATGACGCACATTTCTCGTTCGTCCCTTTGAAGCAATCTGAGCTGTGTAGCGAGCTCTCCACGTGCTATCCACTAGGATATGCTGAAGTCAGCATTATTTCTCTCTTGCTCAACACTTCAACAGTATTCAATGCTAAATGGTAGATTTCTTGTTATCTAGCTATAGACTACAATTCATTATAGTCACACATTGTAGATAAAGTGGGTGCAGGGTTTTCCTTAATTTTCCTGCTAAGGGGAAGAGAGTAATTACTCTCATTTAATCCACACATGTATTGTAACAAACACTGATCTCCAATTAAACTGTTTAAGAGGAAGTAAGAGAAGGCCCGTTAGCCCCTTCCATGAACTGAGTCCCTCAGGGGGTTGAAGGGGACATAGAGGGCTGAGAGATCCCCCTTTCTGGAGAATAGTCTTCACAGCTTATCTCATAAAAAATCACCAAAACTGCAAAATAAAAAAAGTTCACAAGATTCACAGCAAAATCTCAAGAGATGTTTACAGCATACGAGTTAGTCACTATACTGACACAGACTCACGCTGTTGACGCATTGTCCAGTGTGCATTCTGTGAGCACGTGACCCAAGTCACTTGCATTGTCAGTCGACAACCAAGAGGACTTACAAAATGCAGGACATTTTTTCTCGAATTCCTCGATCGAAACAGATTTGTTCAAGTAATGCAGACGACAACCGAGGTTCCACTGTATCTTGTCTATTTTTGAATCGCCACCGAATTTGCACATATTAATTGTTATTCTCTTGTCAAAGTCATGAATGTATATTATGAACAACAATGGATCTAAAAGTGATCCCTGTGGTATGCCACTTGTGACTGATCCACACTCAGATTTCACCCGATTTATGCAGACTCTGTTTCCCGTTGGGAGTCCCATTTAGCTTTTCATTTATCTTTTTTTAACCACCCTCTTAAGGTGAATATAGTGATTCATTAGATGATCTTCACCTCTTTTAATTCAGCTATAAATTTATTTCTTCTGCCCTAAACAATATTTCAGCTTATTGTCCAAACATTTCGGATCATTTTAATTCGATCGTATTTCTCTATACGAAATAAATGTTCCAAGGGAAGCGTGTATATATATAGTGTTTAAAAAATTGTCATACTGATAGTTCTCTTCGTTACCCCAGCCCACAGATGATAGGCGTTCTCTAAGCCCAATGTATACAGTATGTCAAGGGAGAATCTGGGACTGTTACTAAATTATCCTTACCATGATATTTCCATTCACTACTAAAGGTAATCGATTTGTGGTAGCTCGCGCCAAGTACCTCTGTAATTGCTAGATTATTAACAAGGGTATTATTGTTATGTAGAACTAAATCAAGAAGGTTATTTCATCTTGTTGGTTCTGTCCTAAACTGCTTTGAAAGAAAATCTTGAATTACCTCTAGAAAATCGATTGACTCTTGAATCCCAGTCGAGGAATACCGATCAATTTGACTATAGTTAAAGTGTCCTAGAATTACTGAGTTATCGTCCCTTTTGGCCTTAACTGTTTCTTCCCAAAATTCTCTCTTGGTCCTTATCCAAGTTTGGGCGACGGTATATCAGGCCTAAAATTAATTTTTCATTTCCCTCCGAAAATCTACCCAGGACCTCATTAGCGAAAGGAAGGATAACTTAGAGTTTTAATAACTCATTATATAAATGGTAATAAAAATAGATTAGGATCACTAGTGTTCGCTTAACTAGGCGTAATGGTTGCTTGCTTATACTTAAGGACTCTCGACTCCCAAGGTGTCATTAAAGCGCAAATCAACTCTAAACTAATATAAATAATTTAATAATTCCTTTAATATTAGACATTCAGTGAGACAGACACAGCTCTCGGTGTATATACACTGAGATGGACACAGCTCTCGGTGTATATACACTGAGATGGACACAGCTCTCGGTGTATATACACTGAGATGGACACAGCTCTCGGTGTATATACACTGAGATGGACACAGCTCTCGGTGTATATACACTGAGATGGACACAGCTCTCGGTGTATATACACTGAGATGGAAACAGCTCTCGGTGTATATACACTGAGATAGACACACCTTTCGGTGTATATACACTGAGATATACACATCCCTCGGTGTATATACATTGAGATAAACACAACGTTCGATGTATATGCCCACTCTCTCCCTACCTCCCTCTCTCCTTCCTTCACTCATTCTCTCCCAATCTCCCTCCATCCCTCATTCCCACTCTCTCCCTCTCTCCCTCCCTCCCTCCGGGGAAGCAACATTGCACTCAACAATAACAAAGTTATAATGGGACACAGTCACTCCTCTCAGCCTGTTAGGGAGGTTAGTGTAGGAGTGAGTGAGGTGGTGAGGGCAGGTGGCAGCAGCTGGGAGAAGGTGAGGGCAGGTGGCAGCAGCTGGGAGAAGGTGAGGAAAGGTGGCAGCAGCTGGGAGAAGGTGAGGGCAAGTGAGGTAAGGTGGCAGCAGCTGGGAGAGGGTGAGGGAAGGACCAATCAGGAAGGTAAGAGGTAAGGGGAAGGACGATTAATAGAGGGAGGTGGTGTGGGAATATGATAGAATGACAAAGGACGAAGAGGGAAGACTGGAAAGACATTAGTAAAAGAGGGGATGAAGAGAGGAAAGGAGGGTGACTGGAAAATCGGAGGAAGAATGTAGGTATGGAAGGATGTAAATGGGATGGAAAGGAAAGGAGTAGTATTGGAAGGAGCAGAGTAGATAAAAGTGGAGAAGAAGATTGAGGAGTTAGAGACATGGGCTTAAAGAAAACATGATGAACAAAGAATACACAAAGGAAAATAATGAATGAAAAATGGATGAAATACTGGCCAATAAAACCTAACTCTTCAGCATAACTCATAAGAAAGCTGAAGTAAGAAGGCACAAGACTGCATATACACTGAAAGAAATGAAAACTGCATTAACTTAGGATACCTTTCAGAACTTTGATCTTGATCACTTGCAATACATGTATCTACAGTGATACATGTATTTCACTCCTTGAACTGTGATGCTAATACAGTCAGTAGGTTAATGTATTTACATCAGATAGCTATGTAAGGAATATATATTATGCATTAAGGACAACTAAGAGAGAGAAGGAAAATCTGATAAAGAGGAGAATTAGAAAAAGGAGAAATTGGACTACATGGGAAAGGCGAATTCCTAAAACCCTTACTGTCAATATCGAGGATACTTGCAGAAATTATACAGAACTCTTCTTTAAGTACCTCTACTTACATCAAAACAGTGGGGTGAGATAATGATAGCATAGCAAAAGGCTCTCTTCCTACTTTTCATTCAAAATTCTGACGCGAAAATTAATTACAAAAATGATTTGTCATACCATGAGAATGGTATATGAATGTCTGTTGTCTAGCTTGGACCTTAAACTTCTACTGCTACTGCTACTACTGCTACTATTGTTACTACAACTACTAGTAATACTACTACTACTAGTGTTACTATTACTACTGCTATTACTACTACTACTGCTGCTACTGATGCTACTACTACTAGTACTTACTTCTATTATTAATACTACTACTATGATAATTACTATAATAATAATAATAATAATAATAATAATAATAATAATAATAACAATAATAATAATAACAATAATAATAATAATAATAATAATAATAATAATAATAATAATAATAATAATAATAATAATAATAATAATAATAATAATAATAATAATAATAATAATAATAAGAAGAAGAAGAAGAAGAAGAATACCAGTTCTACTAGTACTACTTTCGCTACCCATAAACATAATACTACATAAAAAACCTGTTCGAAAACGCTTCGATCTGTTAAGCATTTTATCAAGTCATAGAGAAGATACAATCCGCTGGCTAATATATAATGACAGCAAATGACGCGATGTAAGTGAAATCACTGACGTGTGTTGAATAATGTGTTTAAGGAACACTACATAAGATACACTGGAGTAATACGTTGCAATACTGTTTGGTTTCAAGACTTTGTTTCCATCATTCCAGTCTTAAGTGCCAACACAATTCCTGTAATATGGCGCCTCTGTGTAAATATTTAAACAAGGGAAGGTTCCAAGAGATCTTCATGTATGTCACAGTAACTTACGTATTTTAGCGTATTCTCGCTGAAGATTATAATGACGTACATGAATGGTTCAGAGAACCGACAAATTGATAAATTAGACATATCTGCAACACTTAGGTATCTTTATTGAGGAAATGTTTAGCCAAACAGTGGTTTCATCAGTCCATACAAAGGAGATTGGTGAAGAACAGGAGTTTGACGCAATCGGTCCCTCAGCACAGAGTCGATGTAATCAGTCCATCAATCTTGAAAAGACTGATTACATCGACTCAAGGCTGAGGGACCGATTACCTCAAACTCCTGTTCTTCACCATTCTCCTTTGTATGAATTGATAAAGCCACTGTGTGGCGAAACGTTTCCTCAATAAAAATACCCAAGTGTTGCACATGTGTCTAATTTATCACAATAATGACGGATGTCTCTCTTTGTTCCTAGTGCTGATGGAATAAATTCTGTCGCAGTTTCTTCTGTAAATTCTTCTTTTGGCATTTGTCGAGTCTGGAGGTTAACTTTCTAATATTTTAAATATTCATTGGCTTCTAATGTCCATTGTTAAATTCTCTGTGAAACTGAATTTATGCACACCAAACACATCCATAACTTTATTTGTTTGTAAGAAGGTCTTTGGCTGCTGGAGGGAAGAGGAGCTATTAGTAGAATGATAAAATAGAGTGGTAAGAGAGAAAAAATTAGGTTAAGAAGTAATATAAGGAGAGTGGAAACTATGGAGAGGATAAGAGAGTGGTTAGGGAATGTAAAAGTAGCGCATATATGAGTGGGTGATGTGCTGTCAACAAATTATTCTGAGAAAAAGAAAACTTCTGGAATGAAATCATTAATTTGAGAAAGCCTAGAGTACGAATGGATTTAACAATTAAAAACAAATGAAGGGCTTTATTAGATAAGAGATACTGGGAGGATGGATGAAATATTTGATTATGATAGGAAGGCAGTGATTTCATGCAATAATCAAGAAGGTTAAACCTCTTGTAGGTGTGAGGTCGAGTCAGGGGAGTGTGTGGGAGGTGTGTGTTGGTGTGGGTAAAGCGTAAGAGGGTATATCAACTGGAATTCATGTGATCAAGACAGAAATGTTAAAAACAGGTTTTGGAGTTGTTGGTGCTTTTATTCAATAAATCTGTGAAAGTGGGGAAGGTGCACACTGACTAGCAGAGAGGGTGCATAATACCTTTGTATACAGGAAAGAAGACAAAAGAGTGTGTAAAAATTAAAGGAGACTAAACCTGTTAAATATACCAGGTACCGGAATTGTGGGTAAGACGGTGACAAGGATTACAAATAAACAAGGATGTTTTAGGAAAGGAAGGGGATGTGTATACATTGAAGAATATAATGAATAATATTTAGATAAGGGAAAGGAAGTTTATGCTGCATTTCTGGATTTGAGTGCGCGCGCGCGCGCGTGTGTGTGTGTGTGTGTGTGTGTGTGTGTGTGTGTGTGGAACAGTAGTTGAAGTTTAGCAATAACCAACATGGACACAAAAAAAGGAAAATGACGGTGGTCATTTTACTTCAACTTCCAACTGAGGTCTACACATGATTGAACATCTGTTTATCTAGTAGGAGAGACTGACCAGGCGGAAGGTTTGTGCAGGGAAGAATGCGGTCAAGTGAGGATTGCAAATTAATAAAAAAACATCGTTTAATAAAAACACTTACACGTTTTACTTTCATTTGTGCCACCTGAAGTTCTAGTTTATTGTGCACTAGACACTTATCCTGTCATTAGTTAACTTGTCGTAGTCATGTTGATTGTCCTAGGAACTGCTAGGTTATTATGTATCTGCTGCTACTGTGAGTAATTAGTTTATTGTACATCTGCTGCCTCTCCTGTGAGTAATTAGTTTATTGTACATCTGCTGCCTCTCCTGTGAGTAATTAGTTTATTGTACATCTGCTGCCTCTCCTGTGAGTAATTAGTTTATTGTACATCTGCTGCCTCTCCCGTGAGTAATTAGTTTATTGTGCATCTGTTGCCTCTCCTGTGAGTAATTAGTTTATTGTACATCTGCTGCCTCTCCTGTGAGTAATTAGTTTATTGTGCATCTGTTGCCTCTCCTGTGAGTAATTAGTTTATTGTACATCTGCTGCCTCTCCCGTGAGTAATTAGTTTATTGTGCATCTGTTGCCTCTCCTGTGAGTAATTAGTTTATTGTGCATCTGTTGCCTCTCCTGTGAGTAATTAGTTTATTGTACATCTGCTGCCTCTCCTGTGAGTAATTAGTTTATTGTACATCTGCTGCCTCTCCTGTGAGTAATTAGTTTATTGTGCATCTGTTGCCTCTCCTGTGAGTAATTAGTTTATTGTACATCTGCTGCCTCTCCCGTGAGTAATTAGTTTATTGTGCATCTGTTGCCTCTCCTGTGAGTAATTAGTTTATTGTGCATCTGTTGCCTCTCCTGTGAGTAATTAGTTTATTGTGCATCTGCTGCCTCTCCCGTGAGTAATTAGTTTATTGTGCATCTGTTGCCTCTCCTGTGAGTAATTAGTTTATTGTGCATCTGTTGCCTCTCCTGTGAGTAATTAGTTTATTGTACATCTGCTGCCTCTCCTGTGAGTAATTAGTTTATTGTGCATCTGTTGCCTCTCCTGTGAGTAATTAGTTTATTGTGCATCTGTTGCTTATCCTGTGAGAAGTAAGTTTACTGTTCCCCCTGAGTTCATCTAATGAGTGGTAGTGTAAACCATGATCACACGAGCCACAACAGATCTGTAACAGATCCCTCTGCCATAGTTTTACATATAAAATTATTAGTTATTTCATATATCACAATTTATTAACCTAGCTAATACACGCAAAACGATATGCAAATTAAAACACAAGAAAATTCAAAGTTCTTATCATTTGCCGCCGCCGCCGCCGCCGCCGCCGTCGCCGCCGCCGCCGCCGCCGCCGCCGCCGCCGCCGCCGCCGCCAGAAACATACGCACCGGTACTTTGGCTGCAGCACATATATCATCATTATTATTTTCATTATCATTATCATCATTATTATTTTCATTATCATTATCATCATTATTATTTTCAATATCATTATCATCATTATTATCATTTTCATTATTATTATTATCATCATCGTTGTCATCATCATCGTTATCATTATCATCATCATTGTCATCATCATCATCGTTATCATTATCATCATCATTGTCATCATCATCATCATCATCGTTATCATTATCGTCATCATCACTGGTCACAAGTCACAAGAAGCCTTCCTGAAAAGTGTCCTCATTTTTTTTTTTAAATATGAATGAGCAGTATTTCGGTCTTTGAAATATTTATTTCTACCTAATTGCAATTTGCGATTTATTCATGTATTTTGTGTTATATCCATTAGACTATATTATTTGTGAATATTCCGTTCTAGCAACTATGAAGTCAGGTTGGATAAGATTCCTCAGTAAACACAACAGTTGTTTCCTAACGCGGATCTTAATCATATAATGAAACTCTACTGAAGCCTTTGGTCATCTGGCAGAGACCTTCCGCTGGCTTACCCATCTACCCTCTATAAAAATTGATATTTGACTAAAGAACAGAGTCACAATACAGTGACTGGAACAATACAGAAATAACCCACACACTGGGGAAGGAATCTTACGACAGCGTTTCGGTCCGACTTGAGCCAATGACTAGTCACATATATACCTTCGTGTGTACCTAGTTAATGGTCCAAGTCGGACCTAAACGTCGTGATAAGTTACTCCCATGAACATAAGAACATAAGAAAGAAGGAACACTGCAGCAGGCCTACAGGCTCATGTATGATATTTAAATGATAATACGGCGAATTAACTGGTTCTCTCAATCACTGCACAACCTGACACTCTCAGTAGGCGTCTGCGACCCGCTGTGTAAATATGATTTTTACTCAGTGTACAGTGCTCCGGTACGCTCTACACTTGTTATTCAGTTGCTGTTAATTTGATTTTTTCATGTTGCGGATAGCTACCTGTTTTACATAACAATAGTCATCGAATATGGCTATTGTTTATAGTTATTTTACGAAATTTTAAGGCGAGAACTTTAGATCAACTTTTGTTTTTGCTGTTTACGCAATTATTTCTAAATTATTGAAACAAATGAAACTAAAACACCAAACATTATCATGTCAATTATCACCAAACATTATCATGTCAATTATCACCAAACATTATCATGTCAATTATCACCAAACATTATCATGTCAATTATCACCAAACATTATCATGTCAATTATCACCAAACATTATCATGTCAATTATCACCAAACATTATCATGTCAATTATCACCAAACATTATCATGTCAATTATCACCAAACATTATCATGTCAATTATCACCAAACATTATCATGTCAATTATCACCAAACATTATCATGTCAATTATCACCAAACATTATCATGTCAATTATCACCAAACATTATCATGTCAATTATCACCAAACATTATCATGTCAATTATCACCAAACATTATCATGTCAATTATCACCAAACATTATCATGTCAATTATCACCAAACATTATCATGTCAATTAAGGTGTGACTGATGATATCCCAATTACTGTGTTATTTATTCCCTTATGTTGCTGCTGGTGTGTTGCAATTTATTAATTTGTTATGTTACGTACTTTTGATTGTCAACCAATTTGCATGAAATTTTGGTGATAGACTGTTGGCACTATTACCAAAAAGCAGAAAATAATTCATAAAGTTAGGCTTATACTATATGCCAATCAGATACATCGCCAGTTTCTCTTAATATTTCAAAAACGTGATGAGCACTCAGGTTAAAGAATCTTATGGAAATCAGAAGCATTTTCTGAAATATCGTTTAAATTGTTTTTGTATTAATTTGGCATTACCTATCATAAATAAATGAATTAACAAATTATTTAGGCATCAATGACCTGGTCGTTTCGGCGCTAATGATTAAAATGAATAATTAATTTCAATTTTAAAATGTTTGGGAGTAGACAGTGAGAGACACTTAAATATTTTCTACTCTTGTAGTAGCCTATGTTGTTTACGTGGATATTATTTACTCTTGTAGTAGCCTATGTTGTTTATGTGGATATTATCTACTCTTGTAGTAGCCTATGTTGTTTATGTGGATATTATCTACTCTTGTAGTAGCCTGGAGTTTACCTGGAGAGAGTTTCGGGGGTCAACGCCCCCGCGGCCCGGTCTGTGACCAGGCCTCCTGGTGGATCAGCCCCTGATCAACCAGGCTGTTGCTGCTGGCTGCACGCAAACCAACGTACGAGCCACAGCCCGGCTGATCAGGAACTGACTTTAGGTGCTTGTCCAGTGCCAGCTTGAAGACTGCCAGGGGTCTGTTGGTAATCCCCCTTATGTGTGCTGGGAGGCAGTTGAACAGTCTCGGGCCCCTGACACTTATTGTATGGTCTCTCAACGTGCTAGTGACACCCCTGCTTTTCATTGGGGGGATGGTGCATCGTCTGCCAAGTCTTTTGCTTTCGTAGTGAGTGATTTTCGTGTGCAAGTTCGGTACTAGTCCCTCTAGGATTTTCCAGGTGTATATAATCATGTATCTCTCCCTCCTGCGTTCCAGGGAATACAGGTTTAGAAACCTCAAGCGCTCCCAGTAATTGAGGTGTTTTATCTCCGTTATGCGCGTCGTGAAAGTTCTCTGTACATTTTCTAGGTCGGCAATTTCACCTGCCTTGAAAGGTGCTGTTAGAGTGCAGCAATATTCCAGCCTAGATAGAACAAGTGACCTGAAGAGTGTCATCATGGGCTTGGCCTATATTGTTGACGTGGATATTATTTACTCTTGTAGTAGCCTATGTTGTTTATGTGGATATTATCTACTCATGTAGTAGCCTATGTTGTTTACGTGGATATTATTTACTCTTGTAGTAGCCTATGTTATTTATGTGGATATTATCTACTCTTGTAGTAGCCTATGTTGTTTTCGTGAATATTATCTACTCCTGTAGTAAACGGAGTGGAGTCACGGGAACACTATCTACCCCTGTAATGGGCAATATGAGCCACTTGAACACTATCTACTCCTGAAGTAGACTATGTTGGCTATGCGAATTTTATCTACTACTGTAGTTTACAATAGGAGTCACGTAAATATTATGCAACCGTGTAACGGGCAATGTGGGTCACATGACTGGTTTTTATCCCTCAAGGTTGGTTGGTTAGAGTTTGTCAGGAAACAGGACAAATGTTTCCTGACGCAGGTCTTAGTCATTTGGTGACCCGCCGCTGGAGCTCTTCATCATCTGATCGAGATCTTCCGCTGGCTTGCCGGTACACCCCTTCAAAAATGATTATGATTATAACCATTTATAATTATAATTATAACCATTTTTGATTACTTCCCTCCTGGGAATTATGTTGGTTTTGTGAAGAGAACCAATTCCTGTAGGTTTGCCCTGAGTGTCACGTGAAGATGTATCAACACCTGGATTAGACTATGTACGACCTGTGAATAGTGCATTGTATGAACCAAGATAATTGTAATGTCTGCTACTGCTGTAGATTCTATGAGCAACGATAATCGTATTATCTACTACAGCTGTGGACTGTATGAATCACACTAATTCTCCTATCTGCTACTGCTGTAGACTGCATGAACCATGCTAATAGTCTTTTCTACTACTGCTGTGGACTGTATGAACTACGTTAATTGTATTGTACGCTACTGCAGTAAACTGTATATACTACGCTAACTGCATTGTCTACTCCTGTTGTGGACTGTATGTACTACCCTAACTGTATTATCTACGGTCAGCAGTAGAATTATCTCAGATGTTCTATTAGCAATGGTACTACCTCTGGCAATGTCAACAATGGTACTACCTCCGGTGTTGTCAACAAAGGTCCTATCTGCGGTGTTGTCCTCAAAAGTTCTATCTCTGATGATGGCAACAAATGAGCTATCCCTGGTGATAACAATGGTACTACCTCTGGTGTTGTCAACAAAGGTACTATCTCTGGTATTGCTAATAATGATATTCTTCTGGTGTTGTCAAGAAAGGTACTATCTCAGGTGTTATCAAGAAAGGTGCTATCTCAGGTGTTGTCAAGAAAGGTACTATCTCAGGTGTTGTCAAGAAAGGTGCTATGTCAGGTGTTGTCAAGAAAGGTACTATCCTGGTATAGTCAAGATAGGTATTATCTCTGGTGTTTTCAAGAAAGGTACTATCTCAGATGTTGTCAGGAAAGTTACTATCTCCAGTGTTGTCGAGAAAGTTACTATCTTAGATGTTCCTCGAGCAACATGGCTATCAGAATTTAGAAATTAATTCTGAATGTTGCTGTTTTAGCTAACACTTCCTTTACTCTTGGCTCTGAGAAAAATAATATTTTGTCTATATTGTTTATGATCTTTTTAGGAGCATGTGAATATAGTGTCATTACAATCTGTTCTTCTTTTCAAAACTTGAGACTATTTTGTCCTGAAGAAGTCACAATCCTTTTATTTCTTATATATTTTAGATATTTAAGTTTCATATGACGGTGTAACAAAAAAGTTTATGCACCATGAAACTGACACTACAGAGCGAAGTTTTATGTCTGGGAACGTATTGCCTAGCATTAATTTTTCTCAAGTCTGTTAATTTTTAAAAAGAAACATGATAAAGGTCTTGTAGTGCGAATGCTTTCCAAATCAAATTTTCTATCGTTGAATATGAGGATTTTTCACATATTTGTCAGTGTAACTTACCTTGTGGGAAACAGCAAATAATGAAAGTCATTCCTGAGCTAGTGTGTCTAAAATAATGAATTTGTGAGTATTACCTATCAGTATATTAACGAAGGTTCATAGAATGAAGAGTGAGCTCATATTTACATGTAACGGGAATCGCGATTAGTTGATAAGCAGCGTTTGTAATGAGTTTATATTCCACGAAATCGTGAATGATTCTGATTTTCTTGTGGATTTTTTTTCTGATTTTCTTGCTTTAGAATCACATTTTTTAACATTTCCTACTTCATAAGGATTTACTCATGGAGCAAAACGTTGCCCTAATAAAAGCTGGTTGTGCTCTGTGTCTTCTCTTTAATATTATCGACGATACTACAATTCAATTTGCTGTATATTCCATTGGCACAGTGTCAACAAAATGTATTTAATTATATGTATACAGAGGAAACGCTAAACCGGTAAGGATCGTACCGAACCTGGGAATGGGAGGTAATCAGCTTCAATCCATGGATGATGAGGAAAAGTAAAGAAATGTAAAGACGTCCATTGGGAACGTACTTGCTTGGACATCCTCCTCTTTTCTGCATATATATATATATATATATATATATATATATATATATATATATATATATATATATATATATATATATATATATATATATATATATATATATATATATGTATATATATAAATATATATATATACACACATATATATATATATATATATATATATATATATATATATATATATATATATATATATATATATATATATATATATATATATATATATATATACATATATGTATATAATATATTGTATATATATATATATATATATATATATATATATATATATATATATATATATATATATATATATATATATATATATATATATATATATGTCGTGCCGAATATGTAAAACTGGTCAATTAGCAAGAACTCATTTAAAATTAAGACCTTTTTGAAATTTTCTCTTATACGTTTAAAGATATATTTTTTTCATTAATGTTGATGTAAAAATTTATAATTTTGCACCAAAAGAATCTTAGAAAACTTACCTAACCTTATTATAACAAGAGCAATTTATTTTAGTCTAACCCAACTAAATATATTTTAGATTTGTTTACAATAATTTAATACTAAACAAACACAGTGAAATATATTTTTTTTTCGTTAGGTTCAGAATGATTTTGTCAAAATTATTGCATACACAAATTTTCACTTGTCTTATATGGCAAGATGAGCGTTGCTATTTAAGCCAAGATCGCAAGTTCTGCCTATTCGGCACGACATATATATATATATGTATATATATATATGTCGTGCCGAATAGGCAGAACTTGCCATCTTGGCTTAAATAGCAACGCTCATCTTGCCATATAGGACAAGCGAAAATTTGTGTATGCAATAATTTCGCCAAAATCATTCTGAGCCTAACGAAAAAAATATATTTCACTGTGTTTATTTAGTATTAAATTATTGTAAACAAATCTAAAATATATTTCGTTGGGTTAGGCTAAAATAAATTGTTTTTGTTATAATAAGGTTAGGTAAGTTTTCTAAGTTCCTTTTGGTGCAAAATTATAAATTTTTACATCAACATTAATGAAAAAAATATATCTTTAAACGTATAAGAGAAAATTTTAGAGAAGACTTAATTTTAAATGAGTTCTTGCTAATTGACCAGTTTTACATATTCGGCACGACATATATATATATATATATATATATATATATATATATATATATATATATATATATATATATATATATATATATATGTGTGTATATATATATATATATATACATATATATATATATATATATATATATATATATATATATATATATATATATATATATATATATATATATATATATATATATATATATATATATATATATATATATAGGGAGGTACTACCTCTAGAACTGTCCTAGGGACCCTCATCCTCAGAGAAAAGAATAAACTTGCTTCAGGGAAAACTCAAGGTTCTCCCTGAAGCTGTTTGAGAATTTTCTCCTACCACCCCCTATATTTCAAGTATGTTTTATTTAAAGAGAAAATACATTGGCCAAACATTCACAAAAATACAACAGAAAGTAAAACAACATAGGTAACTCAGAGCTACATCTCGAATACTTCGTCCAGCTCCCCTGCGGTGGGCCTCGTGCCCAGAATGCTGCAGGCATTTCATCTCTGGATCGCAACACTGAGTCTCTGAAAGAGGAAGCTGGTCGCCCTGTGGTTCTTGGTTTCTATGATGAGCTTTTCACCCAGCTCTTTGAGGAACTTTAGAGCACGCTTGCCCCATGCTCCAAGGGTCTCCGACCCTATTGGAATGAAGTTATAGCAAGGGGGAAGGTCTTCATATTTTCGGATCTTCTGGGTCTCCCTGTGGCTGGCAGTTCCACCCCTTTCCACTACGGAGTATGGCAAGTAGGTGTCTGCCAGTATGGCAGCACAGGTGAAGTCCAGGCAATCTGCTTTCCATCCTTCCAGGGTAGCATACTGGCTCCATCAGGACGCTTTTGACTTCCATCAGACCTCTGTACTTGGGGTTCACGTTGAGCTGGGCAACGGGCTGTGGCGAGGCTTCTCTTTATGAAGTCATTGACCTCCTCCTGTCTGGCATACTTCCCTTCTGCTGTGTAACACACGAGACCATGAAGCCCGAATTGATCACCTGTCGCCCTGCCGTAAATACACCTATGTTCGGTGAGGATGGGGGCGGCTAGGCGAAGAGCAACACCAATCCGAAAGGCCTGTGGGTCGAGACTGGTGCCCAAGGAGGAATTGGGAACAGCTAACAGGAAATCTTCTGAGTGTGGTGCCTTCACTGCCAGGAGACGAGCTTTGTTCTTTCCTGAAGCATTGGAGAGCATTGTGTTGGCGATTTTTTCCATGATCGGTTTGTCCCAGTGGGACTGTTTGTGCTGTTTGGGAGGAGCTGGTCTACTGGAGGAGACTGTAAGGGTGTCCCACCGAATCGCTGCTTCAGTAAACCTGGGGTCTTGAGCTCCTACCACGTCTCTCAAGCGTTCGGGGACTATCTTCTTGACTAATGCACTGGAAGCCAAACACGAAGACAGAAAAGCAGGTAAAGCAACATGCGTTGCTTTGCGCACCCCTATACCTCCCAGTCGCACTGGGAGGGTTTCCTGATCCCATTGCTCATCCTCTAGTGACAGGTGCAGTGCCTTCTTAAAAGTTGATCTCAGGTGTGCGTCATATTCATCGAGTGTTGGGTTGTCAAAAGAGGGTGCACACCTCAAGAAGTAAGTGAGTCTTGGCATAGTAAGACACCTTGTGAGGAGATACAGAGCATCATGGGCATCAAGATCGCTTATTCTCTCCTCCATTCTCATCAGGTCATTCAATTTGTCCCTGAGGACAGTGTCAATGGCCTGGTGACCCAGCGGTGCCCCCAAGAGGGTACTGTTGGACGGAGTGGTAGTTGAGACTTCTGGGAGGCTTCTTTGCACAGCATTGATTATTTCCTGGTTCGCTGTGATGATTTCACACTTGGAGGGATTGAGGATGAGTCCAAAGTCTTCTCACTGTGTTTTCACCAGTTGTAGGTCCCCCACCAGGGACTCTTCAGTACCTGCCAGAGTGCCGTCATCCAGGTACCAGATATTGAGCTCACTGCGTAGGCTGGAAGTTAGTTCTCTTACTGCCAAGCAGAAGAGAAGTGGAGCGAGTGGGTCACCCTGCTGAACACCCTCTGATGATTGAATTTCATGTTCTCCAAACAAATGAATTGAGGGTTTGCTGTAGCCGGCTGAAATGAAGGAAAAAAGACTGGGGAACCGATCCCGAACAGCTGGCAAAACAACATCTCTCTTCACCATATTAAAGGCATTTCTAGAATCAAGTTTGACTATGGCCTTGTCTTCTGGTAGGTCCCTGATGTATATATATATATATATATATATATATATATATATATATATATATATATATATATATATATATATATATATATATATATATATATATATATATATATATATATATATATATATATATATATATATATATATATATATATATATATATATATGTTAACAAGTCGGCCGTCTCCCACCGAGGCAGGGTGACCCAAAAAGAAAGAAAATCCACAAAAAGAAAATACTTTCATCATCATTCAACACTTTCACCTCACCCACACATAATCACTGTTTTTGCAGAGGTGCTCAGAGCACAACAGTTTAGAAGCATATACGTATAAAGATACACAACATATCCATCAAAACTGCTAATATCACGAACCCCTCTTTTAGAGTGCAGGCATTGTACTTCCCATTTCCAGGACTCAAGTCCGGCTATATAAAAATAGCCGGTTTCCCAAATCCCTTCACTAAATATTACCCTGCTCACACTCCAACAGATCGCCAGGTCCCAATCAGGTACCATTCGTCTCCATTCACTCCTATCGAAAACGCTCGTGTACGCCTGTTGGAAGTCCAGGCCCCTCGCCCACAAAACCTTCATTACCCCTTCCTTCCAACCTTTTCGAGGAATATTCATACCCCGCCTTCCTTCCCCTACAGATTTAAATGCTCTCCATGTCATTCTACTTTGATCCATTCTCTCTAAATAACCAAACCACCTAAACAACCCCTCTTCAGCCCTCTGACTAATACTTTTATTAACTCCACACCTTCACCTAATTTCCACACTCCAAATTTTCTGCAGAATATTTACACCACACATTGCTCTTAGACAGGACATCTCCACTGCCTCCAACCGTCTCCTCGCTGCTGCATTCACAACCCAAGCTTCACACCCATATAAGAGTGTTGGAACTACTATACTTTCATACATTCCCTTCTTTGCCTCCATAGATAACGTTTTTCGTCTCCACATGTACCTCAAAGCACCACTCACCTTTTTTCCCTCATCAATTCTATGATTATATATATATATATATATATATATATATATATTTATATATATATATATATATATATATATATATATATATATATATATATATATATATATATATATATATATATATATATATATATACATATATATATATATATATATATATATATATATATATATATATATATATATATATATATATATATATATATATATATATATATATATATATATATATATATATATGTCGTGCCGAATAGGCAGAACTTGCGATCTTGGCTTAAATAGCAACGCTCATCTTGCCATATAGGACAAGCGAGAATTTGTGTATGCAATAATTTCGCCAAAATCATTCTGAACCTAACGAGAAAAATATATTTCACTATGTTTGTTTAGTATTAAATTATGGTAAACAAATCTAAAATATATTTAATTGGGTTAGGCTAAAATAAATTGCTCTTGTTATAATAAGGTTAGGTAAGTTTTCTAAGATTCTTTTGGTGCAAAATTAAAAATTTTTAGATTTACATTAATGAAAAAAATATATGTTTAAATGTATAAGAGAAATTTTTTGAAAGTACTTAATTTTAAATGATTTCTTGCTAACTGACCAGTTTTACATATTCGGCACGACATGTATATATATATATATATATATATATATATATATATATATATATATATATATATATATATATATATATATATATATATATATATATATATATATATATATATATATATATATATATATATATATTTATATATATATATGTCGTGCCGAATATGTAAAACTGGTCAATTAGCAAGAACTCATTTAAAATTAAGTCCTTTCTAAAAATTTCTCTTATACGTTTAAAGATATATTTTTTTCATTTATGTTAATGTAAAAAATTATAATTTTTGCACCAAAAGAATCTTAGAAAACTTACCTAACCTTATTATAACAAGTGCAATTTGTTTTAGCCTAACCTAACTAAATATATTTTAAATACATTTACAGTAATTTAATACTAAACCAACACAATGAAATATATTTTTTTCGTTAGGTTTAGAATGATTTTGGCGAAAATATTGCATACACAAATTTTCGCTTGTCCTATATGGCAAGATGAGCTTTGCTATTTAAGCCAAATTCGCAAGTTCTGCCTATTCGGCACGACATATATATATATATATATATATATATATATATATATATATATATATATATATATATATATATATATATATATATATATATATATATATATATATGTATATATATAATATAAATATATATGTATAAATATATATATATATGTATAAATATATATATAATATATATATATAAATATATATATATGTATAAATATATATATATATATATATATATATATATATGTCGTGCCGAATATGTAAAACTGGTCAATTAGCAAGAACTCATTTAAAATTAAGTCCTTTCTAAAATTTACTCTTATACATTTAAAGATATATTTTTTTCATTAATATTGATGTAAAAAATTATAATTTTGCACCAAAAGGAACTTAGAAAACTTACCTAACCTTATTATAACAAGCGCAATTTATTTTAGCCTAACCCAACTAAATATATTTTAGATTTGTTTACAATAATTTTATACTAAACAAACACAACGAAATATATTTTTTTTCGTTAGGTTCAGAATGGTTTTGGCGAAATTATTGCATACACAAATTTTCGCTTGTCCTATATGGCAAGATGAGCGTTGCTATTTAAGCCAAGATCGCAAGTTCTGCCTATTCGGCACGACATATATAAATATATATATATATATGTATAAATATATATATTTATATATATATAAATATATATATATATGTATATATATATATATATATATATATATATATTTATATATGTGCAATAAGATCACAGTAAACAGGTGATTTCAGAATATGCAAAACAACAACTCTGAAAGAATAGAGAAATTCCAAGCGCTCTCGTGACTACTCACATTATCAGAATGTTCTCGATAAACTTTCCTAATCATATATCTTTTGTTTCACAGTTTTCTTCTGCACTGATCAAGTCCCACAAGTTAACAATTCGACTTAATTTTTTAAAAAATTGTTTAAATGAACAAGTTCTGCCCAAGTCTCTTTTACCCAATAGACTCCTTGACATGAGAGATCGTCCTTTTGATGATTTTATGAGAATTATTCTTCAGAAACATTTTGAAATAACTAAAATACAGGAGAAGGAAGCATTCAAAATATTGAGAAACAAAAAATACTCTTTTAATCAGGCCATTCCATCAGAATGGAAACACAGTATGTTGGATCATTGCTATAATAAACTCAGAAGAATTTGTAATGAACTCAAGAGCAAACTACAAAGAAAATTAGACATTTTAATTGAAAATAGTGATTGGACAAAGCATGCTAATAACAATTTTGTAATTAACTTATCAGATGAAATTTTAGACAAACATACAACTGCTGCTCTAGGTTTTGGCCTAAGTTTTGCAACTTCAAAAAAACTTAATAATGTTGAAATTGTAAAAGCCTTTTGTAACTTTGAAAAATTTTCTGATTTATCCTCTGATGAAATTAATATTAGTAAAGGAATGGTATATAGCTCTATTTTAAAACCAAACATTCCCAATTGCCCTCAAAGATTCTTTAAGTCTTATGATACACTTAATAGCAATAAAAATTTGCGCCTTACTAAAGCAGACAAAATAAATGCAATAGTAATTATGAAAGAAAATGATTACCAAGAAAAAATGAATAATCTCTTAGATGATACTGAAACCTATTCTAAACTTAGGAAAAATCCCCTAGAAACCGTTAACAGCAATTTCAATAAAACAATAAAACTTCTACTGAAAGGCAAAGATGAATTAGTCAAACAATTTACTTCAACTAATCCATCTTTGCCTTACATGTATGGACTAATAAAAACACACAAACCAGGGAATCCAGTCAGACCAATTATTAGCTCCATAGGGTCAGTTTCATATAAATTATCCAAATGGCTTGTTGATATTTTGAGCCCTATTTTTGGCAAAATTTCTAACTTTAATGTTAAAAACAACATAGACTTGGTAGATAAATTAAGCTCCTTGACTGACTTAAATGATTTTAACATGGTTAGTTTTGATGTTACTTCTTTGTTTACGAAAGTTCCTGTTGATGATTTATTAAGTTTCTTATCTGAAGAACTCGTTAACTATAATTTACCATTGCCAGTTCCTACTATCATTAAACTTATTAAACTTTGTATTGTTGATGCAAAATTTGTATTTAATGATAAGTTTTACACTCAGAAGTTTGGTATGGCAATGGGAAATCCTCTTTCACCTGTTCTTAGTAACCTATACATGGAATTTTTTGAAACAAGGTTGCTTAACACAATCCTCCCTAATAGAGCTAAATGGTTCAGATATGTTGATGATATTTTGTGTCTTATGCCCAAAAATGTAGATATACACCATTTCCTTGGAAAATTAAATAGCTTAGCCCATTCAGTAAACTTTACTGTTGAGTTTGAAGAAAATAACTCATTGCCTTTTGTAGATGTTTTAATTATTAAGGGTAATAATGAATTCAAATTTAAAATTTACAGAAAACCTACAAATAACTGTTCCTATGTCCACTATTATTCCTCGCATCAAGATAGAGTCAAACTGTCTGTTTTCTCATCAATGTTTTTGAGAGCTTTACGAATTTCTAGTCCTGAGTTCATAGATGAGGAAATATCCAAAATTTATGAAATAGGTAATGATTTAAAATACCCAAGAAATGTAATTGATAAATCTTTTAAAGTTGCTAGAAATTCTTATTACAATCCAAAAAGGGACAACCAGCCTTATTCAACTAAAAATTTGTTGGTTCTCCCTTACCATGAAAACTTGGTTGATACGCCTTCTCTTCTTAAAACTTTTAATATTAAAGTTGCATTCAAAAATCTTGATACAGTAAAAAACTTTTGATAAAGATTTCCCCCCAAATGCTGATGGATGTGTCTATAAGATTCCTTGTAAAATTTGCGATAAAGTTTATTACGGTCAAACTGGTAAAAATCTCGAACTAAGATTAAAACAACACAAATATAGCATTAGAACTGGACAAGATTCCAATGCTCTATTTATTCATGTAAGAGATTTTAACCATCCAATTGATTTTCAAAAAGTTGAGAAAGTAGTATCAAGCAAGTCCATGGTCGACAGGAATATAATTGAATCTTGTTTCATAAAAAGCAGTTTTGACAATAATATGAATATTTCCTTTGGTTTATATAAATTAGATCCATTTATAACTAATAGAATTTGGGAAGAATTTAATAATACACTGGACAAATAATAATTTTTAAATTTTCTTGGGTAGAATAGTTTGAGGGTGAGTTGTGCAAAGGACCTATCCAAGTTGGGTCGGCGCGCGTCAGGTGTTTAACCGTTGTGGGATCTGATAGTGAGATGCTGGCCAGACCCCTTATATAGCTTCTTTGGATGCTTTACTTTCATAGTTCCTTGATAATGTGAGTAGTCACGAAAGCGCTTGGAATTTCTCTATTCTTTAAGAGTGGTTGTTTTGCATATATATATATATATATATATATATATATATATATATATATATATATATATATATATATATATATATATATATATATATATATATATATATATATATATATATATATATATATATATATATATATATATGTATATATATATATATATATATATATATATATATATATATATATATATATATATATATATATATATATATATATATATATATATATATATATATATATATGCAAGAATTGGCGAGAGCATGTATAGTCCCTTTATATAAAGGAAAATGGGACAAAAGAGATTGTAGGAATTATAGAGAAATAAGTTTACTGAGTATACCAGGAAAAGTATACGGTAGGGTTATAATTGAAAGAATTAGAGGTAAGACAGAATGTAGAATTGCGGACGAGCAAGGAGGCTTCAGAGTGGGTAGGGGATGTGTAGATCAAGTGTTTACGTTGAAACATATATGTGATCAGTATTTAGATAAAGGTAGGGAAGTTTTTATTGCATTTATGGACTTAGAAAAGGCATATGATAGAGTGGATAGAGGAGCAATGTGGCAGATGTTGCAAGTATATGGAATAGGTGGTAAGTTACTAAATGCTGTAAAGAGCTTTTATGAGGATAGTGAGGCTCAGGTTAGGGTGTGTAGAAGAGAGGGAGAATACTTCCCGGTAAAAGTAGGTCTTAGACAGGGATGTGTAATGTCACCATGGTTGTTTAATATATTTATAGATGGGGTTGTAAAAGAAGTAAATGCTAGGGTGTTCGGGAGAGGGGTGGGGTTAAATTATTGGGAATCAAATTCAAAATGGGAATTGACACAGTTACTTTTTGCTGATGATACTGTGCTTATGGGAGATTCTAAAGAAAAATTGCAAAGGTTAGTGGATGAGTTTGAGAATGTGTGTAAAGGTAGAAAGTTGAAAGTGAATATAGAAAAGAGTAAGGTGATGAGGGTATCAAATGATTTAGATAAAGAAAAATTGGATATCAAATTGGGGAGGAGGAGTATGGAAGAAGTGAATGTTTTCAGATACTTGGGAGTTGACGTGTCGGCGGATGGATTTATGAAGGATGAGGTTAACCATAGAATTGATGAGGGAAAAAAGGTGAGTGGTGGCAAAGAAGGGAATGTATGAAAGTATAGTAGTACCAACACTCTTATATGGATGTGAAGCTTGGGTGGTAAATGCAGCAGCGAGGAGACGGTTGGAGGCAGTGGAGATATCCTGTCTAAGGGCAATGTGTGGTGTAAATATTATGCAGAAAATTCGGAGTGTGGAAATTAGGAGAAGGTGTGGAGTTAATAAAAGCATTAGTCAGAGGGCAGAAGAGGGGTTGTTGAGGTGGTTTGGTCATTTAGAGAGAATGGATCAAAGTAGAATGACATGGAAAGCATATAAATCTATAGGGGAAGGAAAGAGGGGTAGGGGTCGTCCTCGAAAGGGTTGGAAAGAGGTGGTAAAGGAGGTTTTGTGGGCGAGGGGCTTGGACTTCCAGCAAGCGTGCATGAGCGTGTTAGATAGGAGTGAATTGAGACGAATGATACTTGGGACCTGACGATCTGTTGGAGTGTGAGCAGGGTAATATTTAGTGAAGGGATTCAGGGAAACCGGTTATTTTCATATAGTCGGACTTGAGTCCTGGAAATGGGAAGTACAATGCCTGCACTTTAAAGGAGGGGTTTGGGATATTGGCAGTTTGGAGGGATATGTTGTGTATCTTTATACGTATATGCTTCTAAACTGTTGTATTCTGAGCACCTCTGCAAAAGCAGTGATAATGTGTGAGTGTGGTGAAAGTGTTGAATGATGATGAAAGTATTTTCTTTTTGGGGATTTTCTTTCTTTTTTGGGTAACCCTGCCTCGGTGGGAGACGACCGACTTGTTGAAAAAAAAAAAAAAAAAAAAAAAAAAAAAAAAAAAAAAATATATATATATATATATATATATATATATATATATATATATATATATATATATATATATATATATATATATATATATATATATATATATATATATATGTATATATGTATATATATATATATATATATATATATAGACAAATAGATAGATAAATAGATAAATATGTATGTATATAAAGAGTTTAACATGAAAGCTAAAATCAGTGTACATTGGGACGACCTCTTCTCTCAGTGCTGGAGGTTTTAATAACTCCAGCCAGCGCTAGATTAAGGCTCTGTCCTTGAAGGACCTTCCTCAGCTTTTCATGTTTTCTGTCCCTCGGCTTCTTTTTTATCATTTCCCATCTCGTTTTCCCTTTTATATCACCACCTACCCTTTTTCATGGCAAGTGTTTTGATGCTGAATTAAGGCTCTAGATTATACTAATCAGAGCAACCCTTTCCTGCCTTGAAAGGTCTTGGTTTCTTGGTCTTTATATAAGCTTTACAGGATTAGCCCTAATATGAGCATAATAATAATAATAATAATAATAATAATAATAATAATAATAATAATAATAATAATAATAATAATAGTAATAATGTCTACACGTTAAATCCAAATTTCTATTTCCAACTTTTGCATAATATTTTGAATTGTTTCCTCTTCCCCTCCTTCTTCCCTACGTTATCACATCTATCCCTCACCATACCTTCCGTTTCTACTGAAATGCCCTCCCCTCAACCTACATCACCTCCGGAATTCCTCACAATATTCCAACATCCCCACCACCTACATACTTCACCTCCTCCCCACCTGCTAACACCTACACACTACCCCACCACCAACACATTCCCAACGCTCTTCACACTACCCCAACCGCCTACTTCACTTACTCCCCACTTTCATCCCCAATACCCACTTCCCACTGAGATGGGGGTTCCCTCCCGTCGTCTTCATTGCATATTCACTAAATTAAAACTTAAATGCGGCTAAGCAAGACTTAATTAAAGACTTTGGAGGCGCAGAGTTTTCGATAAGACTTTTTTTTCATCTTTATTGCTACTTTACTTCTACGAGCGACTATTAAGCTTAGTTATAAGTGTTGAAGAACTTAAGTTATCAGTGATGGTGGTGTTAGTTATCGTTGTTAAATACCTTATGTTATCATTGATGGTGGTCATAGTTATTAGTGATATAAACCTGTTACTAGTTCTAGAGACCTTAATTACCAGTATTGTAGACATTAGTTACCAGTATTGTAGACCTTAGTTACCAGTATTGTAGACAATAGTTATCAGTATTGTAGATATTATTTATCAATATTGTTGACGTAAGTTACCAGTATTGTAGACATTCGTTACCAATATTATAGACATAAGTTACCAATATTGTAGACATTAGTCACTAGAATTGTAGACATTAGTTACCAGTATTATAGACATTAGTTACCAGTATTGTAGACATTAGTTACCAGTATTATATACATAAGTTACCAGTATTGTAGACCTTAGTTACCAGTATTGTAGACAATAGTTATCAGTATTGTAGACATTCGTTACCAATATTATAGACATAAGTTACCAATATTGTAGACATTAGTTACTAGAATTGTAGACATTAGTTACCAGTATTGTAGACCTTAGTTACCAGTATTGTAGACCTTAGTTAAAAGAATTATAGACATTAGTTATCAGTATTGTAGACATTAGTTACCAGTATTGTAGACATTAGTTACCAGTATTGTAGACATTAGTTACCAGTGCCGGAAATCTATTTTCCATTGTCGAAATCTTTGGTTACAAATGTCGAAGATCATACTTACCAGTGTTGAAGACCTTCCTTACCAGTGTTAGGTACCTTAGTTACCAATGTGAAGACCTTCCTTACCAGTGTTAGGTACCTTAGTTACCAGTGTTGAAGACCTTCCTTGCCAGTGTTAGGTACCTTAGTTACCAGTGTGAAGACCTTCCTTACCAGTATTAGGTACCTTAGTTACCAATGTTGAAGACCTTCCTTGCCAGTGTTAGGTACCTTAGTTACCAGTGTGAAGACCTTCCTTAACAGTGTTAGGTACCTTATTTACCAGTGGTGAAGATCATAATTGCCAATTTTAGAAATCTTAGACGACAGTGTTGGAGACTTTAGATGCCAGTGTTAAGACTTTAGTAACCAGTGTAGGAGCTCTTAGCTTAGTGTTAAGATCTCAATTACCAGTGCTGAAGATCTTAATTACCAGTGTTAAGACTTTAGTTACCACTGTTGGAGGCCATAGGTACCAGCATTGAAGACATTGGTTACCATTGTTGAAGATTCTAGTTATCAGAGTTGAAGCTATAGTTATAAGTGTTAAAAATTTTCGTTACCAGTGTTGTGGATCTTAGTTACTTATGTTTGAGGCCTTAGTTACCAATGTTGGAAACCTTAATTGTAAGTGCTGGAAACCTTAGTTACCAGTGTTGAAAATCTTAGTTGCCAGTGCTGGAAACCTTAGTTACCAGTGCTGGAAACCTTAGTTGCCAGTGCTGGAAACCTTAGTTGCCAGTGCTGGAAACCTTAGTTGCCAGTGCTAGAAACCTTAGTTAACAGTGTTGGAAACCTTAGTTACCAGTGCTGGAAACCTAAGGTGCAAGTGTTGGAGATCTTAGTTCCCAGTGTTAGGGATCTTAATTACTAGTTTCAAAACTTTACTTACCAGTGTTGAAGACATTAGATGTCAGTGTTGGAGACCTTAGTTGCGAGTGCTGTAGTGCTTTAGTTACTAGTGTCGGAGAACTTAGTTAACAGTGTTGAAGGCGTCAGTTACTTTTGGAGTCTACAATTACCAGGGTTGAAGACTTTAACTACTCCTGTTGGAATCCTTAATTACCAGTGTTGGAGACCTTAGTTATTAGTGTTGGAGACATTAGTTACCAGTGATGGAGATAAGTTACTAATGTTGAAAATCTTAGTGATCTGTGATGAAGACTTAGCTTAAAGTGTTAAGAACACTGGATACCAGTGTTGGAAGCCTTAAATGGGAGTGTTGGAAACCTCGATTACCAGTGGTAGCAAAGGTGGTGACTGTTTATTAGTGAATATGACTACTATTTTTACTCTACTCCTGCTACTACTACTATTACCACTATTCTACTGCTACTACTACTCTACTACTACTACTACTACTACTACTACTACTACTACTACTACTACTACTACTACTACTACTACTACTACTACCGCTCTACTAATACTGTTACTCTACTACTCTACTACTACTACTCTACTACTACTACTACTTTAATAATACAGCTACTCTTCTAATACTCCTACTCTACTACTACTACTACTACTACTCTACTACTACTACTACTACTCTACTACTACTCCTACTTTACTACTACTACTCTACTACTACTACTACTACTCTACTACTACTACTACTACTATTGTCTCGCTTCACTTCACTTTCAGCCTCTAGGACCACTACCATTACTTCTCCTACCTATTACTTTCAGTACTACTTGTAGTACTTCTTCTACTACCAGAATTTCGTGTACCACTGTCTCCACTTCCTTCTTGCTTCCTCTCTTTGTCGCACCCCCGTCCTCCTCTCTTGCGTATACTGTCTCCCTTACCTTTGTGTGTATACTGTCTCCGTTACCTTCGTGTATATGCTGTCTCCCTTACCTTCGTGTATATACTGTCTCCCTTACCTTCGTGTATATACTATATCCCTTTCCTTCGTGTATATACTGACTCCCTTACCTTTGTGTATATATTGACTCCCTTACCTTCGTGTATATACTGTCTCCCTTACCTTTGTGTATATACTGTCTCCCTTACCATCGTGTATATATTGACTCCCTTACCTTCGTGTATATACTGTCTCCCTTACCTTCGTGTATATACTGTCTCCCTTACCATCGTGTATATACTATATCCCTTTCCTTCGTGTGTGTACTATCTCCCTTACCTTCGTTTGTTAGTGTCACTAGCTAATGGTCCAAATCAGACCGAAAAGCCTTTATAAAGTTTTTTCTCTTATGTTGATCACGATATTTTTCGACATTTCTCTTCACATTTTTATTGATTATTGTTCGATATTTTTTAGTAAAAACGTATTTAAATTTTGTTCCTCTAACTGGTAACAATAGTTCACAAAATGAATAGTCGTAAATTACATTAAGAATTGGAGCTAAAAATTTTCTTTGATATCTGTAGCTTCAGGCTTTGAAACCCACAACTCAAAATTTTCCCTAATGCCAAATGCACCATACTTACCTATTGTCAAAATATTTTTTGCAATCATCGTGGGTCGGTGGGCCTGCTGCGGTGTTCCTTCTTTCTTGTGTTCTTATGTTCTTATGAGTGGGTGTGAGTGGGTGTGAAATGGACCTGACTAGCTACTAGGTAGGACGCAGTGCTCCTCCCTTAAGTGATGTGTCTGACCTCACTAGGTCAAGGCATTGGCCAGTGGGGAGAACTAGAGCTGCCTCGTATGGACCAGTGAGCTTGTTACGGTGTTCCTTATTTCTTATGTTCTTGTGTTCTTATGAGAGCAAATATTCTATTAGTGGGATGGATCTGTGAAGGACCTGCCTAGTGTGGGACGGCAGGCCTGCTGCGGTGTTCCTCCTTTCTTATGTGCTTAAATGATTATTGTTTTGAATCAAATACGTGAAGATGCTCTTTGTCAAAATGAGCAGAATGTGGATATGAGGTTTGATTCTGAAATTATTCAGTATTAGCGGTAGGAACATGTAATATTCTACATCACACAAAGACTAAACATCGAAATACAAAGTCACGTCATTGAATATTTCTCATATCTACCGCGCACCTCTCATTCGAACATCGTTAAGTATTACGATTACACACACACACACACACACACACACACACATACACACACACGCACACACACAAACACACACACACACACACACACATACACACACACACACACACACTCACACACACACAAACACACACACACACACACACACACACACACACACACACACACACACACACACACACACACACACACACACACACACACACACCGCGTACACCGTGTACGTCAGGCCCATATTTGAGTACGCAGCACCTGTTTGAAACCCACACTTGATCAAGTACGTCAAGAGATTAGAGAAAGTGCAAAGGTTTGCGAGAAGGTTAGTTCCAGAGCTAAGGGGAATGTCCTACGAAGAAAGGTTAAGGGAAATCGGCCTGACGACACTGGAGGACAGGAGGGCTATGGGAGACATGATAACAACATGCAAAATACTGCGTGGAATACGCAAGGTGGACAGAGACAGGATGTTCCAGAGAGGGGACACAAAAACTATGGGCCACAATTGGAAGTTGAAGACTTAGATAAGTCGAAGGGATGTTAGGAAGTATTTCTTCAGTCACAGAGTAGTCAGGAAGTGGAATAGCCTAGCAAGTGAGGTAGTGGAAGCAGGAACCATACATAGCTTTAAGATGAGGTATGATGAAGCTCATGGAGCAGGGAGAGAGAAGACCTAGTAGCACTCAGTGAAGAGGCGGGTCCAGGAGCTGAGTCTCGACCCCTGAAATCACAATTAGGTGAGTACACACACACACACACACACACACACACACACACACACACACACACACACACACACACACACACACACACACACACACACACACACATACACACACTCACACACACACACACACAAACACACACACACACACACACACACACACACACACACACACACACACACACACACACACACACACACACACACACACACACACACACATACACACACACATTCCTCACATAGACGTTAATGTATCTTTCTTTACAAACAATAAGTCTTCCTCTGCCGACCCTCAAAAGCATTAGTTTCACATGTCTTTCAAATCATTAGTACTTTCCATCATCTGTTCTGTGACTAATATTACTCCTTGGTAGTTCATACTTGTCTCTCCACCACAGGTAATTGTTCACATGACAAATGATTGCTGTCTTCCTGCCTTCATAACAGTTCCATTTAAATTAACCCACTACATCTTTTGTTATTTTGGAAATTAATTCACTTTTGTTCCAAATATAAGGAACATTAATTTACTAATATCAAGGGAGTCGCTAAACCCGTTTGGGATAGTACATCGTCTTGGGAGAAGGGAAGAATCTGGCTTGATGCAAGGGAAGAGTAGCTTCAATGCCTTGAATCTAGGAGTCTCCTTCAAAAAGGGGCAACACTTAACCCTTCAAGGAAGGTGGAGGTGCTGGCTTGATACTAGTAAAGTGCTGTTGATCCCTTGTACTCATGCTACTTTTACTATGTAAATAATTCTTCAGTTTTCTCCTAGTGTCCTTGTATTGATAAAGCCACTGGATGGGGAAACGTCTATAAATAAAGCTGCCCAGATATTGCACATGTTTCTAATTCTTTACTCTTCTTTTTCTTATAGGAAAATCTTTAATTTTATATTCTCTAGACGCTGTATCTTCCCTACTGCCTTAGCGCTGATTCATTAAAGTGAAAGTATTATTATTAATAATAATATTATATATTTAGCTTTTCTTGCAACTTTGCTCACTATCGTAAATTCTCAGACTGTCTTACAATCTTTTGTACTGTCCTACAACCTCACACAGCTATTACGAGCGTCTCACAGTACCTTTGAACGAATTTCTCTTTATTTAAAAAACTTTTCGCCGAAAGACCTTGAAACATTGCCTCTTTCTCCACCTAACTGATCTCGAATACTTTAAAAAAATGCGGTTAATGCTCCTTATTTTCAACCATCAACTGTTTTTCTCTACTTCCACAACAACTTACTAAATTCCACTACTCCCTCCTACAGTAGCTATCGTCCATTACTCCTTCACCAGCTGTTTTCCATTATTTCATCCCACTGTAACTATCATCCACTTCTCTCACAATAATTTTATTTCACAGCTCATTCTAATCGTAAGTAACAATATTTCAGTACTTGCTCCCCGAGAAATTTTCCTACCTACTCCCACAGTAACTTATCTTTCAATGTTCACCCTCAAAGTAACCACCATTCATTTCTCACAAACAACTACATTCCACAACGTGCTACCACAGTAACTAACTTTCCCAACTTTCCTTCCTAAGGAGGAGCGCGTGGAGAGAGGGTGGAAGTGGAAGTGGAGGTGATGAGAGTGGAGGTGCCGGAGTACGTGCGTCACGGAGACGACGTTGAGATGAGCTGCAAGTGGGACTCCCCACACAAATTGTACTCCGTCAAGTGGTACCTCAACGACAGGGAGTTCTTTGGCTACAAGCCCGATGACGACCCCGTGATACAAGTGCATTCCCTGCCAGGAGTCAACGTCGATGTAAGTACAACCGGGGAACTGAGATTCAAAGCTTTACGTGAATATTGCAATTTTACACATTGTAAAAATATGCAAATCAGCCATTGTGAAAAATAGTGAAGTTCCAAGCGCTTTCGTGAACAGTAGTAGGCTTATAAGGCTGAGATATGACCTCACATACGACATTAAACCCATCTCAGTATAATGCAGGTAGGAGTGTCAAGGAGTTGTCATGCATTACTTAAATTCTTCCAAAATTTTATTAATTATAAATGAATTTAATTTGTACAGCCCTAAATTAATATTCAAATTAAAATCAATACGTTTTTTATGAAGCTTGTTTTAGTATTGAGAAATAGCATTAATTTTAATGTGAATATTAGTTCAAAGTTATAGTAATGAGATTTGATCATAATTAATAAAATTTGGGAAAAATTTAAGCAATGCATGACAGGTCCTCGACACACCCACATGCATTATACTGGGAAGTGTGTAATGGAGTATGTGAGGTGATTTCTCAGTTTTAAAAGCCTACTATTGTTCTTTTATTTTTTTACAGATCCTTTACATGTGATACATCACAAAAGCGCTTGGAAGCTCACTCTTTTCCCAGTGAATGTTTTACATATTGTGATATTTCATTTTCTGAGCTCTCATTTTAGTTTGTATAAACACACACACACACACACACACACACACACATGAACACACACTCACACACACACACACACACACACACACACACACACACACACACACACACACACACACACACACACACACACACACACACACACACACACATATATATGTATATATATATATATATATATATATATATATATATATATATATATATAAATATATATATATATATATATATATATATATATATATATATATATATATATATATATATATATATATATATATATATATATATATATATATGATGATGGAATGATGATGTAAAGAGAGTAGTAAGGGAGAAAAAGTTAGCATATGAGAAGTTTTTACAAAGTAGAAGTGATGCAAGGAGGGAAGAGTATATGGAGAAAAAGAGAGAGGTCAAGAGAGTGGTGAAGCAATGTAAAAAGAGAGCAAATGAGAGAGTGGGTGAGATGTTATCAACAAATTTTTTTGAAAATAAGAAAAAGTTTTGGAGTGAGATTAACAAGTTAAGGAAGCCTAGAGAACAAATGGATTTGTCAGTTAAAAATAGGAGAGGAGAGTTATTAAATGGAGAGTTAGAGGTATTGGGAAGATGGAGGGAATATTTTGAGGAATTGTTAAATGTTGATGAAGATAGGGAAGCTGTGATTTCGTGTATAGGACAAGGAGGAATAACATCTTGTAGGAGTGAGGAAGAGCCAGTTGTGAGTGTGGGGGAAGTTCGTGAGGCAGTAGGTAAAATGAAAGGGGGTAAGGCAGCCGGGATTGATGGGATAAAGATAGAAATGTTAAAAGCAGGTGGGGATATAGTTTTGGAGTGGTTGGTGCAATTATTTAATAAATGTATGGAAGAGGGTAAGGTACCTAGGGATTGGCAGAGAGCATGCATAGTTCCTTTGTATAAAGGCAAAGGGGATAAAAGAGAGTGCAAAAATTATAGGGGGATAAGTCTACTGAGTATACCTGGTAAAGTGTATGGCAGAGTTATTATTGAAAGAATTAAGAGTAAGACGGAGAATAGGATAGCAGATGAACAAGGAGGCTTTAGGAAAGGTAGGGGGTGTGTGGACCAGGTATTTACAGTGAAACATATAAGTGAACAGTATTTAGATAAGGCTAAAGAGGTCTTTGTGGCATTTATGGATTTGGAAAAGGCGTATGACAGGGTGGATAGGGAGGCAATGTGGCAGATGTTGCAGGTGTATGGTGTAGGAGGTAGGTTACTGAAAGCAGTGAAGAGTTTTTACGAGGATAGTGAGGATCAAGTTAGAGTATGTAGGAAAGAGGGAAATTATTTCCCAGTAAAAGTAGGCCTTAGACAAGGATGTGTGATGTCACCGTGGTTGTTTAATATATTTATAGATGGGGTTGTGAGAGAAGTAAATGCGAGGGTCTTGGCAAGAGGCTTGGAGTTAAAAGATAAAAAATCACACATAAAGTGGGAGTTGTCACAGTTGCTCTTTGCTGATGACACTGTGCTCTTGGGAAATTCTGAAGAGAAGTTGCAGAGATTGGTGGATGAATTTGGTAGGGTGTGCAAAAGAAGAAAATTGAAAGTAAATACAGGAAAGAGTAAGGTTATGAGGATAACAAAAAGATTAGGTGATGAAAGATTGGATATCAGATTGGAGGAAGAGAGTATGGAGGAGGTGAATGTATTCAGATATTTGGGAGTGGACGTGTCATCGGATGAGTCTATGAAAGATGAGGTGAATCATAGAATTGATGAGGGGAAAAGGGTGAGTGGTGCACTTAGGAGTCTGTGGAGACAAAGAACTTTGTCCTTGGAGGCAAAGAGGGGAATGTATGAGAGTATAGTTTTACCAACGCTCTTATATGGGTGTGAAGCATGGGTGATGAATGTTGCAGCGAGGAGAAGGCTGGAGGCAGTGGAGATGTCATGTCTGAGAGCAATGTGTGGTGTGAATATAATGCAGAGAATTTGTAGTTTGGAAGTTAGGAGGAGGTGCGGGATTACCAAAACTGTTGTCCAGAGGGCTGAGGAAGGGTTGTTGAGGTGGTTCGGACATGTGGAGAGAATGGAGCGAAACAGAATAACTTCAAGAGTGTGTCAGTCTGTAGTGGAAGGAAGGCGGGGTAGGGGTCGGTCTGGGAAAGGTTGGAGGGAGGGGGTAAAGGAGGTTTTATGTGCGAGGGGCTTGGACTTCCAGCAGGCATGCGTGAGCGTGTTTGATAGGAGTTAATGGAGACAAATGGTTTTTAATACTTGACGTGCTGTTGGAGTGTGAGCAAAGTAACATTTATGAAGGGGTTCAGGGAAACCGGCAGGCCGGACTTGAGTCCTGGAGATGGGAAGTACAGTGCCTGCACTCTTAAGGAGGGGTGTCAATGTTGCAGTTTAAAAACTGTAGTGTAAAGCACCCTTCTGGCAAGACAATGATGGAGTGAATGATGGTGAAAGTTTTTCTTTTTCGGGCCACCCTGCCTTGGTGGGAATCGGCCAGTGTGATAATATATATATATATATATATATATATATATATATATATATATATATATATATATATATATATATATATATATATATATATATATATATATATATATATATGTATGTATATATATATATATATATATATATATATATATATATATATATATATATATATATATATATATATATATATATATATATATATACGTTATATATATATACGTTTATTGTCTTCTCTGAGGATGAGGGTCCCCATTCCAGCTATAGAGGTGGTACTTCCCTATATTTCTGTCATAAAATATATATATATATATATATATATATATATATATATATATATATATATATATATATATATATATATATATATATATATATATATATATATATATTTATATATATATATATATATATATATATATATATATATATATATATATATATAAATATATATATATATATATATATATATATATATATATATATATATATATATATATATATATATATATATATATATATATATATATATATATATATATATATATATGTCGTGCCGAATAGGCAGAACTTACGATCTTGGCTTAAATAGCAACGCTCATCTTGCCATATAGGACAAGTGAGAATTTGTATGCAATAATTTCGTCAAAATCATTTCTGAACCCTAACAGAAAAAAATATATTTCACTGTGTTTATTTAGTATTAAATTACTGTAAACAAATCTAAAATATATTTAGTTGTGTTGAAACAAAATAATTATTGTTATAATAAGGTTAGAGTAGGATTTTCTAAAGATTCTTTTTGGTGCAAAATTAAAAATTTTACTTCAACATTAATGAAAAAATATATCTTTAAACTTATAGGAGAAAATTTCAAAAGGACTTAATTTTTAAACGAGTTCTTGCTAATTGACCAGTTTTACATATTCAAACATATGTATATATATATATACATATATATATATATATATATATATATATATATATATATATATATATATATATATATATGTATATATATATATATATATATATATATATATATATATATATATATAAATAATATATATATATATATATATATATATATACATATATATATATATATATATATATATATATATATATATATATATATATATATATATATATATATATATATATATATATATATGTATATATATATATATATATATATATATATATATATATATATATATATATATATATATATATATATATATATATATATATATATATTTATATATATATATATATATATATATATATATATATATATATATATATATATATATATATATATATATATATATATATACCTCTAGAACTATTATAGGACCTCATCACTCACAGAAAGAATAAACTTGTCAGGAAAACTCAATGTTCTCCCTGAAGCTGTTTGAAAATTACTCCTACCACCCCTATATTATATGTATATATATATATATATATATATATATATATATATATATATATATATATATATATATATATATATATATATATATATATATATATGTATATAATATATTTAAAGACAAAATGCATTGACAGGAACATTCTGAAACTACGATACAAGAGTAAAACAACATAGGTAACTCAGGCTACATATCGAATGCTTCAGTGGCTCCGGCAGTGGGCCATGCAGAATGCTGCCAGGCATTTCCTCTCTGGATCGCAACACTGGAGTCTCTGGAAGAGGAACCTGGTCGCCCGGTGGTCCTTTGTTTCTATGATGGGCTTCACCCAGCTCTATTAGGAACTTTAGAGCACACTTGCTATGCTCCAGGGTCTCTGACCCTATGGGATGAAGTTCATAGCAGGGAAGGTCTTCATCTCTGCGGATCTTCTGAGTCTCCCTGTGGCTGTTGGCTCACCCCCTTCCACTGGGTATGGCAAGTGGGTGTCTGCCAATGTCGCGGCACATGCTTTAGTCCCAGGCAATCTGCTTTCCATCCTTCCAAGGTAGCATAGTGGCTCCATCAGGACCTTAGACTTCCAAATCAGACCTCTTCCATAGGTTCCCGTTGAGCTGGGCAACGGGCATGGCGAGGTTTCTCTTTATGATATCATTGATCCTCATGCTGGCATACTTCCTTCTGCTGTGTGACACACGAGACCGCGAAGTCGAATTGATCAGCTGTCGCCCTGCCTGGAAATACACCTATGTTCGGTGAGGATGGAGGCGGCTTGGCGATGGCAACGCAATCCGATGGCCTGTGGGTCTAGTCAGATGCTCAAGGAGAATTGGGAACAGCAAACTGGGAAATCTGCTGAGTGTGGTGCCTTCACTGCCAGGAGACAGCTTTGTCTTTTCTGAGGCGTTGGAAATGTGTGTTAGCGATTTTTCCGCGTCAGTTTTGTCCCAGTGGACTGTTTGTATTCTTTAGAGGAGCTAGTCTACTGGAGAATCTGTAAGTGTCACGGTCGCTGCTTCAGTAAACCTGGTCTTGAGCTCCTACCATGTCTCTCAGCGTTAAGGAACAATCTTCTTGACTAAAGCACTGGAAATAAACATAAGAGACAGAAAAGCAGGTAAAGCAACATGCGTTGCTTTGCACCCCTATACCTCCCAGTCGTACTGGGAGGTTGCCTGATCCATTGCTGATCCTCTAGTGACAGGTTCGAAAGTGCGGCCTTCTTGAGGGAGTTGACCTCAGGTGTGCGTCATATTCGTCGGGTGTTGGGTTGTGCAGAGGTGCACACCTCAAGAAATAAGTGAATCTTGGAATAGTAAGGCACCTTGAGGAGATACAGAGCATCACGTGACATGGTGCTTATTCTCTCCTCCATTCTCATCAGGTCATTCAATTTGTCTGAGGACTGTGTCGATGGCCTGAAGTGACCCAGCAGTAGTCCCAAGAGGTACTGTTGGACGGGTGGTAGTAGGGAACTGGGAGGATTCTTCCCTTGCATTGATTATCTCCTGGTTTATGTGATGATTTCACACTTGGAGGGATTGAGGATGAGTCCCAAGACTTCTCCTGTGTTTTTCTCAGTTGTAGGTCTACCAGGGACTCTTCAGTACTGCCAGGTGCTGCCATCATCCAGGTACCAGATATTGAGCTCGCTGCTTAGGCTGGAAGTTAGTTCTCTTGCTGCCCGTCAGAGAAGTGGAGCTAGTGGGTCACCCTGCTGAACACCTTCTGATGAGAGAGATTTCATGTTCTCAAACAAAAGGTGAGGATTTTGCTGTAGCCGGCTGAAATGAAGGAAAAAAGACTGGGAAGCGATCCCGAACCTTTGGCAAGACAGCATCTCTCTTTACCATATTAAAGGCATTTCCTAAAGTCCAAGTTTGACTATGGCCTTGTCTTCTGGTAGGTCCTGATGTGAAGCCCTTGCCCACTTTGAACTGCAGCTTCACTGCCTTGAGGTTAGAGCCCAGTTGGTGTGGCTGGAAGTAAACTGGCAGCTTCTGAACAGATGTTTCTTACTACCGCTGGCACGGCAGGTTGAAGAGTGTTTCCAACCGCAATGGGTCCCTAGTTCCCCATCCTTCTTCTTCAAGGCTACACAGTGAGGCTCCAAATAAGAAAGGTTTAATTTCTTGGGATTCGCCCAGCCAGGCAGTTGTTGACGAAAGTTGTCAACTCGGTGAGAAGAAGTGATGCAGTGCACCCGAAGTACTGGATTTACCATCTCCTTGGTGCTGGTCGAATTCCAGTGTAACCTCCTGCAGATCCTGCAGGAAATGGCCTAATCGCCTTATAGACTTCCGATTCAGGCAAAATTAATTGTTCAGTGATGGGGTCTTCCTCAGGGTTGTTGTTGATGGCTATATAGTGTCCTAGTTTGGTGTCTTAGTGGGCTGTAGTCTCTCATCTTTGGGGCTACAGTGTAAATCACTATAATTATTCAGTTGCTCCCTGTGTTACCTTCTTCCAATTTTTTTGCTAACCTGTGCACCAAATTTTCTTGTTTTTAGTGGGACTTTTTGGGTCTACCTTTGTGATTCCTGCGATGATGATGGGGCAGAGGACACAATTATCCGTTCTTGAGTGGTGCGCACTGCCTTGATAACTGACGTGGTTAGCAGTTTGCCTCGTCTCTCAGGAACTGCAAACAGACATTGTAGACAGGAGCAGGTTGCGCCATGCTTGGATGGTGCCTCAGGCCTAAGTTGGTGGAGACCTCCATTCACCTGCTTGAGAAGGTCTGAACTTCCCTGCTGCATATGGGCAGTACGCTTTAGGGATGTGGGATAGAATTACTGTGTAGTAGATTTGAATGCCAACAGAGGATTTATCACAAGTGAGGAGGTGCCATTGGAATTGTCATCTATATGGAGGCTGTGGGCTGCTCTCTGCAGGGGCATATGTGATCCTGCACCCATTGTGTGCTGAATGCGACCATCCCTGTTGCGTGTAAACTCTCCCGCACACAGCCTGCCTCTTCTTTCATTGTTGGGTGCTGGCTGGCTGGCTTCATCATCACTACCTCAAACTGTGTAGTAAGCCCCAGGCAGAGGAAAAATGGCGCATGGCACATACGCATATGGTTCATGAGTGGTGGTAGGGAGGAGGGAGTCTCCCGTCCTTGTGGTGGGCAGTGGAGGAAAGGGAGGAGTGGAAGATGCGTGATGAGGCGGAAGTAGGGCACTCACTCCCTCCCAGGACAAGTCACTGCCTGCAACACAATGCTCTGTCACCTGTTAGTATACGCCACTGTGCTCTGTGCACCTGTTACCTATTCACCTCTATGCTCTGTGCTGGCCCCACTATAAACGACACGCCGCTTTACACTACACGTGCTATACGCATACCATGCTCATACTACGCACTGCCACTATATACACTATACACACGGTGAACAAACGCCATTGTTTGTAACGAGCACACAGTTATGCGCGCCTGTTTGGGAAGGGGAGACACAGTTTTGCAGTAACCTCCGCCTCCTCTCCCTCTCCACTTAGGCCTTCCCTCCACTGACCTTACCTACCCATGGTGACCGTTATGTTCCCTCCACAGATTCATACTTACACAACACTTTTTCTTGATTCTGAGGGAAGAGAATAAACTCAGAGTCTTGGCCTTTCCAACACGAGCAGCAGATATTCACACACCAGCCTGTTGATAATAATCCTGGTAGGTGTGCTTGATTATAAGATATTGTACCCAAAAACACAGGCGGGGATGCCACGGCCTCTCTCTGGCAGAGAGGTGCCAGATATATATGTATATATATGTATGTATATATATATATATATATATATATTATATATATATATATATATATATATATATATATATATATATATATATATATATATATATATATATATATATATATATATATATATATATATATATATGATAAGAAATAGAGTAAGTGTCTTGCCACCTCCTCCCAGGGGTTAAGCGCTCCACTGTCGTTGACAAAGTAATTAACACTGGGATTTAACCAACATATTACAACTATTTAGAAAGCACCGACAGCCAGCCATATATACACGTGATTCCCTGCCGGCTGAGGTCCAACGATTCCAGCTACGTGTAATTTTTCCTCTGACTGTATAATAACGCTAATAACCACAATTTCCTCCATAATGATGATTACTGCACTGGTAATGGAAACATAGCACGCACATTATTAGTATTATAATCATAGACAAACGTTAAACCCATAGGCGGCATGTCGCTCCGGAGGACTGGAAGTTAATCAGTGTCCGGTTTTTGTTATAGTGAGTAAATACCTCAGGTCCTAGGATGATGATCACTTCATCGGGATAAAGGTTCTACCCATTCCTTTGACGTTCAGAGAACACCTAACCTTCCTTGCTAATAACAATACTCAAGCCCCAGTAATATGATGATTAATTAGACATTAATTATTCCTTCCAAATGCAATTATCTCAAGGCTTATGGTAATCAGTCCAGCTTCCAGATGCTAAATGCTCGACATAAATTCTGAGCCTCTAACAGGAATTTGTCTTCTTCTCCCAAGTCATATATAGGAAAAAACAAAGTCTCAACGTTGTACTTGGTGGAAACAATTCACAAATGGATGAAAAAGACACTTGTGCTGCCGCACTTTCACATCTTTATTTGGTAATAAAGATAACCAAGTGCTGTACATGTGTCTTGATCAGAAATATTGGATTTTAAGAGAAAAAATTTAGAAGACTTTTCGTTGCATCCAGAAACTTTATCAAGTCTCAGTAGAGGAATTAAAAGCAGACAATACCAGAAAATAGATAAAGAAGAGAGAGGTGAAGATGTTAGCAGCTCTAGTAGTAGTAGTAGTAGTAGAAGTAGTAGCAGTAGCAGTAGTAGTAGAAGAAGCAGCAGTAGCAGTTACCAACTTCTCCAACTCCTTGCGAAGTATTTACTTTTATTTTATATAATGCTCTCTAGTAGTTCCACTATTTTGCTACTGCTATTTATATTGCTAGCACCGCCACTACTGCTAATATTACTACTATTACTGTTACTAATATTACTACTACTGCTGCATCCATTACTAATACTACTGCTACTACTACTGTTGCTACTACTAATACTGCTACGACTACTACTACTGCTACTACTGCTACTACTGCTACTACTGCTACTACTACTACTACTATTATTACTACTACTACTACTACTATTACTACTGCTACTACCTCTACAACACCTACTACCACTACCACTACAGCAACTACTAATACTACCACTACAGCAACTACTAATACTACCATTACAGCAACTACTACTACTACCACTACAATAACTACTACTACTGCTACTGAATCTACTGCTGCTGCATCTGCTTCTGCTGCTGCTACTACATATGCTGGTGCTGTTGTATCTGTTGCAGATGCTGCTGCATCTACTGCCGTTGCTGCATATGCTGTTGCTTCTGCTGCATCTGCTATTATTGATGCTGATGCTATTGCATCTCTTGCTGCATCTCTTGCTGCTGCTGCTGTTGCTGCTGGTACTATTGCTGCCGCTTCTGCTGTTGCTGCTCCTGCTTCTATCATTGCCCTCCCTATTCCCTAACTCTTTTCTGGTATTTGATTTTCCTTTCACAGTAATGAATGGGTAATCGTTCAGGACTAATCGAAATGTCGTATAACTTTTCTTCTCTAATGGAGTTATTTGTAAATTGTGTGCAGACATGAGAAAAAAACTAGTTTACAGCCTTACGGCTGCAAATCTTCACCATTGCAAGATACTTTAACAATAATAATATTGATCAAAGTAAGCTCTCGGAATATGTACTGTGAGTTATACACTCCTTACCTTGTATATTCCTTTAAGTGGGAAATATTGAAGAAATAGGAAGGTTACTGGAAATAATATAACACAAGGTATATACACTGATAGTGCAAGTGCACTCAGTTCACATATTGTCGTCCGTGGTTCGATTCCCGGAACGGGTGGAAAGATTAGGATGTGTTTTCATAAGACACCTGCTGTCCATGTTCACCTATCTGTAAAGTATGTACCTGGTTGGTAGTCATCTGATGTGGGTTGCATCCTCGGGATATAACTGACCTAATTTGCCCGAAATGCTCTGCATAACAAGGGGCTTTCTATATAGTAGTATGTCATAGATGCCAGATAGGCCTGTATACTTTGTACATGTACTTGTAGAAATAAGGTGTGTGTGTGTGTGTGTGTGTGTGTGTGTGTGTGTATTATTATATTTCTGTGTCTCTACCCGCACACCAATTTACTTGAATCAATATTTAACTTGATGTCAGCGCACAGGCCAATGTGGTCTTAATGATTCCCTTGAAGACAACAGACCTTAGTCTAATAAAGTAACAGCTAGTATATTAGATTTTCTTAGAACAACAAAGTAAGGTGTAAGATGCACAGGAAGTAGAATGACAAACTAATTCACATAAGCTGTATAATATGTCCCTCGAGTGAGTCTCAATCCAAATGCTTATAATTCGGATAGGCGGAAATGGTGCCCTAGTCCCATACAGGAGCGATGAGCCAAATTTAATATTACGGATTATTCGGGATATTATTTGATTAATACGAAGTAAGGCGGAACATAGTAAATCAAAGGCAAGCAAATAGAACAAACTTTTTACCAAAAACAACCTCTCTCTCTCTCTCTCTCTCTCTCTCTCTCTCTCTCTCTCCTCCTCCTGTCTCTCCACACACACCGGCCGTCTCCAACCAAGGCAAGGTGGCCCTGGAAAAAAAGAACGTTAAAGCTTTTCTTCTTTATACATTGGGAAATGGAGAATTCTTCTCCGTTTCCCAATGGAGTCTAAAAATCATGTCTGTATTTTTAGTTTAATGGAATATTAATTCGAGACTCACTTGCCGAATATCCGGTAAAATGTATATAAATATGCCATTCGTTGAAAGAATTTGAGCCTAATTACCAATAACTAAATCCTGGATTTCATTTTATTTACTAAGAAGGTATATGACGGTCGACAAGTTTCAGGAAATGGACATGTGTCCCGTCACTAAATATACCTTCACTGAAAATGTTTGGGTCCTGGAATGTGATCACTTTGAGACATGTACTTGAAGTGACCAACGTCCAAGGACTGAAAAGCTTCATATAAAGTTGTTTAAATTTTACCTTTTAAAATCCATGTTTAAGTTTGAAGTGGAAACAAACATGAATATATATAAATGCTTTAGGAAACCGATAATTTAATCAATGAGATGCTTCAGCAACATTTGGGTATGTTTATTTTGGAAACCTTAGGCCAGCCAGTTGCTTCTTCAGTCCAATGTAGTAAGAGAATGAAAGACGAGGAGGAGTTTGAGGTAATCAGTCCCTTAACACTGCATCGATGTTTTCAGTGCACCTCCCACTTCTCCACCTCATCTCTCTGCAGTATATAAACCCCATCCACGTTAGTATGCTTCATTTTTATCAAGACTGATGGACCAAACACATAGACTCCAGGCTTAGGGACTGATAACCTCAAACTCCCATTCATATTCCACTGTTTCTCTACATTGGACTGAAGAAGCGACTGGCGGGTGAAACATTTCCAGAATAAAGATACCCAAATGTTACATAAGTGTCTCATTTATTTAAACTTGAACTTGCTTAAACATGGCCACACAGCCGGGAACAAACTTGTAGAACAGTATAATCGACTGTGGTTGTCTAGTACTACGAGGATTAGCCTCCAGCGTTACATAGCAAGAGAGGGAGGGAGAGCAAGAGAGAGAGAGAGAGAGAGAGAGAGAGAAGAAGAAAGAGAGAAGAAGAGAGGAGAGAGAGAGAGGAGAGAGAGAGAGAGAGAGAGAGAGAGAGAGAGAGAGAGAGAGAGAGAGAGAGAGAGAGAGAGAGAAGAAGGCCAGAGAGAGAGAGAGGGCAGAATGTGAGTAACAGCTCTCAGCTTGTAGGCAAGTTAGAATCGCCACATAAACGTGTTAAACCCTGTGTAAAAAAAGAGAGCAAGAGAGAGAGAGAGACAGACAGACAGATAGATATACAGAAAGAAGAAGACAGACATTCAGACATACAGACATACATACATGCATACACATATACATACAGACAGACAGACAGACAGAGTTAGAGAAAAATGAAGAGGGGTACGAGAGAAATAATATCAGTTCCTTTTCACTATGTCTGAGGAAACGAAAATTTACGCACTAAATATTATTTAGCCGTGGATGTTCGCTGCAGTAAACTGATGCTGAACATCACAACTTAAAATAAAAGAAACATCTCTTAAATTATGGTAAATATCCCACTGCAACTGTAACATATACGGTAATCATCTCATATTAGAAGGAGAGATTTTTTTTAACACAGTTCCTCAAGCTGATAAGTAGACAGAACAAACCCTCATGTGAAAATTACGTTTCACTCATTAAGATCATCATCCAGTTACATACGTAACTAGACAACTCTCTATTACAAGTGAATCATTATCTACCATATGGTTATAATAATATTATTATAACCATATAAATAAACACAAATTTAGCTTAGATAACCTGTTTAAAATCATTACTTGCATTATTAACAAAAAAAAAAAATGAAAAATGAGCATATTCTGAAAATTAGGAAATGAAAAATTTACTACCCATGATTTTAAAAATGTCAAACAAGTACGAAAGTGGCAGAATAAATATGTAATACGGTCACACACACACACACACACACACACACAACAGGCCTAGTGTCTAATCGACATGTGCCTAGGACAAAATGGTAACTAACACACACACACACACACACACACACAATCTTCAACACATCCCTTGAAACTGGGCAACTACCTGAGAAATAGAAGACAGCAATTGTAGTCCCCATATTAAGAAAGGAAACAGAAACGAGGCACTAAACTACAGACCTGTGTCTTTGACATATGCAAAGTCATGGAGATGATTATCAGGAGGAGAGTGGTGGAACACCTGGAACAGAACAAGATTATAAATGAAAACCAGCATGAGTTCATGGAAGGCAAATCCTGTGTCACAAACCTTCTGAAGGTTTATGACAAGGTAACAGAAGACACGAGAGAGAGGGGTGGGTTGATTGCATTTTCCTGGACTGCAGGAAGGCCTTTGACACGGTTCCTCATAAGAGATTAGTGCAGAAACTAGAGGATCAGGCGCATATAACAGGAAGGGCACTGCAATAGATCAGGGAAAACCTGACAGGGAGGCAACAACGAGTCATGGTACGTGAAGAGGTATCACAGTGGGCGCCTGCGACGAGCGGGGTACCACAGGGGTCAGTTCTAGGACCAATGCTATTTTTGATATATGCGAACGACATGATGGAATAGACTCTGAAGTGTCCCTATTCGTAGATGTGAGGCTGATGAGAAGAATTAAATCGGAAGAGGATGAGGCAGGACTGCAAAGAGACCAGGACAAGCTGGACACGTGGTCCAGAAACTGGCTTCTCGAATTCAACCCTGCCTAATGCAAAGTCATGAAGATTGGGGAGGGACAAAGAAGACCGCAGACAGAGTATAGGCTAGGTGGACAAAGACAACAGACCTCACTCAGGGAGAAAGATCTTGGGATGACCATAACACCGAGCACGTCACCGGAGGCACACATTAACCAAATAACTGCTGCAGCATACGGGCGCCTGGCAAACCTGAGAATAGCGTTCCGATACCTTCATAAGGAATCGTTCAAGACGCTCTACACTGTATGTTAGGTCCATACTGGAGTATGCAGCACCAGTCTGGAACCCACACCTGGTCAAGCACGTCAAGAAGTTAGAGAAAGTACAAAGATTTGCAACAAGGCTAGTTCCAGAGCTCAGGGAAATGTCGTACGAGGAAAGGCTGAGGGAAATCGGACTGAAGACACTAGAGGACAGAAGGGTCAGGGGAGACATGCTAACGACATACAAGATACTGCGGGGAATAGACAAGGTGGACAGCGATAGGATGTTCCAGAGAGGGGACACAGAAACAAGGGGTCACAATTGGAAGCTGAAGACTCAGACGAGTCACAGGGACGTTAGGAAGTATTTCTTTACTCATAGAGTCGTCAGGAATTGGAATAGCCTAGCAAGTGAAGTAGTGAAGGCAGAAACCATACATAGTTTTAAGAAGAGGTATGACAAAGCTCAGGAAGCAGAGAGGGAGGGGACCTAGTAGCGATCAGTGAAGAGGCGGGGCCAGGAGCTGAGTCTCGACCCCTGCAACAACAATTAGGTGAGTACACACATACACACACACACACATACATGCACGCTGTGAAGACTTACTCAGCCCTGTAACAACTTCAGACAGTATTACCAAGGCTGGCTCCTCCTCAGGAAAATTAATGAATAGAAAAAGAAATAATTCACAAAGATAAACACTTTATTAATTAGTAATGCAAAAATAAAACAGTGAAACATGAAGGTGTATCCCATTTGAAAGAAAAATGAAAAATGAAATGAAAAAATGACATTTGAATTCAACGCTAATATGTATAATTATACTGGGGTGTCTGGTGGGGGTTGGCACCGTCTTGTAGAAATTGTAGCCGTTACTGATGATGGGGGGGGGGGTCACAGGTGTTGGTGACAACCCAATGGCTAGTTCTTCACAGAGTCTATAACCTTGAATAGTCAGTCCAGATGACAGGAAAGCAGGTTCTTTACCACTACAAAGATGAGGGGTTGTTGTTTGCTGTCGCCTACAGTTAATCAGGTAGGTAGATCCAAAACAGAGACGTCTCCGGACTTTTGCAAAAGTCCTTCTCCTTCAATACTTCTCGTTGGTTGGCAGGTGACCCGATCTGTCATTCCAAGCTGGAAAGAGAGACAGGTTACCCACTGCTTAAGAAATCACTCTCCATGATAAGTACAATACCTAAAAGACGTGGTGATTATCAAAACATCTAACATGGAGATCAAGGCTGAAAGGACTAAGTTTATTATTGGTCAAAAGTGAAGCTTTCAACCAATAAGTCCACTAGAATAGGAGCAGGCTTCTGCTTACAGTTGTGCTGGGAGCTGTGAGTCGAGTGATTACTGTTTGGCCGGAGCCTCACACGTCACCTTTCGGGGTGGGGAGAAAAGGAGAAGAAGGGGATAGCGGGAGCTAGACTGACCCTACCTTAACAGGCAGCCGACAATCAAACTATCGTCACCATATACTCGCTTGCTACTCCTATCTGTTGAACTTTTCCCTCACACTCCCCCATACCAAGACTTATAGTCATGGAGCATAAGAAGAATAGGGGAGGAAAAAGACCTAACACGTGGAAGTCGCGTAAGGCAACAATTCTTCTATTGACTGTCACGGCTTAACCAGTCAGATAAATAATTGGCTGAACCATTGATATACACAATATGAAACTTAAAAGCTTGGAGTTCCAATGTCCATCTTAAAAGTTTCTAGGTATATCAAAGGTTTATGATCCGTTTCCAAAATTCTTTTCCCAGTAAATAAAAATTTAAGTTTGGAGATACCCCACACAAGGGCCAAAAATTCCTTTTCTATGGTGGAGTATCTCGTTTCTGCAGGAGGGAAGTTTTAGATTTAGTAAATACACAGGAACTAGGAGTGTGTGTATTTTGTGCAGTAAGCACCTGACACCTATTGCAAGAACTATACTTCTTTGCAACCTGTAAGTACATGCTTGGCCAGAAATAAGTGTGCTTGAGTTCATGCCACGTCTTACGATGGGCCAAGTGTTTGGTCACTGTCAAATCATGAGCCATTCTAAGAACAGTCTCTCGACATCGTTTAGGAACAACAAGGATGGAATAATCTACCGCTGAAGAATGAGATTTAAATACAGATTTATATAAGATACCATTAATATACTCAAACTTATGAGATATGTATCTCCCGTGGATAACTTTGTTGTTAAAAGCTTGATTATGACAATACCGAAGTGAAGGGCAATCCCGCTGTAAATTGACAAAGTCATCCTTGGACATAAAATCTGGGAAAATAAAAGGACTTACGGTGGGAGAAGAGGAGGTAGGAGAAGCCAGAGTTATGGTCTGAGCCCTAGTCAAGACACTGAGAGTGCCGGAGGCAATACCCTTACTTTCACCTGACGAGTGGACAGGTGATCCTGCTACCTCACTATCGAGAGCAGTATCATCTGTTTCCACCCCCAAATGAAGAGTACGAGACAATGCAGCTTCCGGTGCGGAATTGTTAAGGGGCTTATTTAACTTGCAAGGAAGAGGAGCTGGAAAACTTAGATCCACGGGTGGTGACGAAAGATCCGCCTCTGAGGGAAGAACGGCACCTTTAATGTTACCCACTATTATAGAACAAGTAATAGGGGCTAGTACCGCATTAGTCCAACCGGTGAACCATTTAGTTTTCAAGTAACAACGTATTGTAGGGAAAGTATTTTCACGACCCAAGTAATCTGAAAGAATAGAGGACACACGAGGGGTTTTAAAGTAAGGGAACAGTTTCTCCGAAATTACGATGCACGTACATCCAGTGTCACGTAATGTGTCTGAGACTTTTATACCATTAACTGTTCCTGAACAGAAGGGTGCTTGGTCATTACCGTCAACAAAACATCTATAAACTTTCTCTATTTTCTTGGAAGGACAATCTGGACGTTTATGTCCGATACCAGCAAACCGATGACATGTTGATATAATAGCTGGTGACTTTTTTTCTACTGTAGGCTTCTTAATCTTTGGTTCAGATGAACCATTGCCCTTAGGAATCGATCCCTTCAGATCTTTATAGGAATTGTGAGCCTCAGCATATAAGTCAGTGGCCTCAGCAACTTCATTAGCTTTAATCAGGTTACGTTCTCTAATGAATGTTCGTATTTGGTGGGGAAGAGCTGTCAGGAACTGGTCAGCAACCATGAAGTCTCTAAGTGATTCATAACTGTGATCAATTCCTGAACTTTATCCAAAAGTCGAACAAACGAGTGTTACCTGTAACTGCTGAAAGTTCTGGCCAGGCTGTAAGGTGGCATACCGGAAATCTTTCCTATAAGAATTTGTGGTTTTTTGATATCCTTTAAGGATTGCCTTCTTCAGTAGGTTATAATTACATATGATATCCTGCGACAAAGTTGCATAGATATTCAAAGCTGTACCACAAAATAACATACCTAACCTGGTAGCCCAGGTATCAGCTGGCCATTCACAGAGGGTAGCGGTATTTTCAAACCTGATAATGTATGAAGTAATGTCTTCACCCTCTGTGAAGGGAGGTAAATTAGGTGTTGGAATATGTGCACT
>NC_091368.1:11967812-11975312 GCF_038502225.1 Cherax quadricarinatus
ATAAGTGGGAGGATTGGCATGAAAGAGTCAAAGAGGAATCACCGGACATCATAGCTCTCACAGAAACCAAGCTTACAGGTATGATATCAGATGCCATCTTTCCAATGGGATACCAAATCCTGAGGAAAGACAGAGGGAACAGGGGGGGTGGAGGAGTGGCATTGCTGATCATAAATCGCTGGAATTTTGATGAGCAGGAGAGAGGAGACAGCGGAGAAGAAAGTGATTTCATAGCGGGAACGCTTCACTCTGGAGGTCCCAAGGTGGTAATAGCAGTGATGTATAACCCACTACAGAACAGCAGGAGGCCAAGGCAAAAGTACAACGAGAGCAATAGAGCGATGGATGACACACTGACGAGAGTGGCCAGAAGAGCTCATGCATGCAGGGCAAAGCTCCTGATCATGGGTAACTTTAACCACAAGGAGATCGATTGGGAGAACTTGGACCCGCATGGGGGCCAAGATACATGGAGGGCTAAGATGATGGAGGTGGTACTGGAAAACATCATGTACCAACACGTAAGGGACACTACAAGAGAGAGAGGAGAGGATGAACCAGCAAGGCTGGACTTAGTATTCACCTTGAGTAGTGCAGATATCGAGGACATAACATATGAAAGACCCCTTGGGGCCAGTGACCATGTGGTTTTAAGCTTCGAATACACAGTAGAGCTACAAGTGGAGGGAGAAGCAGGAAGGCCAGGACAAATGAAGCCAAACTACAAGAAAGGGGACTACACAGGAATGAGGAACTTCCTGAACGGGGTTCAGTGGTTTGTACCCAAGGGTAACAGGAATAATGAAAAAGCCAGGATGAGCCCATGGTTTACCCAAAGGTGCAGGGAGGCAAAAACCAAGTGTGCTAGGGAATGGAAGAAATATAGAAGGCAAAGGACCCAGGAGAATAAGGAGAGCAGTCGTAGAGCCAGAAACGAATATGCACAGATAAGAAGGGAGGCCCAAAGACAATATGAAAATGACATAGCAGCGAAAGCCAAATCTGACCCGAAACTGTTGTCCAGCCACATCAGGAGGAAAACAACAGTCAAGGACCAGGTAATCAGGCTAAGGAAGGAAGGAAGGAGAGACAACAAGAAATGACCGTGAAGTATGTGAGGAACTCAACAAGAGATTCAAAGAAGTGTTCACAGAGGAGACAGAAGGGGCTCCAGAAAGAGGGAGAGGTGGGGAACACCACCATGTGCTGGACACAGTGCACACAACCGAGGAAGAAGTGAAGAGGCTTCTGAGTGAGCTAGATACCTCAAAGGCAATGGGGCCAGATAACATCTCCCCATGGGTATTGAGAGAGGGAGCAGAGGCGCTATGTGTACCCCTAACAACAATATTCAATACATCTATCGAAACAGGGAGATTGCCTGAGGCATGGAAGACAGAAAATGTAGTCCCAATCTTTAAAAAAGGAGACAGACATGAAGCACTAAACTACAGACCAGTGTCACTGACATGTATAGTATGCAAAATCATGGAGAAGATTATCAGGAGAAGAGTGGTGGAACACCTAGAAAGGAATGATCTCATCAACAGCAGCCAACATGGTTTCAGGGACGGGAAATCCTGTGTCACAAACCTACTGGAGTTCTATGACATGGTGACAGCAGTAAGACAAGAGAGAGAGGGGTGGGTGGATTGCATATTCTTGGACTGCAAGAAGGCGTTTGACACAGTTCCACACAAGAGATTGGTGCAAAAACTGGAGGACCAAGCAGGGATAACAGGGAAGGCACTACAATGGATCAGGGAATACTTGTCAGGAAGACAGCAGCGAGTCATGGTACGTGGCGGGGTCCCACAGGGGTCAGTCCTAGGACCAGTGCTGTTTCTGGTATTTGTGAACGACATGACGGAAGGAATAGACACTGGGGTGTCCCTGTTTGCAGATGACGTGAAGTTGATGAGAAGAATTCACTCGATGGAAGACCAGGCAGAACTACAAAGGGATCTGGACAGGCTGCAGACCTGGTCCAGCAATTGGCTCCTGGAGTTCAATCCCACCAAGTGCAAAGTCATGAAGATTGGGGAAGGGCAAAGAAGACCGCAGACGGAGTACAGTCTAGGGGGCCAGAGACTACAAACCTCACTCAAGGAAAAAGATCTTGAGGTGAGTATAACACCAGGCACATCTCCTGAAGTGCACATCAATCAAATAACTGCTGCAGCATATGGGCGCCTAGCAAACCTCAGAACAGCATTCCGACATCTTAATAAGGAATCGTTCAGGACCCTGTACACCGTGTACGTTAGGCCCATATTGGAGTATGCGGCACCAGTTTGGAACCCACACCTAGCCAAGCACGTAAAGAAACTAGAGAAAGTGCAAAGGTTTGCAACAAGACTAGTCCCAGAGCTAAGAGGTATGTCCTACGAGGAGAGGTTAAAGGAAATCAACCTGACGACACTGGAGGATAGGAGAGATAGGGGGGACATGATAACGACATACAAAATACTGAGAGGAATTGACAAGGTGGACAAAGACAGGATGTTCCAGAGATTGGACACAGTAACAAGGGGACACAGTTGGAAGCTGAAGACACAGATGAATCACAGGGATGTTAGGAAGTATTTCTTCAGCCACAGAGTAGTCAGTAAGTGGAATAGTTTGGGAAGCGATGTAGTGGAGGCAGGATCCATACATAGCTTTAAGCAGAGGTATGATAAAGCTCACAGTTCAGAGAGAGTGACCTAGTAGCGATCAGTGAAGAGGCGGGGCCAGGAGCTCAGACTCGACCCCCGCAACCTCAACTAGGTGAGTACACACACACACACACAACCAGGAACAATGAATCAACCTTTGCAACCAAAATTAGGTGAGCACACACCCGGTACCGCATAAAAGACTAGTACAAAAGTTAGAAGAGCCGGCAGGAATGGCAGGGAAAACTCGACAATGGATCAGGGAATAGCTGACAGGAAGGAAACAAGGACTGATGATACGTGAGGTGCCAGAGTGGACGCCTGTGTTGAGTGGGGTTCCACATGGGTTAGTCCTATGTTCAGTGCTGTTTCCTGTATACATGAATGACATGATGGAAGGGGTAGACTCCAGGGGTGTCCCTGTTTGCAGACGACGTGAACCTAATCAGGAGAATACAAGAGAACAAAGATCAGGATAGACTACATGGAATATGGACATTCTGCAAACCTGGTCCAGCAAATAGCTCCTGGAGTTGAACCCATCCAAGGGGAAAGTCTTTAAGCTTGAGGAAGAACAAAGAAAACCGCAGACAGAGTACAGGCTAGGGGAATCAAATGGAGGAACCCTCACTCAAGGAAAAGGATCTTGGGGTAAGTATCATACCGAGCAGCATGTGGGCGCCTGGCAAACCTAAGAATAGCGTTTTGACATCTCAGTAAGCAGTCATTCCCGACACTACACAGTGTACGTCAGGCCTATATTGGAGTATGCAGCACTAGTACATAACTCACACTTGGCCAAAAAGTCAAGAAATTAGAGAAAGTGCAAAAGTTTTCAACAAGTCTTGTCCCCGAGCAAAGGGGGTATGTCTTATGAGAGGTTAAGGAAACTCAGCCTCACTATACTGGAGGGCAAGAGGGATATGGGGGACATGATAACGACGTATAAAATACTGAGAGAAATTTGGCAAGATGGACAGGCAGAATGTTTCATCAATTGGACAGTGGAACAGACACAACTGGAAGTGTGAAATTCAGAATTGTCAGGAAGTAGAACCATCTTGAGAATGAAGTAATCGAGGCAGGATACATACACAGCGTTAAGAAGAGGTACCATAAAGCTCTTGAAGCAGTGAAAGAGTGGACCCAGTAGCTATTAATGAAGAGGTGTTTCCAGGGGCTGTGAATCGCTCCTCGTAACCACAAACTAAGACAACGGGCTGCGTAAGGAATAATAACATCAACTCAAAGAAATGAAGTAATTTAACATTTAACCTTCCAGTGATATTTAATATTCATTATGCTATAAACGTCACCTTATATATTGACTATTAGGTAATGGTAGGAGTCAGTCTGTTTAGACCCTGCATACGAGTGTGGTTACGCAGGTTTACGCAATATACACAGAATAATATACATAGGACATGTATGTTATTGTATGTGTTATCCTAGGATAACATATATAGTAACTTACATATGTGAGTGTCGTATGATGGCCTAGGGAAGTCGGCCAGAGTGACAGATCGCCTCTGGGTTTTAGTGTTTTGGAACATTGCAATGATCTTGGAGCAGGGTAGGTAAATTAGTGGGTAAATATGTAGGGGTATGTGTAGACAACAGTATCCGTAACATTCTCTGACGTATGGTGGTATAGGGTAACTCACAGCACATCAGTTCGTATTCTATTGAAAAATTACATGAAGTCTGAGTTTACTAGCTTATTTACTACTCAGACAAAATTATCCCATGTCATTTGATCAGTTAATTACGACTAAACAGAGTTTTGGGTTAACTACCGCTGTTCCTTAATATTCCATAACTAGTTTTCTGTAAACTCCTCAGATCCCTCCCTGCCCCGTAAGGGGAGGGAAGGGACGGGTGGAAGTAGTTGAAGAACGGGCGGCAACAAAACAGATTGTGACATATCCTGACGCTTTACGCTACTGCCTTGCTTCAGAGAAAATTTTTCCTCCTACTATCTGTTGCTAGTCTTGCAATATTGTATAACTTCTGACGATGCAGAGAGAGTGAGAAAGATCTTGAGTTAAAGATTTTCATATCACGTGGCTTGTTCTGCATAGTTAAGATCGCCTGTTTGCGACTGTATTGCGACTGTATTTCTTCAGGATTGGCTTTCACCTATTTCATTCTCATCCTATATGTTCTATGCATGCTAGCGATTTTATATAAATGCAGCACGCGGAAATAAACGAAAGAATGCAGTCAGCAGGATTCGAACCCATGTGTGGGGAGTGGCACAGCTTCCCAACATGACGCTTTAGACCACTCAGCCTCAAGAAATTAGGTAGCCTGGTTACAAACCATGTTTCTTCCTAGCCCCAGGCACACCAGGTAGAGGATGGAAAACACTAGCTCTAGGCCTTTCGCACTTCCAGGTTCCGTTAGGAGTTACGCAATGCTGCAAGCGTTGCAACAGGTAGGGCGAGGGGAAAGAGATTCTATTATCCAGTTTATCTTAAGAAATATAAGCACCTGAAGGCATGAATTGAAAGGAAAACTGGACAGGATTCATAAACCATACCCATGGAAACTTCCACGAATAATTCATACCTTAAATTAACATATATTCCTGTCCAAAACTTCTATACAATCTTTTGAATAGTAAATAAAACTTGAAACATAAACTCGAATGAATAAATATAGACGACCACTTCAACAAATATGCCAAGATTAGAGATAGAATGTTTGCGATAATAAATACAGTGTCTCATTGTGTGTTTTGAACCGCTGTGGCAAATAGTGGCGTAGAACTGATTGAAATAACTAGTTAGATAACAAAGAAACTTTTATAAAATATTTATATGACAAGACATGTAGAACTAAACTAATTGGTAATTATGCAGATAAATAAACAATGAAAAATGTAATGATAAGTGATATAAGATTACAGAGAAACTCTTTTAAACATGCTATAAACTTTGCACATAAACAAGGCGTGTAGTTAAAGCAGTTTATAAAAATAAAGATCACTAAAAATAACCTCAAGAGAGTTAGATCTTATTATTCATTATAAAATGCTCTTCAAGTTAGAAAAATCCTTTATACCAATGGACTGAACTGCTATATTAGTCATGGAAATTATAAAGGTTATAAATATGTCGCCAGATTACAACCATTTTTCTTTAACTATGAAAAGGTTATCGAGAAATATTAACTAATAAAATGCTTTATTATTCTAAGAAAACAAGGAACTGTGAGCAAAGGAAAAAATACTTTAATTGGGAAATGTCAGAGGTGGAGTTTAACAAAGTAAAGTGGTCGAGTAAGGTTTTATTTTTTGTGTGGAACTCCATAGAAGTCAAAATAAAAAAAAACTATTTTCTGATGAATAACGAATCTAATGAAGTAGTCTAGATTATAATGTGTAAACGTCTCCAAAATGATTTACAGATAATGAACAGATGGGGTTATAAATGACAAATGGCAAAGATAAAAACATGCCCAATGATGACGCATTATATGATAACAGCTTATAAATATAGGGCAATAAAAAAGTTTAAGAAATTATGAACAAGTTATCACCAGGAAAATATGAAAATTAAAGTCAGTGAAATTATATTGCTATAATTATAAATCGTGATTATACCCCAAAATTATTATCAAACTTCGAGAAAGTGATGACTTTCTCACTAGGTACTGGAAAACAATAAACAAATTAATCAAAAGAGTTAAAAAGAAACAGACTAGTCCCTGTGATTAATGTCACTGCATGTTATCAAATTATCCCTTACAAAACCAACAGAGAAATGCCAGACTGCTGAAAATATGACAGTAAAATAAATGGATGGTCCGAGTGTATGTTTGTAGACTACGAGAAAGATGATGAAGCCGTAGCAGGAGTTACAGGTTTCAGTGACGAGTGGAGTGTTAGTATGGAGGAATGGAATACCTCAACGGGAGAAAAATATAGCCAAACTTAGTTATTATGTTTTAATATGGACAAGTAGAACCGGTGTAATGTCAACGCCTCCGCGACCCGGTATGAGACCAGGCAACCAGACAAGTATTGTAGAAAGACAATTGGAGCACAACAAACATTTAATAGGAAAAAGACATTGGTAGCAAGGGATCCTTACAGTACAATGTTTCGCCCTAAGCTGTGTTTTATCAAGTACACAGGAATGAACATCGCAGGAACGATATCATTCCAGACAGTGGAGCTGAACTCTTGTCCAGGCTGAGCGACTGATCACCTCAAATAATATTTTCTCCAATGTTGATGGACTGATTTACATCATCTTACTTCGCTGCTACTTCTACTGACTCTGTATTTGACTGAAGAAGCCTACTGTGTGGGCGAAACGTTTCAACAATAAGGATACTCAACTACTGAACATGTGTCTTATTCATCAAGGTTTCCTTAGCACCAAATGTCCGAAAATAATCTGCAAATTATCCTAAAGCTTGGTCTAATATCCCAAATTATTTTTTGTATTCACAAATGACCTTCCAGGTGTTATGAACTCGTGCGTGACAGTGTTTTTGGAATACTTGACTGCACTAAGGAGATACAAGCGGAGAATGGCTATAGAAAACATTCAAACGGACTAGATAAATAGTATAAACTGTTATAGTGTTGCTAGAATACACTTTCGGCAAATTAAAATCAAGGAAATCTGACTGAGACGAGAGGATGCCAGTAGCAGTTCACCATCTCGATGAAGAGCCACTCCCTGGAAAGAAGGCGCTGCAGACAGTGCATCATCTGGTTGAAAAAACCTTCACAGATTCATGAAACGGAAAATGTTTGAGAGTAAATATCATGGCAAAGTAGTCTTATAAAAGACAGAAGCACAAAACCATGAGCAGCAAACACATTACA
>NC_091368.1:11980312-12057812 GCF_038502225.1 Cherax quadricarinatus
CATCTATAAATATATTAAACAACCATGGTGACATTACACATCCCTATCTAAGACCTACTTTTACCGGGAAGTAGTCTCCCTCTCTTCTACACACCCTAACCTGAGCCTGACTATCATCGTAAAAATTCTTTACAGCATTTAGTAACTTACCACCTATTCCATATACTTGCAACATCTGCCACATTGCTCCCCTGTCCACTCTATCATATATGTATATATATGGTATAAACCTTGGTAATAAATACCGACAAGTTGGTTTAGAAAGACACGTAAGCAAACACTATAACATATTTATTAGAAAACGTTTCGGTCCTGGAACCTTGATCACTTCTAACATACAGAGGTAGAAAGACATTATATATATAGGCGGAGAGTGAGATGTGACGCACGTGACCTGAGGAATGTCATAAGAACATAAGAATGGAGGAACACTGTAGAAGGCCTACTGGCCCATGCGAGGCGAGGGTAGACGATGAAATCACGTGACTCCTGTGTTGTTGGGTTGGCATACATGATACTTAAGCAGCACCAACCCAACAACACAGGAGTCACGTGATTTCATCGTCTACCCTCGCCTCGCATGGGCCAGTAGGCCTTCTACAGTGTTCCTCCATTCTTATGTTCTTATGACATTCCTCAGGTCACGTGCGTCACATCTCACTCTCCGCCTATATATATAATGTCTTTCTACCTCTGTATGTTAGAAGTGATCAAGGTTCCAGGACCGAAACGTTTTCTAATAAATATGTTATAGTGTTTGCTTACGTGTCTTTCTAAACCATGTATATATATATATATATATATATATATATATATATATATATATATATATATATATATATATATATATATATATATATATATATATATATATATATATATATATATATATATATATATATATGTACTTTATGCGATAAGATCTCAGTGTTATCCCGGCGTTATGAGGCCGAGATAACACCAAGCTTTCAACATACGACATCTCACTCGTCCCTTTTATGATGATGCGGGTAAGATGGACAAGCACTTGTCAAACAGAGTTTAAACTTTTCCCTAATTTTATTAATTATAAATGAATCTAATTTGTATAATCTTAGCCAATATTTGTATTAAAATCAAAGCTATTTTTTTTATCAAGCTTGAGTCAATCATATTTCTCTCAACCATGAACCTCCTTGATACAACTTTTTTTGCTTTTTGGAAATCAGTTTCATGGTTAAAGTCTCTCACATGCATAAAACTCTTGTCCAGTTCTAATGTTATATTTATGTTGTTGTAATCGTAGTTCACTGATTTTCCCAGTTTGACCATAATAAATTTTATTGCATTTTTTTATACTAGGAACCTTATGGAATAAGCTAGACTATTTAATTTAGCAAGGAAATGGTTTATATCTTTATTCTCAGCATTGGACATAAAACATCGACATATAAAGAAGGTTTTAGGTAAGCAATCCTGTTTCAGATTAGTCCATGTGCAGTTTACTAAGGACAAGTGAGAGAGAATTTCCCATTGCCATACCAAACTTCTGAGTGTAAAATTTGTCATTAAACACAAACTTTGCATCAAGAATAGAGAGTTTAATAAGCTCAATGACAGTAGGTGCTGAAAATGATAAATTCTATCTAACAAGTTCTTCAGATAGGAAATTTAATAAATCTTCAGCTGGAACTTTTGTAAACGAAGAAGTAACATCAGAGCTAATCATATTGTAAATTAATCACCATTTCTGGTTTAAATGATTACAGTATAGTTTGCTTAGAAGTTACTTCTTTGTTTACAAAAGTTCCAGCTGATGATTTATTAAGTTTCCTATCAGACAAACTTGTTCATTACGATTTACCATTGCCAGTACCTCCTATCAATGAGCTTATTAAACTTTCTATTGTTAATGCAGAGTTTGTGTTAATGGTGAGTATTACAACACAGGTAAAGAATGGCCAGTAAGAGCTGGTCGTAATGGGAATTGGAGTAAACAAACTCAGCAGTAGACTATAATGTATATTTTGCCTTCATCCACTATGTATAAATATGTACACTATGCACATATGCAATAATAATAAGTGAACACGACTGGGACAGATGGCAAAGGAGAAGCCAGAGAGAGTGCATTGTACTCAATCAGCAGGTAGGCAAGTCTGCTAAAAGTTTCCTGCAATTGAATCACGTTGCTTCAGTGTGGGCAGGTTTGCCTGTGATTGGTCAGTGAACCAAGGTACTGATTTAACGATTGGTACCCTATTGATCATTAAACCCTTAGCACCTGGTTCGTTGGTTGGGAGGCAGCCTTTATGGGAGTGTGACATACATTGAAAAATTATAATATAATCTTTGTATGCCGCAGTGAGTTTTACACCCAGAAGTTTGGTATAGCAATGGGAAATCCTCTCTCACCTGTCCTTAGTAATTTGAGTATGGAATATTTTGAAACTGGACTACTTAACAAAATCCTTCACAACGGAGCTCAGTGGTACAGATATGTTGATGATGTTTTATGTCTTATGCATAAGAATATAAATATAAACCATTTCCTTGTTAAATTAAATAATTTAGCTCATTTCATGAATTTTCCTGTTGAGTTTACTCAAATTAGCTTATTACATTTTCTAGATATTTTAATTATTAACGGAAACCAAAGAGCTTTGCGTATTTGCAGCCCAGAGTTCTTAGATGAAGAAATTTTGAAGATTTATGAAATAGTTAATTATCTATAAAATCCAAAACACTTAACTGATAAATCTTTTAAAATTGCTGGAAATACTTTTTACTTTCATAAAAGGACAACCAGTCTAATTCAACTAAAAATATATTGGTTCTCCTTTACCATGAAAACTTGGTTCACATGCCTTCTCTATTTAAGAATATTAATATTAAAGTTGGATTGAAAAATCTTGATACATTAAAAAAACTTTCATAAAAAAAATCCCTAAAAAATACTGACCTCTGTCTACAAGATTCCTTGTAAAAAATGTGATAAATTTTATTTTCGTCAAACTAGGAACATTCTTAGACTAAGATTACAACAACATAAATATAACATTAGAAGTGGACCAGAGTCTAATGCTCTATTTATTCAAATGAGAGATTTTAACTAACCAACTTCATTTTCAAAAGGCTGAGAAAGTAATATTAAACAGGTCCATGGTTGAGATTAATATAATAGAATCAAGTTGCATGAAAAATAGTTTTGAAATTAATACGAATATTGCTTTAGGATTATTATGCATCCGAGTACAGGAGATAGCATACACACATCCACACACGCACACACGCTTCTGTCGTGCGTACAAGAAAACTGACAACTCGAAGAGTCGCTTAGAAACAAGTGTCGGAGGAGCACTAAGGTTGGCAAAGGCTAGGTAAGAAACTAGCAAGTCTGAAGAACCAATTAAGACAGGAGTTTGAATGGAGGTTCTTTTCTCTTAATAGGGAAACTAAGGCAGTATCCACCAGAAACGGGAAAATAAGGCTAAAATATTAGAAGAAAAGGCCCTAAAGATGGTGGAAATAAAGAAGATGAAGGAAGCTATGCAGGGCGAAACTCTGAGGGAGAAGCCTGAAGAGAAGTCTGCTGCCCTTGAGAAGGAAACTTTGATAACATGTGGTAAACAAGGGAAGTGAATACAGAACAGGTTATTATACCTAGTATGGCAGAAGATAGGACTCTTAAACTTGAAGATAAAATAAATGGCTGAAGGAGACACAAAGAATGAGAGAGCAAGACATCAGAGGCGGAAACACTGATGGAAGGAGAGGGACCGGGGTCTCAGAAGAACAAAGATAGAAAGTGACTAGCGCAGATGCTCTGTGAAGATAGGATGCGAGGGAGATGATAAGAGAGACTGCAAAGGAAACGGTAAAAATAGACAAATATATCTTGAGGAATGACAATGGGAGGGAATCTACAGACTTTATGAAGTTGAAGGAGGCCCAGGAAGCGGAAGATGGGGAGACGAGGACGACGAGTGCATCAGACGACAGGAAGAGTGAACAAGTGGCAAATTTTCAGAGAGTTGGAAGAGTCTTTCAAGGAAAGAAGCGCGTGATCAAATTAACCTTCTGGTTCTGTATAACTGGGATAAGGTATCATGATAAAAGGCACTGCTGAAGACCACTCGGCACTACAATTTTTTTTCTCTTTACTGGTACAGGGCAGCGATAGAAAGAGAATAACTGAAGGTGTATGTGAAAAACTGTGAAGCACGGAGAAGAGCAGCCGATGCAACCATAACCCATTTTCCAGCTGACTTAACTTTGGGCCGTCACCTAATTTTGCAGCAACACTAATAACAACTTGTCACCCATTTCCTTCTCACTCCCTCCCCTTCTCTGTCCGCACCGCCAACATTGACATGCATACCAACCCCAGGTCAACTTCACACATCCTTATCGGCTGAGCAACTTGTAAATGAAGTAAACAACGAGCCTGTGTACAATAAGGGAATGTAAGCTAAGAACGTGGTAAAACTCAGATGGGTTAACTGCAGAGAGACACAGTTTCAGGAACAAATAGCTAGTTAACTTCTGGCAATGTAAACTTGAAAAAGAATAAGCTGACTAACATACCAGATGTCATTTTTCCAGCTCGATATCAAGTAATAAGGAAAGACAGGGGACGCAAACGAGTAACACATCTACTCAGAAATCAGTGATGTTTTGAAGAGGTGACGGGATAAATATAAAAGAAGTACACGACTCATAGTGAACTTAATTAATACCACGGAAGCCAAAATAATAGTTTCAGTGATATATAACCGGTCACCTAACCACATTAGACTGTGGACGCCAGGAGGTTGAAGGTGGCCCAGGTAGTAGATGTTAATTGAGGAGCAGGAGATTATGTCGATGATGGAGTAGACAGGAAAGGAAGAACTGACAGGGCAGATGGCAGATTTCCAAAGGATTATGAGTATCTCTCAGAGCAAGGAACGCCCAATAAAATTAACCTATTAATCCTATACAACTTGTGACAGCATACTATGAGAGAGTGTGCACCTGAAGATCTTGTAACGCTACACTCGTGTCTACCTGGATCGAGAGGGGAAGACGAGAAAGTGCGATGAGCTACGATAGTTTGTGTAAATCCTTAGAGACTGGGAAAAGAACAGTCAATAATACACTGGGAGTTTGGAACACCAAGACTCGGGAAACTCCTCCGGATGCAACTTTGATCCCTCTCCCAGATGGACAAACGTAAGGTTGGTCACTATCCCCCTAGCACCATCATTGTTACCTCCACCCCGTCCCCTCTTCAAATTTCTCCCTACACCTTCCTCATCCCCTTCCCTTAACCCTATTCCCGACCCCTTAACCAGTAGGGAGGCCCACGTCAACCACAACCTTCTCTACTCTTGTTGTATGAGCATCATGAAGACGGTAGACATTAACTAGTAAGGGAAATTTATGTATAAGAGTGTGGAATATTAATGCACATGGTTTATCAAACAAAATCGATAAGAGGAAGAAAAGAACAGTTGAGGTTATGCCAGATATGATATCAGATGCCATATTTCCAGCAGGCTACTAAGTTTCGAGGAGAGACAAAGGAAACTGGAGAGAAGAAGAAGTGGCACTATTAATTAGAAATCCATGGCGTTTTGAAGAGGTCAGTGGATAACCAAAATTGAAGAAAACGATTTTGTAATTTGCTCATTTAAGACTGAGGACTCAAAGTGGCAGTTCCATCGATATGCAACCCACTCATTAATAACAGAAGGCAGAGGCAAGAATGTGAGATAATAAGCGAGCGTTGGTTGACAATATAGCACCAGCAGCCAGGCATTCATTTCGGGCACAAGCTAAGCTACTTATAATTGAAGATTTTAACCACAAAGAAATATACTGGGAGAACTACAACCCATATGCGGGACCAGAAACTTGAAGGGCTAAGCTGATGAAGGTGATTAGAGAAAACTGTCCGAGTTAGCAGGTTAAGGACCTAAGTAAGGAAAGAAGGCGTGAGAAGCCAGCAAGATCGTGCCTTGTTTTTATCACAGATAAATCTGATTTACATGAAATTGAATATGGAAGCCCTCTTGGTGCTAGTGATCATGGGGTCCTGAACGTAAGGGCTTTACACGCCCTTACGTTGAGGGCGTGAAAAGCCAGACTCCAGAAAGGCAAATCTTAAAGCATTCAGAGACTTCATGAATGTACTGGATTGAGACAGTGAACTGGGAGATAATTCTGTTGATGAGATGACGGAGTACCTAATTTTAAAATGCAGGGAAGCTGAGGAGACTTTCATTTCAGGAAGATGCATAATCAACAAAAACAACCGGAAACTTTTGTTCACTCAGAGATGTATGGAGGCCAAAAAAAGGAAAGCGTAAGATAGTGGAAAAAATATGGAAAGAGTACATATGAAACAAAAAAAAAGAAAAAGAAAAAAAACAGATTGGCCAGAAACAAATAATGTAGGGTGAAAAAAGAGGCATAGAGGCAATTTGAGAATGACAGTATCGAAGAGAAAATCTGAACCGAAACTACTTTACAGCCACTGTAGAAGATAGTCAAGAGTAAAGGACCAGATATTTTGACTGGTGAAGGAAGTAGACGAGATCACGAGCAACGACTAGGAAGTTTGTAAATTGTTGATATAATGTTTCAAATTGTCTTCTCTGTGGAAACTGGGGCAATACCAGAGAGAGTACGGAACACGGAGCACCGACAAAAACCGGGTGTCATCCACACACCAGGGGAAGCGTTAAAAGAAACTTTTGATGCACCTGGATACATCAAGATCAATGGGACTTGACAACGTGTCTCCATGGATTCTGCAAAAGCAATGTTTAAACCACGAGTTGTGATTTACAGTAAGTCATTGAATACGACATCTGAAAGACAGCAAATATAGCCCATATATTTAGGACAGAATGCATTAAAGTACTAACAAAAACTCTAATATACATAACTTCCAAAGTAACAGAGAAACTTATGATGAGGAGAGTTGTAAAACAAGTGGGCATAAGTCCTTTCTTAAACAATAACTAGCACGGGTTTAGGGATGGATATCTTGTCTTACTATCTCTCTAGCGCTCTATGATAGTTACAGATGTGCAACAAAGAGAGAGAGAGAGAGAGAGAGAGAGATGTCTCATAACAATAAAAATGCTTTCAAATGAGCTGATGTAGGTAACAGCTCTTAGCTTGCCAATAAAGTTAGGAATCCTTAACCTGTAAATAGCTGTCAATAAAGCTAGGGATCCTTAACCTTGTCAAACCCTGTGTAAAAAAAAAAAAAAAAAAAAAAAAAAAAAGAGAGAGAGAGAGAGAGAGGTGGAATGCAGTTACTTAGACTACAAGAAGGTTTTGATACTGTTCCCTACAAAAAAAAAGCTTGAGATGCAGGCAGGAATAATAGAGCACATACTCCGGCAGGCCATAGAATAACTTATGGGAAGGAAGGAAAAAGTGACTGTTAGGAAAGAACCGTCAGTATGGGAAGACTACTTAGGAGGGTTCTGCAGTAATCCGCATTATGTTCAGTATTGTTTCTGGTATATTTGTATGATATTCCAGGAGGGATTAATTGAAATATATCACTGCTGATGATGTAAAACTGATGAGGAAAATAAAATTAGACGAGGACTGGGTAATGCTCCATAGGGATGTGGAGTAATTGCAAGACTAGTCAAATAAGAGGTTCCTTGAATTTAACCCCAGGAAAGGAACAGGAAGATCAGAAACGGGGTATAAAGCTGGGTGAAATAGTCTAAAAACTTCACACAGAGATAAATACCTAGGGATGACCATAGTGTCCTGCATACCCCAGAGGTTCACATCAGCCGGACAACCTCTGCAGCCAATGGTCACCTGGTAACTCTAACATTAGCCTTCAGGAATCTCTATAATGAGTCTTTCCGGGCCCTTCCTAAAATATACGTCATGTAAATCTTTTAGTAAAAGAATGCTAAGAAACTGGGAAAAGCGTAGAAGGATCCAACAAGATTTGTTCTTGAGCTAAGAAGCATAAGCCACTAGGAGAAGCTAACTTAATTGAGTCTAACGACTCTGGAAGACAGATGATACAGAGGGATATGATAAGAACTAAAATACTGAGGGGAATTGATAAGGCAGACAGAGATTGGCTGTTGGAGAGGCGAGAATCAGGAACTCTGGAAAACAGGTGGAAGTTAGACATATATGAGCCAGAGGTATTTTGGGAGGTATTTTTTAGTCTCAGAATGGTCGGGATGTAGAACCATTTTGATGAGAAAATAGCAGAGGCAGACATCATACATGATTTTAAGAGCAGACACGATGGTATTCACGATAATACGGAGGAATAAATCTGGACAGTTGTATTTTAAATTGAAAGGCAGGTCCAGGATGTGAGATTGGTCCCCTGTAACCACAAACTGGCAAGTACAAAAAGGTGAGTTCACAGTGCAGACACGCCCCCCCCCACACACACACTCACACACCTAGCCTGGTCACAGACCGGGCCTCGGGGGCGTTGACCCCTGGAACTCTCTCCAGGTAAACTCCAGGTAAACACACACATACAGAAGGAGTGGGTGAGAGAAAGGAAAGGATTGCAGGTCGAAGGTAGAAAGGGATGAAGAAAGGAAAAGGATTAGAATGGAAGAGAGAGAGAGAGAGAGAGAGAGAGAGAGGAAGGGAGCAAAGGAAGAAAGAGGGAGAGAGGGAGAGAGGGAGAAAGGGAGAGAGGGAGAGAGGGAGGGAGGGAGAGAGGGAGGGAGGGAGGGAGGGAGGGAGGGAGGGAGGAAAGGACGAATACATATAGTTTTAATTACCTATTATTATTACGGATACTTTCTTTAAATTAGAATAACATCACTGAATTGTTTTAAATAAGTAAACTAGAATGAGTTTAAACAACTTTTGAGTAGCTCAAAAGTTAAATTGAAACTTATAAAATAAAAATTTTTCAGTGGCTACCATGACGTCGTTCCATTTTTGGTTCTTGTTTTTTTTATATTTTGATTTAATGTTGAGAAATTTTCATAACTAAACAATGAATCTGAGCCATTTTTTAATATGAAAAAGAATGAAAAAAATCTTAATAAATTATAATAAAAATACGAATTTTGAGATAATTGATTTAATATGGTACCACAATTTTGCTTTATTTTGCATGACAATTCCTGGAGTTTTTAAGTTTAAAGTCATGCTGAGGATCCTCGTAATGGCGTAGTTCTGATCGTCACTACGACTGACAACTCTTGTTGACAGTGGTAGACTGTCGGGAAAGGGAGAAAAGCCTTTTTAGTTTTCCCAAGTCAGAACGAATATATTCTGAGCTTTTGCCAAATATTTCAAATACCGATGAGTTTCAGAATACGTCTCCTGCATTTTGCGTACCTGGAGACAGACGTTTCTCTTAAAATAATGAAATATCTTCGCCGACTTCAGTGACGTGCACACGGAGCATTTTCCTGATACAACTATGCTACTGGAAAATGATGTTTTCCGGCAAATGCCTGTCACTTTCTTAATGGAGAACTCAAAGGCTACGTGCCTTTGAGTTCTGTTTCTAAGGAATCCTCCAACGCAGCAACACTTAGTTATGGGAAGGCAGCTGTTGTTCCAACACTTATATTTTTTTTCTCTGCAATGAGAGTATTTTAACCTGAATGGAGTAATTTTTCACCAATGTCCACCATGTTTATTTTCGGTGCTGTAAGTCTAAATTCATTTCGTTCATGAACCGGGGGATGTCATGAGTAAGCTATCTTGGCTTACGTAGAAATATTTCAGTTACAGGTTTTAGTTCAATAAACCATCGAAGAACTATCCTTGAGAGCCACTGAACATCAGAACGCCATATTCATCCCTAGTGATGTAATCCTATCTCTTCAAATTATGAGAACGCTCAAGTTGAAAGCCCTGGGCTCGATGAAAGCCAATATCAAGATTTCTTCGTTAAGACCAAGTGAAATTTCGGTTGCAAACGTTCAGATACCAGGTTTTTCCAATACAATAAACACTGAATTATGATGTCGGCATTTCTTTCGTTAACAAGAGTGACATCCTAGCAACGGAGCTCCGACAGTGGACACAGCTAAACAGTACAAGGTTATGCTTCTTATAACAATTGTTCACCTTGTTAAAGATATCTTAGTATTAACTAAAGGGGGCAGTGGAGAGAGATAGAGAGGGGGGAGATAGGAAGGAGGGAGAAATGGAGGGAGGGAAGTTCGTAGGGAGGGCACACGAACAACAGCAGGAGAACACAAAACATGGTGACAGGACCGTCGACGTATCATCACTATAAAAGCGAAGCAGCACGGGGCTCTCAAGACCTGGAGATGCAGAGACACTTGAAACTCCCAGCACAGGAGAAAATATATCTTAGCCAGAGAAAATCCTGACGAAACGAGCGTGTGGGATACCTGATCTTTCCCCAGTTGCAATCCACATCAGGGATCAGAGAGGGAAAGAGAGAGAGAGAGAGAGAGAGAGAGAGAGAGAGAGAGAGAGAGAGAGAGAGAGAGAGAGAGAGAGAGAGAGAGAGAGAGAGACAGAGAGAGAGAGACAGAGACAGACAGAGAGAGAGAGAGAGTGTGTGTGTGTGTGTATGTGTGTGTGTCTGTGTGTATTCACCTAATTGCACTCACCTAATTGTGGTTGCAGGGGTCGATATTCAGCTCCTGGCCCCGCCTCTTCACTGAACACTACTACGCCCTCTCTCTCCTTGCTCCAGGAGCTTTATCATACCTCGTCTTAGAGCTATGTATGGTTCCTGCTTCCACTACATCACCCTCCAGACTGTTCCACTGCCTGACTACTCTATGACTGAAGAAATACTTCCTAACATCCCTGTGACTCATCTGAGTCTTCAACATCCAGAGTGACCCCTTGTTTCTGTGTCCCCTCTCTAGAACATCATGTCTCTGTCCACCTTGTCTATTCTACGCAGTATTTTGTATGTCGTTATCATGTCTCCCCTAACCCTCTTGTCCTCCAGTGTCGTCAGGACATTCGTAGGACATTCCCCTTAGCTCTGGAACTAACCTTGTCGCAAACCTTTACATTTTCTCTAATTTCTTAGCATGTTTGACCTGGTGCGGGTTCCAAACTGGTGCTGCATACTCCAGCATGGGCCTGACATACACGGTGTACAGTGTCTTAAAAGATTCTTTACTTAGGTATCGGAACGCTATTCTCAGGTTTGCCAGGCGCCCATATGCTGCAGCAGCTATCTGGTTGATGTGTGCTTCCGGAGACGTGCTCAGTGTTATACTCACTCCAAGATCTTTCTCCTTGAGTGAGGTTTGCAGTCTTTGGCCACCTAGCCTATACTATGCTTGTGGTCCTCTTTGCCCTTCCCCGATCCTCATGACTTTGCATTTGGCAGGGTGTGTGCGTGCGTGCGCGTGTGTGTGTGTGTGTGTGTGTGTGTGTGTGTGTGTGTGTGTGTGTGTGTGTGTGTGTGTGTGTGTGTGTGTGTGTGCGTGTATGCGTTTGTGTGTGTGTGTGTGTGTGTGTGCGTGTGTGTGTGTGTGTGTGTGTGTGTGTGTACTCACCTATATGTAGTTGTACGGATCGAGTGAGTGTGAATGTGTGTACTCACTTATTTGTGTATTCACCTCGTCTCAGCTCCTGGCCCCGTCTCTTATCTGGCCACTACCGGGTTTTACTCTCTGGGGGTTGCGTGAGCCCTATCACAACTATTCTTAAAACTATATATGTATCCCGCCTCTTCCACTTCACTTTCTAGGTCGTTCCAAATGCTGACCACTCTCAGGCTAAAAAAAATATTTCCTCGCATCCTTGTCATTAAATTCCAGCTGTATCCTCGTTTATCTGAGACTTGCCTCTCCAACAGACTCTCCCTCTCCAATGTGTTAATTCTTTTAGTATTTTGTACTTCATATTAGTGTCACCTCTGTCCTTTAATGTCATTAGGGTTTGCTCTTTATCTCTTCTCATAATTCATATCCCTCAGCTCTGGCTTAGCCTTGTAGCAAACCTCTGCACTTTTTCCAGCTGCTTTATATGATTTGTCAGACGCAGGCTCCTTACTGGCTATGTATACTTAAAAATGTAGAAAGTTGTGAATGCTTCCATGTTGAATTTGCATGTTCTGAGTTTCGTCCCGAGACGACAAAACGTAATCCCTGCTAAAATGTAGCGGTTATTCAGTTGATGTGTCGCAAGCGAAATGCTTGAGACACATATTCTCAAGGGAAATGCTTGTGACTATGCTCACTCCGTGGTCCTTTTCTTTAGGAAGGTTTGCAGTCTTTGATAATCCACAGATGTACTTTATATCTAGCTGTGATTGTCACTCCTCGATTTTCATAGTGCAGATCCAATTTGAGTCTTTTCTTATCTAATCCTGGTTGCCTTTCCCTCATGAGTTTCACAACATCTGCGAACAGACACTCTTGACTAAATTTCCTCTACCATACCATTTATGTACACCAGAAGCAGCACTGGTCCAAGTACTGACCTTGCAGAACCCATTTCATTACACTCGACTTCCCACACCTCATCCCGGAAAAATAACTCCTTGTTTCCTGCCTATTCAGTATTCTTTGATCCACTGTAGTGATGGCCCTGTTATTCATACTTGCTTCTTAAGCTTTTATCTCAGTCTTTTGGGTACCATATCAAACGCCTTCATAATTTCTCCACCTTATCTTCTATTTCGTGTATCATGTCCAGTATTTTTTGGTGCACTCTCCCTCTTTGACTCAGGCAATATTTCTGATTCAATTGACAATACCCTCCTAAATCTTTTTAGTTCCTCACAGACTTCCTGATCATTCCTAGCGAGCTCCCCACTTTCCTTCGTCAGTGTCGGTACATGAATCTTGGCTCAGATTTAGCTTTTGTTGCCAAGTCTTTCTCAAACTGTCGTTCATCTTCTCTTCGTAGCCAAACATTCATTTCTGGCTATTTTCCTTGCTTCTCAAACTTTCTTTACTTTCATCATTTCTTCCAAGCTCTTGCACTTTCAGGTTTTGTCTTCCTCCACTTCTGGATGAGTCATGGGCTCACTCCATTCTTGCCTCACTTCATCTGTTTCTGGGTATGAATTTATTGTCTTCCTCCTGCTACTTACTCCATCATTTATTTCTCTGTCTCTATGTCTATCTTCCTTTCCCATGCTCTCGACTGATGAATTGTCACATACCATAGTGTTCTCTTCTGAAGTCAAGTTTGTTTCATCCTTCATGCTGTGTATTTCTCTCAATGTTTATTTCCATAAGGAATCAAAACCTCAGCACGGCAAGATCACTAGCTCCAAGTGTCATCTGATGTTCGATTTCCTGTTCATCAGTCACTTATGGTGGTTCATCGCCTCCACTCTTCTTAGTTGTTTCCTTAACATCTTGACTCAGAAAGTTTTCTATCACCAAATCCTGCAACTTAGGTGTCCAGATTTCTTGTCCCCCGTGCGGCTACAGAATTTTTCTCCTTTTGTTCACTTATGGTCGAAATCTTCCATGATCAGTATGCTTGCAATGTCCATGTAGGCTCTTCTAGTCATTTCTGCTATCGTGTCCACTGTCTCTCTGTTGTTGGGTCCCTCTGTTTCGAGTGTTCAGGTTATATCATTATTTGACCCCATCTCTATTTATTTCACTCATCTCAACAGTCCATTGGTTCCTGATTTCCACCTTTACTAGTCTAATTGCTTTGTTTACTGTGCTCTTTCTCATTATTTGATATCTTTCTGGGAAGACTGCATCTGTTACAACTCTGTGAACTTGGTCACTCTTATTGCTACAATGTTCAGTGTTGTCTCCACTATCCACTCTTTCCTTTCTCTTTCTATTCTCTGAGCTTACTTGTTATCCCATCGACTTTTGTGTACCACATTTACAGTTTCCTCTCTGTTAATGTACTTAGGTTTTCAGATGACCGTTCTCTTAGTTCTGTAAGTATGTTAGAGGAGAAAGAGATAGTACACGGACAAGTGGAAGTTGAAAATAAAGGTAAGGGCTGTTTGACGGGATGGTCTTACAATGGAAAGGTGTGTGACCATAGATGTGGATGGAGGAGAATGGGAAGAGTGGGCAATGAAAGGAAGGGGAAGAGGGGAGGCTGGGATGAGAAGAGGGTAGTTATGAGATAGGATCCTGCATGGGTAAGGATTAAGAAAAGGGATGAAGGTCAGGAAAGATGGTTGGCTATGTAATGGTTTGCTAGGAGTTATTTAATTTGAGTGTAAAGGGAGGTTGGGGTTTGATGGATTATTTATATCGGTGTTCTTCTTGAGACAGCGCTTCCGCACGGTGCGGTTGAGCTTAGTGTCCTCCTGCATGCAGAGCTTCTGCATTTAATCTGTCATTTCTTCACCTGTCTTTAACCATTTCTTAGTTTTACCCTCAGTTGCGCCATCTCTTTAAATGTTGCATCAAAGTCAAGGTACACATAATATCTGTCTTTCCCAAATAACAGTGTTTTTCGTCTCAAGTCCGATTTCATGACATTTCTGATGTAAGGGTCAGTTTGATAAGTCATATTTTGCCCCTTTCATACTTCCCAGTTCTCTGAACAGTTTCAACTTCGCACACCTCAGTTTCAAAACCTGTCTGTCAAATGGGTTCTTGAATTTCGATTTCTTTCTCTGTATCTCATCGGTTGCCATTCCTTCATCTTTCTGAAAACCATTCATAATCAGCGACCGCTACTTCTCCTTCAATATCTTTTCCCTCCTGACTTCCTTGTCTTTTGTTATCAGCACTTTGTTGCCCCTGATGTCTGCATTACCTCTTGATTTCCGGAGAACATTTCTGCAAAATTCTTTCTCTAGCGCTCTGCCCTCCCTTCTATATCTCCATTTGTTGTATTTTGTATTATCTCTACGCCACACCTCCTTCCCTTCACCTTCTCCAGTCCTATCGTCAGCTTCATAAGATCTCCTCGGACAATATACATTCTTCTCAGCAGCCTCAACACTCCTCTCTTGTGCATCGCCTGCCTCCAATGCTTCCTTCATCATTTCCTCCATCTCAGTTCGAAGAAGGAAGAGATTTATTTCCCCCACACTTTTTCCATCATATGTTTGAGCCCAGAGAATAACATTGCCTCTCTGTCCACGAGCTTCCTGTCTCTACTTCCTCAGCTTCGCCATTCCGCTTATCTGACTTCGGGTTTCCCATTTTCCACTCTTTTGCTTTGACCAGCCGGGCACAATTTCTCCCATTACTCACATCAGAAAACCGCTAATCCCTGCCCAAGTGCGCGCGCGCGCGCGCGCGTGTGTGTGTGTGTGTGTGTGTGTATGTGTGTGTGTGAGTGTGTGTGTGTGTGTGTGTGTGTGTGTGTGTGTGTGTGTGTGTGTGTGTGTGTGTGTATGTGTGTGTGTGTGCGTGTGTGCATTCACCTAATTGTAAATAATTAATTGTGGTTCCAGGGTCGAGTCACAGTTCCTGGCCCCGCCTCTTCATTGATCGTTACTAGGTCATCTCTCCCACTTCCATGAGCTTTATCAAACCTCGTCTGAAAACTATGCATGGTTCCTTCCTCCACTACGTCACTTTCTAGGCTATTCCACTTCATGACAATTCTATGACTGAGGAAATACTTCCTAACATCCTAACTATTGTGACCCCCTGTTACTGTGTCCCATCTCTGGAACCTCCTGCCTTTGTCCACCTTGTTAATTTCTCGCAGTAATTTATATGCCGTTATCATATCTCCTCTAACCTTCCTGTCCTCAAATGTCCACAGGCCGATTTCCCTTAACCTTTCTTCGTAAGACAATCCCCTTAGCTCTGGGACTAGTCCTGTAACAAACCTTTGCACTTTCTCTAATTTCTTGACGTGCTTAACCAAGTGTAGATTCCAAACTGGTGCTGCATTCTCCAATATGGGCCTCAAGTTCATAGTGTACAGAATCTTGAGCGATTCCTTACTGAGGTATCGAAATGCTATTCATAGGTTTGTCAGGCGCCCATCTGCTGCAGAAGTTATCTGGCTGATGTGTGCCTCAGGATATGTGCTCGGTGTTATACTCACCACAAGAACTTTCTCCTTGAGTGAGGTTTGCAGTCTTTGGCCAACTAGATCTGCGATCTTCTTTGCCCTTCCCCGATCTTCATGAATTTTCATTTGGCGGGGTTAAATTCAAACAGCCAGTTGCTGGACCAGGCTAGTGGCCTGTTCAGATCTCTTTGTAGTCCTACCTGATCCTCATCCGATTTAATTCTCATTAACTTCTCATCAACTGCAAACAGGGACACTTCTGAGTCTATCCCTTTCGTCATGTCATTCACATATACCATGCTCCGCATGGGTCAGTAGGCCTGTTGCAGTGTTCCTTATTTCTTATGTTCTTATGTTCTTAAAAACAGCACAAGTCCTAGGACTGACCCCTGTGGAACTCCACTCGTCACAGGCGCCCACTCTGACACCTCGTTATGTACCATGACTCTTTGTTGCTCCCTGTCAGATATTCTCTGATCCATTGCAGTGCCTTTCCTGTTCTGCATGCCTGATCCTCCAACTTTTGCATTAACCTCTTGTGAGGCACTGTGTCGAAGGCCTTCTTGCAGTCCAAGAACATGCATCTCTCTCGTGTCTTACTTCCCTTTCCTTGTTATAAAACTCCAGTAGATTTGTGACTCAGGTTGTCGTTTAGAAGCTTGTTTCTTTCTAGGTGCTCCATCACTCTATCTGATAATCTTCTCCATGATTTTACATACTATACACGTAGTGACACAGGACTGTAGTTTAATGCCTAGTGTCTGTCTCCTTTCTTAAAGATTGGAACTACATTTGCCATCTTCCATACCTCAGGTAGTTGCCCAGTTTCAATGGACGTGTTGAAGATTTTTGTTAGTGGCACACACAGCATCTCTACTCCCTCTCTAAGGAACCACAGAGAGATGTTCTCCGGTCCCACCGCCTTTGAGGTATCAAGTTCACATAACAGCTTCTTCACCTCCTCCTCGGTTGTGTGTATTTCTTCCAGTACTTGTTGGTGTATCCCTGGTTGGTGTACCTCCCTATTCTGACTTCCTGGAGTCATTCCTGTCTCCACACCTAAATACTTCTTTAAATCTCATGATGAGCTCTTCACATACTTCGTGGTTGTTTCTTGTGAACTCCCCACCTTCCTTCCTCAGCCTGATTACCTGGTCCTTAACTGTTGTTTACCTGATATGGCTATACAACAGCTTCGGTTCAAATTTGACATTAGATGCTATGTCATTTTTGTATTGTCTATGCATATTCGTTTCTGTACACAGATAACCCGCACATAGAAGAGAGGAGCCTACGACGACGTTTCGGTCCGACTTGGACCGAAGGGTTATTTGTGTATCCTTCCAGTCACGGTTTTGTGCCTTTTTTTTTTATTTATATTCGTTTCTGGCTCTTCGGTTAATCTCTTTATTTCCTGGGTCCTTTGTCTTCTGTACTTTTTCCATTCTCAGGTTCACTTAGTTTTTAGCTCCCTACACTTTTGAGTGAACCAAGGACTCGTTCTGGTCTTCCCATTATTTCTGTTGCCCTTGCGAACAAACCTCTTCTCTGCCTCCTAGCATTTTGTTGTCACATAGTCCATCATTTCTTTTTCTGGTTTTCCTACCAATTATCTTTCCCACTGAACGTTTTGCAGGTAGTTTCTCATGCCTGTGTAGTCCCTCCCCCCTTTTGTAGTTTGGCTTCTCCTGTCCTATTCCTGCTACCCTCTCCACTTGTTGCTCAACTATGTATTCAAATCACAGAACCACATGATCATTAGCTCCAAAGAGAATTTCGTGCATGATATCCTCGATGTTCGAACTACTCATGGTGAATATTAGGTCCAATCTTGCGGGTTCATCCTCACCTCTCTCTCTGGTAGTGTCAATAACATTTTGATGCATGAGGTTTTCCAGTACCACATCCATCATCCTGGCTCTCCATGTTTCGGGACCTCCAGGGGGCTTCAGGTTTTTCCCAGTTAATCTCCTTGTGATTGAAATAATCCATAACTGGCAAGTTTTCTCTCTCCATGTGAGCTCTTCTGGCCAACTCGGCTAGTGTGTCTACTATTGCTCTGTTGCTCTCTTCGTCTCTCTTGGCCTCCTGCAGTTCTGTGGTGGCTGGCACATCACTGCAATTACCACCTTATGGCCCCCAGACTGGATTATTCCAAATATGTAGTCCCTTTCGCCTATTACATCCATTTCTTCAATTTCCTCAAATTTCCACCTGTATTTAATGAGCAGTGCAACTCCTCCCCTTCTGCTCCCTCTATGTTTCTTCAGGATCTGATATCCGGGTGGAAAGATTGCATCTGTTATCATCCTGGTGAGTGTTGTTTCTGTGAGTGCCATTATGTCTAGGGATCTCTCCTTGATTCTTTCATGCCACTCCTCACATTTATTTGTTATTCCATCTGTATTTGCATATCAAATCTTCAACTTCTTTTCTTAAACTGTGGTCTGCAGGGTACGTTGGGGTTGGGGAAGCTGTGAAGGTGGAGTTTGTAATTAGGTGAGAGGGGGGGAGGAATGGTTACAGGTTGTTGGTTTTGGGTTAGAATGTTTGGTTGCATTGAGATTATCAGGGTTGGGGACTTCTGTAGGTGGTTGTGAGGGGAGGCTGTATTTGATCTGCCCCCTGAGTCTGGGTTCTCCAGTCCAACTCCATCTTTGTCTCTCTTTCCTCCTTTCATTTTTGTACCCTCTCCTTCAGTTCCTGCCTTTCTCTTGTGGTCAAGATACACCCTCTGGTACGCTAACATGTCTTTAGTTGTGCTTACTCCTGCAGGACTCTGTTTTGAGCCGATTCTGCCTTGAAAATCATTATGACTGGCCAGTTTCTTCCTCTTGAAACCACCCTAATCTCAGAAAATTTGCCATGTCGTCTTCTCTTATTACTTTCATGATGCTTTCAAACTCTTTTTTCCTCCCTTTGTTTTCTTGCTTTGTAAGTTTTCCCTTCAACTTTCTTGAACCCATAATCAAAGACTGATCTCTTTCTTTTATTCTCCCACTGCATATCCCTATGTATCCCCTGATTCGATTAGTTGCCACTTTTTTAGCTTTTTTTCTCTTCAATCTTTTCACTATCTCTTGTCACTGGGTCTAGTGGTCTGTCATTTTCCCTTCTCATCTTTCCCTGGGCACCGTTGTGGTCTGTTAGGGCATCTACATATGGCTTAGGTCTTACATTTTCTACAGTCCCCTTGAGTGCTCCTGATGTGCTCCTCTTTTTCTCGGGCTCCATGGTGGTCTGATAGGGTCTCTGCATACAGTTTCACTCCTTTGTTCCACATTCCCCTCGTTTGTGACTGAGTTAGCAGTTTCTGATAACATTCCCACATTGCTCTTTATTTCTTTAGGTTGTTTCAGATTTTTCAGTTCTTCTTCTAATCTCTGTATCTTAGTCTCTGGTGCTGTGACTTACATCTCCCACTTCCTGCTCTCTGCAGCTATCCTCTCCTCCATTTTCATGCTAAGCTCATCTAGCTTCCCCACTCATCTTCCCTTCTCATGAGTTCTGCTACCCAATCTTCCTTCCCAGACTCATCCTCCATTCCACTGGTTTTTTGTCCTGCTCTGTGACAACCCTTTTTTTTTGTTACCACAGAATGAAAAAGTTATGTAATTCTGTGTGATTGTATGTGATGTGTATTTGTCTGAGTAAGTGTGTGTGTGTGTGTGTGTGTGTGTGTGTGTGTGTGTGTGTGTGCGTGTGTGTGTGTGTGTGTGTGTGTGTGTGTGTGTACTCACCTAATTGTAGTTGCAAGGGTCGAGACTCAGCTTCTGACCCCACCCTCTTCACTGAATGCTACTAGGTTCTCTCTCTCCCTGCCCCATGAGCTTCATCATACCTCGTCTTAAAGCTATTTATGGTTCCTGCCTCAACTACATCACTCGCCAGACTGTTCCACTTCCTGACCACTCTATGACTGAAGAAATACTTCCTACCATTCCTGTGACTCATCTGAGTCTTCGACTTCCAAGAGGGATACCTTGTTTCGGTATCCCCCATTCTGGAACATCTTCTCTCTGTCCACCTTGTCTATTCCAAGCAGTATTTTGTATGTCATTATCAAGTCTCCCAACCCTCCTGTCCTCCAGTGTCGTCAGACCAACTTCTCTTAACCATTTTTCGTAGGACATTCCCCATAGCTCTTCAACTAACCTTGTCGCAAACTTTCTCTAATTTCTTAACGTGCTTGACCCGGTGCGGTTCCAACCTGATGCTGCATACTCCAGTATCGGCCTGACGTACACGGTTAGGTTAGGTTAGGTAAGGTTCGTCAGGAAACAGGACAAATGTTTCCTGACGCGGGTCTTAGTCAGATGATGACCCGCCTTTGGAGCTTTTGGTCATCTGACCGAGGCCTTCCGCTGGCTTACCGGTCCACCCCTTTAAAAATTATGGTCTTTTATAACCATTGTTTTTTTTTTTTTTTTTTTTACGTACACGGTGTAGTGTCTTGAAAGATTCCTTACATAGGTATCGGAATGCTAATCTTAGGTTTGCCAGGCGCCCTTGTGCTGCAGCAGTTATCTGGTTGATGTGTGCATTCGGAGACGTTTTCGGTGTTATACTCACGCCAAAATCTTTCTCCATGAGCGAGCTTTGTAGTCGTTGGCCACCTAGCCTATACTCTGTCTGCAGTCTTCTCCGATCTTCATGACATTGCATTTGGCAGTGTTAAATTCAAGAAGCCAGTTGCTGGACCACGTGTGTGTGTGAGTGTGTGTGTGTCTGATGCAGGGGTCGAGTCACAGCTCTTGTGTTTGTGTGTGTGTGTGTGTGTGTGTGTGTGTGTGTGTGTGTGTGTGTGTGTGTGTGTGTGTGTGTGTGTGTGTGTGTGTGTGTGTGTGTGTGTGTGTGTCTGTGTCTGTGTGTGTGTGTGTGTGTGCGTGTGTTAATGTGAGTGTGTTAGTATGTATGTGTGTATATGTTAGTGAGTGTGTGTGTGTACTCACATATTTGTACTCACCTATTTGTGATCGATTCATAGCTCCTGCCCCCGCCTCTTCAATGATCGCTCTTGGGTCCTCTCTTTCCCTGCTCCTTCAGCTTTATCATACCTCGTCTTAAAACTATGTATGGCTCCTGCCTCCACTACATCACTTGCCAGATTATTCCACTCCCTGCCAACTGAATGTCTAAAGAAATACTTCCTTATATCATCTGTGTGTGCGTGTGTGTGTGTATGTGTGTGTGTGTGCGTGTGTGTGTGTGTGTGTGTGTGTGTGTGTGTGTGTGTGTGTGTGTGTGTGTGTGTGTGTGTGTGTGTGTGTGTGTATGTGTGTGTTTTTACTCACCTAGTTGTACTCACCAAGTTGAGGTTGCAGGGGTCGAGTCCAGGCTCCTGGCCCCGCCTCTTCACTGGTCGCTACTAGGTCACTCTCCCTGAAGCTTTAGCTTTATCATACCTGTGCTTAAAGCTATGTATGGATCCTGCCTCCACTACATCGCTTCCCAAACTATTCCACTTCCTGACTACTCTGTGGCTGAAGAAATACTTCCTAACATCCCTGTGATTCATCTGTGTCTTCAATTTCCAACTGTGTCCTCTTGTTACTGTGTCCAATCTCTGGAACATCATGTCTTTGTCCACCTTGTCAATTCCTCTCAGTATTTTGTATGCCATTATCATGTCCCCCCTATCTCTCCTGTCCTCCAGTGTCGTCAGGTTGATTTCCCTTAACCTCTCCTCGGAGGACATACCTCTTAGCTCTGGGACTAGCCTTGTTGCAAACCTTTGCACTTTCTCTAATTGCTTTACGTGCTTGGCTAGGTGTGGGTTCCAAACTGGTGCCGCATACTCCAATATGGGCCTAACGTACACGGTGTACAGGGTCCTGAACGATTCCTTATTAAGTTGTCGGAATGCTGTTCTGAGGTTTGCTTGGCGCCCATATGCTGCAGCAGTTATTTGGTTGATGTGCGCTTCAGGAGATTTGCCTGGTGTTATACTCACCCCAAGATCTTTTTCCTTGAGTGAGGTTCGTAGTCTCTGGCCCCACTAGACTGTACTCCGTCTGCGGTCTTCTTTGCCCTTCCCCAATCTTCATGGCTTTGCACTTGGTGGGATTGAACTCCAGGAGCCAATTGCTGGACCATGTCTGCAGCCTATCCAGATCTCTTTGTAGTTCTGCCTGGTCTTCGATCGAGTGAATTCTTCTCATCAACTTCACGTCATCTGCAAACAGGAACACTTCGGAGTCTATTCCTTCCGTCATGTCGTTCACAAATACCAGAAACAGCACTGGTCCTAGGACTGACCCCTGTGGGACCCCGCTGGTCACAGGTGCCCACTCTGACACCTCGCCACGTACCATGACTCGCTGCTGTCTTCCTGACAAGTTTGTGTCCTGACATGTGTCCTGACAAGTGTGTGTGTTCCTGACAAGTGTGTGTGTGTGTGTGTGTGTGTGTGTGTGTGTGTGTGTGTGTGTGTGTGTGTGTGTGTGTGTGTGTGTGTGTGTGTGTGTGTGTGTGTTAATGTGTGTGTGGTATTCATTACGATGACATTTTCTCCGCCCCGAGGCTTCATCAACCTCGTGTTATTTATGCGACAATTATTTATTTTTACGCTAAATTCTAGATTTTTTTACTTTTGTTTTCCCCTGAACAACATATAGAAACTTTGGTCAATGTTGAGAGTAAGTTCTTTGGCTGCCAGTTAAGAAGAAATTTTTATTAGGTCCTTGTTGGCAAGATCTGAATTTGTTATGAAGAATGAGTCGTCAACAAACTCAACTGGTTGACATTCTGGGATGCATTTGGAAAGTTATTGGTATAAAGAGAAATAACAATTGACCTAGAACTCTACTCTGCAGCACTCTTACGTTGATAGTTTGGATTAATGTTTCACAAATTAGTAGCTGACCTGTGTCATTGACGTTGGGTTCTATACTGAACCATTTTCAGTAGAAAGATGTGATCTTTAGGGTCTGAACCCTTATCTAGATCTTAGTCTCGAGTAAAGATTAAAAGAATCTAAATATAACATTAGACCAGGACAAGATTCCAATGCTCGATTTATTCATGTGAGAGGTTTTAACCATCCAATTGATTTTCAAAAAGTTGAGTAAGTTATATCAAGCAAGTCCATGGTCGACAGGAATATAATTGAATCTTGTTTTATAAAAATCAGTTTTGAAAAAAATATGAATATTTCCTTTGGTTTATATAAATTAGATCAATTTATATTTAATAAAATTTGGGAAGAATTTAATAATTCATTGGACAAATAATAAATCTTAATTCTTGGGTAGAATATTTTGTTAGTGGGATGTCGTGAAGGACCTGTTTAATTGAGCCAGCGGGCCTGCTGCACTCTTCGTCCTTTCTTATGAGAAGAGTGTGGTCACGTGTCAGGTGAGGTGTGGTCTCGACCCTTTATATGCCTTCCTTTGATGCATTACTTTTTTAGTTCTTTGATAATGTTAGAAGTCACGAAAGTCCTTGGAATTTCACTATTCTTTCACAGAGATTGTTTTGCATATATATATATATATATATATATATATATATATATATATATATATATATATATATATATATATATATATATATATATATATATATATATATATATATATATATATGTATATATATATATATATATATATATATATATATATATATATATATATATATATATATATATATATATATATATATATATATTTCACTGTGATTCGCGACACTGAGTCTCTGAAAGATGAAGCTGGTCGCCCTGTGGTCCTTGGTTTCTATGATGAGCTTTTCACCCAGCTCTATGAGGAACTTTAAAGCACACTTGCCCATTGCTCCAATGGTCTCCAACCTTATTGGGATGAAGTTATAGCAAAGGGGAAGGTCTTCACATTTACGGATCTTCTGGGTCTCCCTGTGGCTGGCAGGTCCACTCCCTTCAGCTTTGGAGTATGGCAAGTAAGTGTCTGCCAATGTGGCGGCACAGGTGTAGTCCCAGGCAATCTGCTTTCCATCCTTCTAGGGTAGCATAGTGGCTCCATCAGGATGCTTTTGACTTCCGTCAGACCTCTGCACTTGGGGTTCCCGTTGAGCTGGGTAACGGGGTGTGGCGAGGCTTCTCTTTATGATGTCATTGACCTCCTCATGTTTGGCATACTTCCTTTCTGCTGTGTGACACATGAGACCATGAAGTCCGAATTGATCAGCTGTCGCCTTGCCGCAAATACACATATGTTCGGCGAGGATGGGGGCTGCTAGGCGAAGAGCAACGCCAATCCGAATGGCCTGTGGGTCGAGTCGAGTGCCCAGGGAGGAATTGGGAGCAGCTAGAAGGAAATCTCCTGAGTGTGGTGCCTTCACTGCCAGGAGACGAGCTTTGTCCTTTCCTTAAGCGTTGGTGAGCATTTTGTTGGCGATTTTTTCCATGATCAGTTTGTCCCAGTGGGACTGTTTGTGTTCTTTGGGAGGAGCTGGTCTGCTGCAGAAGTCTGTTAGGGTGTCCCACCGCATCGCTGCTTCAGTAAACCTGGGGTCTTGAGCTCCTACCACGTCTCTCAAGCGTTCAGAGGCAATCTTCTTGACTAGTGCACTGGAAGCCAAACACGAAGACAGTAAAGCAGGTAAAGCTACGTGCGTTGCTTTGCGCACCCCTATACGTCCCAGTCGCACTGGGAGGGTTGCATGATCCCATTGCTGATCCTCTAGTGACAGGTTCAGGGCCCTTTGAAGGTTGATCTAAGGTGTGCATCATAATCGTCGAGTGTTGGGTTGTCAAAAGAGGGTGCACACCTCATGAAGTAAGTGAGTCTTGGCATAGTAAGACACCTTGTGAAGAGATACAGAGTATCATGGGCATCAAGATCGCTTATTCTCTTCTTCATTCTCATCAGGTCATTCAATTTTTTCTTGAGGACAGTGTCGATAGCCTGGTGACCCAGCGGTGCTCCCAAGAGGATACTGTTGGAAGGAGTGGTAGTAGAGACTTCCCGGAGGATTCTTCGCACGGCATTGATTATTTCCTGGTTTGCTGTGATGATTTCACACTTGGAGGGATTGAGGATGAGTCCCATGTCTTGTCCCTGTGTTTTTACCAGTTGTAGGTCCTCTAACATGGAGTCTTCAGTACCTGTCAGAGCGCAATCATCCAGGTACCAGATGTTGAACTCGCTGCTTAGGCTGGAAGTTAGTTCTCTTACTGCCAAGCAGAAGAGAAGTGGAGCGAGTGGGTTACCCTGCTGAACACCCCCTGATGAGAGAATTTCGTGTTCTTCAAACAAAAAAATTGAGGGTTTGCTGTAGCTGGCTGAAATGAAGGGAAAAAGGTTGGGGAACAGATCCCGAACGGCCGGCAAGACAACAACTCTCTTCGCCATATTAAAGGCGTTTCTAAAATCAAGTTTGACTATGGCCTTGTCTTCTTGTAGGTCCCTTGCCGCATGAGCTGCGGCTTCACTGCCTTGAGAGACCCCAAAGCCCAGTTGGTGTGGCTGGAGTAAACTGGCAGCTTCTAGGCAAATGTTTCTTACTGATGCTTTGGCAACGAGACGGCGAAGAGTGTTACCAACAGCAATGGGTCTGATTCCCTCATCCTTCTTCTTCAAAGCACATAGCGAGGATCCAAAAAAGAAAGGTTTAATTTCTTCTGGGATTCGCCCAGCCAGGCAGTTGTTGACGAAAGTTTTTAATTGGATGAGAAGAATTGATGCAGATGTACCTAGTACTGGATTTACCATCTCTTTGAGGTATTGTGGTCGAATTCCAGTGTAAACTCCTGCAGATCCTGCTGGAAATGACACAATCGCCTTATAGATTTCTGATTCTGGCAAAATTAATTGTTCAGTGATGGGGGGTTCCTCAGGGTTGTTGTTGATGGCTATGGTGTCCCTGGTTGGATGCTTGTCTCTTAGTGCTTGGGCTGTGGTCTCATCTTTGGTTGCTACAGTGTCGTCACTTGTAATTATTCTGATTGCTCCCACTGTGTAACCTTCTTCGATTTTTTGCTAACTTGTGCGCAAATTTTTTTTGTTTGCAGTGGAACTTTTCTTTGGTCTACCTCTGTGATTTCTGCAATGGTGGGGCAGAGGAACACAATTGTCCGCTGATGGGTAGTTGCCCACTGCCTTGATTACTGACGTGGTTAGCAGTTTGCCTCGTCTTTCAGGAACTGCAAGACAGACATTGCGGAACAGGAGTAGGTTGAGCCATGCCTTAAAGGTGCCTCGGGCTTCTAAGTTGGTGGAACCTCCATTCACCTGCTTGAGAAGGTCTGTAAATTTCCGTGCTGCATATGGGCGAACAGCTTTAGGGATGTGGGATACGGTACTGCTAGCAGTGGATTTGAATGCCAACAAAAGGTTATTGCAAATGAGGAGGTTGCCATTGGAACTGTCATCTGCCTGTGGAGGCTGTGGGCTGCTTTCTGCTGGGGGCATATGTGATCCCGCACACCCGTTGTGTGCACGAATATGGCCAACCCTGTTGCGTGCTTGAAACTCTCCACACACCTGACATGTGCCTCTTCTTTCGTTGTTGGGCGCAGTGTTTCCCTGGCTTTGTGGCTGGCTGGCTTCATTATCTGCCATACCTCAAACTGTGTGGTAAGCCCAGGCTACAGGGAACGGCGCAGGGCACATACCGCATGTGGTTCATTGTGGTGGTGGGGGGAGGGGAGGGGTCTCCCGTCCTTTGTGGTGGGCGGTGGAGGAAAGGGAGGTGTGGAAGATGTGTGAGGAGGCAGAGTAGGGCACTCACTCCCTCCCAGACACATCACTATACACCACTATGCTCTGTGCATGACACATCACTATACACCACTATGCTCTGTGCACAGCCCCCACTATAAACGACACACCGTTATACGCTACACATGCTATGCGCATACCATGTGCATGCTAAGCGCATACTTCGCACTATACGCTATATACACTATACACACAGTGAACAAACACTCCATTGTCGTAACACGAGCACACGGTGTATGCGCGCTTGTTTGGGGAAGGGGGGAGACAGTTTTACCCCTCAACCTCCGCCTCCTCCTCCACGAGACCTCCCTTCACGGACCTCTTCTACCCATAGGTGACCGTTATGTTCCCTCGCTGAATTCACATACACAACACTTTTCTTGATTCTGAAGAGAGAGAGGGAATGGAGAGTCTTCTAGCCCTTTCCAACACGAGCAGCAGATATTCACACACCAACCTGTTGATGATAATCCTGGTAGGTGTTCTTGATTGGATGATATTGTGCCAAAACCACAGAGCAGGATGCCCATAGCCTCTCTCTGGCAGAGGTGCCAATATTATATATATAGGGACAGCGATAAAATTTTTCATTTACTTTGAAAATTAATGTCTATTTTAAAAATACACGGCAATGATAGAACAGATAATTGATTTAATAAGAGATATGACTACCCTTTGCTTTTATATGTATTGCTACACGTTTTGGCACAGAATCGACCTATGCTGAACTCATTTTGACAAGTTATTCTTCGTGGTACCAAGTCCTAATAACGTCAGCATTTAGCTTCTCCATAGTTTCACAGTCTTGCTTCGCGATCCTACGTTTAGTTATTGTTCATATATTCTTAACTGGGTTGAGATGAGGAAAGTTTCTAGGCCAATTTAAAACGCTTAGCCAACTCTCTTCCAAGAATGTCACATTTTCCTGGAAGTGTGGAGTGGAGCAAGATCCTGCTGAAAAATGCCTTCTCCATCATGAAAGTTTCTTTTCACAATGGGAAACAAATAAGTGGCCAAGATTGTCTAGCATTTTTCACTGTTCATCTTTCCCTCAACAAAAACAAGCTGTCCAGGGCCGTTGGCAGTTAATCTACCCCTAAACAACTTCTTGGGTGGGTGCTTTAAAGCTTGTTGAATGTGTCCATTCCAAAGAGGTTCGCCTTTGCTCCGTCCCACTATCATTGACCTGTACTCGCGTAACTTATTTAAAAATATAACTTTTCTCCATTCATGTGTCGCCCATTCTTTATGATCGAGTGAAAGTGCAAAAGATTATCAGAAAATTTCAGGTAAAAAGCTTTTAGGCATTCTTCTCTGAACTGTTCAACACCTTGCTGAATTTCTTGCTGTGATACTGTACGCAGTAGCCCTTCTTAAATTAGCTTCAAGCGCATCTAGTATAGGAATAAAGGATTTTATCCTAAACTTATCTCTCGAATAGAGTTCATCAAGATCACTACAGTCATTTCCTTACTCTTGTCTCCTTGTAACAGTTCCGTAGTTAACATTTGGCAAGGTGACGTTTTCTTGTTGCTCAACCTCATCGAAATCTTTTCTAATTTTGCTTACAAAAAATCTAAGATGAACTCTTCAAAACTTGCACAGGTACTCAATAACAGTTTTGATTTCTGACTGGATTTGCTGACCTTGTGAAAATAACCTAGCACATGGGTTCTAAAATGCAACATAAACACAAATTCCAATTCTTCCATTTTCTGCAATAGATTGTTAGCTTGAAGCCTTGTATCACCCTTCTCATTGACACCAGAGTACAAATGACTGAGAGCCTCAGTCATCTTATCTATCTCATTGCTTTCCTGGAAGGACAAAATCAATACAGAAATAGATGCTAATGTCGAGGTATTGGCTAATGACGGTATTATTCTGAAATGGAGTGCAAGGAACATTACTGAAGGTTGTTTAGATCTAAGACTTCAGTGCGCTATGATAGCATGTGAAAGAAAGGCCTATGAGTCAAAAATATTATGCACCTTGGCCGAAGGCCTACTATAATGAAGCCCTAGGCTTCAATATGCTAAGCCTATAGGTTACTATTATTTATTATTATAATAAAAAAAGAAGTGCTGAAACCTGTAGGTAAATCAGGTATATATATATATATATATATATATATATATATATATATATATATATATATATATATATATATATATATATATATATATATATATATATATATATATATATATATACATATATATATACATATGTCGTACCGAATAGGCAGAACTTGCGATCTTGGCTTAAATAGCAACGCTCATCTTGCCATATACGACAAGCGAAAATTTGTGTATGCAATAATTTCGCCAAAATCATTTTGAACCTAACGAAAAAAATATATTTCACTGTCTTTCTTTAGTATTAAATTATTGTAAACAAAACTAAAATATATTTAGATGGGTTAGGCTAAAATAAATTGCGCTTATTATAATAAGGTTAGGTAAGTTTTCTAAGTTCCTTTTGGTGCAAAATTGTAAATTTTTACATCAACATTAATGAAAAATATATATCTTTAAACGTATAAGAGAAAATTTTAGAAAGGACTTAATTTTTTATGAGTTCTTGCTAATTGACCAGTTTTACATATTCGGCACGACATATATATATATATATATATATATATATATATATATATATATATATATATATATATATATATATATATATATATAAGGGAGGTACCACCTCTAGAACTGTCCTGGGGACCCTCATCCTCGGAGAAAAGAATAAACTTGCTTCAGGGAACACTCAAGGTTCTCCCTGAAGCTGCTTAAGAATTTTCTCCTACCACATCCTATATTTCAAGTATGTTTTATTTAAAGACAAAATACATTGGCCAAACATTCACAAAAATACAACAGAAAGTAAAACAACATAGGTAACTCAGAGCTACATCTCGAGTACTTCGTCCAGCTCCCCTGCAGTGGGCCGTGTGCCCAGAATGCTGCAGGCATTTCCTCTCTGGATCGCAACATTGAGTCTCTGAGAGAGGAAGCTGGTCGCCCTGTGGTCCTTGGTTTCTATGATGAGCTTTTCACCCAGCTCTTTGAGGAACTTTAGAGCACACTTACGCCCATGCTCCAAGGGTCTCCAACCCTATTGGAATGAAGTTATAGCAAGGGGGAAGGTCTTCATATTTTCGGATCTTCTGGGTCTCATCAATCTTGTAGAATGTACAGCATAGGGCCGTAGACGTGGCTTATATACTGTAGTGAGGTGAGGTGAAGCAGGCGGAGGCGGGGTCATAGTGGTACCATCCACTAGTCGAAGTAGGTCTTCGTCCAAAGGTTGAACAAGTGTTGAAGAATTCTTTGTAACAAGATCCCATGACGCTGCAGTGTCTGACAGTTGTGATGAATGGTTTGAAAAACCGACAAGTTGAAGATTGAGACACTTATGCAGCATATGGGAATCTTTATTCAGGAAACGTTTCGCCACACAGTGGCTTCATCAGTCCAATACAAAGAAGGCGTAAGGAGAGGAGGAGAATGAGGTAATCAGTCCCTCAACTTGGAGTCGATGTGTTCAGTCCATCAATCTTGTAGAATGTACAGCATGAACATTAAAATGGTATAAAATACCGACAGATTGTTAGGTAAGACACATATGCAACAGTTAGGTATCTTTATTTCGAAACGTTTCGCCTACACAGTAGGCTTCTTCAGTCGAGTACAGAAAAGTTGATAGAAGCAGAAGATACTTGAAGACGATGTAATCAGTCCATCACCCTTAAAGTTTTGAGGTGGTCAGTCCCTCAGTCTGGAGAAGAGCATTGTTCCGTTGTCTGAAACAATATGAAGTTGAAGTGACAGGATGGAGCCTTTATATAGTGCCAGGAGGTGAGACGTAGGTTGCTTTGGGAGGGCAGGTCCTTCCCAAACCCAGCCGTTCTCACTAGTAGAGGTCGAAGTTGATGGTCTGTACCAAGATACCCTTGTGTTGCAGTGTCTGACAGAATGAACATTAAAATGGTATAAAATACCGACAGATTGTTAGGTAAGACACATATGCAACAGTTAGGTATCTTTATTTCGAAACGTTTCGCCTACACAGTAGGCTTCTTCAGTCGAGTACAGAAAAGTTGATAGAAGATACTTGAAGACAATCTGTCGGTATTTTATACCATTTTAATGTTCATTCTGTCAGACACTGCAACACAAGGGTATCTTGGTACAGACCATCAACTTCGACCTCTACTAGTGAGAACGGCTGGGTTTGGGAAGGACCTGCCCTCCCAAAGCAACCTACGTCTCACCTCCTGGCACTATATAAAGGCTCCATCCTGTCACTTCAACTTCATATTGTTTCAGACAACGGAACAATGCTCTTCTCCAGACTGAGGGACTGACCACCTCAAAACTTTAAGGGTGATGGACTGATTACATCGTCTTCAAGTATCTTCTGCTTCTATCAACTTTTCTGTACTCGACTGAAGAAGCCTACTGTGTAGGCGAAACGTTTCGAAATAAAGATACCTAACTGTTGCATATGTGTCTTACCTAACAATCTGTCGGTATTTTATACCATTTTAATGTTCATTCTGTCAGACACTGCAACACAAGGGTATCTTGGTACAGACCATCAACTTCGACCTCTACTAGTGAGAACGGCTGGGTTTGGGAAGGACCTGCCCTCCCAAAGCAACCTACGTCTCACCTCCTGGCACTATATAAAGGCTCCATCCTGTCACTTCAACTTCATATTGTTTCAGACAACGGAACAATGCTCTTCTCCAGACTGAGGGACTGACCACCTCAAAACTTTAAGGGTGATGGACTGATTACATCGTCTTCAAGTATCTTCTGCTTCTATCAACTTTTCTGTACTCGACTGAAGAAGCCTACTGTGTAGGCGAAACGTTTCGAAATAAAGATACCTAACTGTTGCATATGTGTCTTACCTAACAATCTGTCGGTATTTTATACCATTTTAATGTTCATTCTGTCAGACACTGCAACACAAGGGTATCTTGGTACAGACCATCAACTTCGACCTCTACTAGTGAGAACGGCTGGGTTTGGGAAGGACCTGCCCTCCCAAAGCAACCTACGTCTCACCTCCTGGCACTATATAAAGGCTCCATCCTGTCACTTCAACTTCATATTGTTTCAGACAACGGAACAATGCTCTTCTCCAGACTGAGGGACTGACCACCTCAAAACTTTAAGGGTGATGGACTGATTACATCGTCTTCAAGTATCTTCTGCTTCTATCAACTTTTCTGTACTCGACTGAAGAAGCCTACTGTGTAGGCGAAACGTTTCGAAATAAAGATACCTAACTGTTGCATATGTGTCTTACCTAACAATCTGTCGGTATTTTATACCATTTTAATGTTCATTCTGTCAGACACTGCAACACAAGGGTATCTTGGTACAGACCATCAACTTCGACCTCTACTAGTGAGAACGGCTGGGTTTGGGAAGGACCTGCCCTCCCAAAGCAACCTACGTCTCACCTCCTGGCACTATATAAAGGCTCCATCCTGTCACTTCAACTTCATATTGTTTCAGACAACGGAACAATGCTCTTCTCCAGACTGAGGGACTGACCACCTCAAAACTTTAAGGGTGATGGACTGATTACATCGTCTTCAAGTATCTTCTGCTTCTATCAACTTTTCTGTACTCGACTGAAGAAGCCTACTGTGTAGGCGAAACGTTTCGAAATAAAGATACCTAACTGTTGCATATGTGTCTTACCTAACAATCTGTCGGTATTTTATACCATTTTAATGTTCATTCTGTCAGACACTGCAACACAAGGGTATCTTGGTACAGACCATCAACTTCGACCTCTACTAGTGAGAACGGCTGGGTTTGGGAAGGACCTGCCCTCCCAAAGCAACCTACGTCTCACCTCCTGGCACTATATAAAGGCTCCATCCTGTCACTTCAACTTCATATTGTTTCAGACAACGGAACAATGCTCTTCTCCAGACTGAGGGACTGACCACCTCAAAACTTTAAGGGTGATGGACTGATTACATCGTCTTCAAGTATCTTCTGCTTCTATCAACTTTTCTGTACTCGACTGAAGAAGCCTACTGTGTAGGCGAAACGTTTCGAAATAAAGATACCTAACTGTTGCATATGTGTCTTACCTAACAAACAGAATGTACAGCATAGGGCCGTAGACGTGGCTTATATACTGTAGTGAGGTGAGGTGAAGCAGGCGGAGGCGGGGTCATAGTGGTACCATCCACTAGTCGAAGTAGGTCTTCGTCCAAAGGTTGAACAAGTGTTGAAGAATTCTTTGTAACAAGATCCCATGATGCTGCAGTGTCTGACAGTTGTGATGAATGGTTTGAAAAACCGACAAGTTGAAGATTGAGACACTTATGCAGCATATGGGAATCTTTATTCAGGAAACGTTTCGCCACACAGTGGCTTCATCAGTCCAATACAAAGAAGGCGTAAGGAGAGGAGGAGAATGAGGTAATCAGTCCCTCAACCTGGAGCAGATAGAAACATCCGTGTACTCAGTGGACGTCTAGGTTTCTGGAAAGTTTCAACTGTGAACAACCAACAGCCCCTCCCAACAGACAGAGCTGACAACCAGCCTGACTTCACTTCTACAGAGGATCTAAAATCTGCAATCAAAATATCAGCTGACCTGGCACAACCTACTGCTATTTGGCAATGCCTTTCTGGTTGTTCCACCAAGGAGGGACAAGTCCCTAGCATCATCTGTTATGAGGGCAATAAATGCATTTAGAGATGACAACCTCGTCCGTCTCTCCTTTAGGGCGACAAGTACCTGCTGGGTAAATGCCAACAGAAGAACACTTGATGCTTCAAAAATTAGAGCCCAAATTAGCAAAAAAATAGACGAGGGAAATACTACAGGAGTTATCAGGCTTATAACCATCGCCCCTAAGGACGGCATTACAGCATAAACCCTGAAGGACAAAAATAAGAACATAAGAACATAAGAATGGAGGAACACTGCAGAAGGCCTACTGGCCCATATAAGGCAGGTCCTTATCAAAACGACCTCTACCCAAAGCTACCCAAGAATTAATTCCCGTACCCAATGACACTAATCAAACCCAGCCCCTCCCACTCATATATCTGTCCAATCTCTTCTTAAAGCTACCCAAGGTCCTAGCCTCTATCACCTCACTGGGAAGATTGTTCCACGCATCCACAACTCTGTTAGAAAACCAGTACTTACCTATGTCCTTTCTAAATCTAAATTTATCCAACTTAAATCCATTATTTCTGGTTCTTACCTGGTTCGACACCCTCAATACCTTATTAATATCTCATTTGTTTATGCCCGTCATCCACTTATACACCTCAATGATATCTCCTCTCATTCTACGTCTCTCAAGAGAGTGAAGATTTAAGGCTTTAAGTCTATCTTCATACGGGAAATTCTTTACACAGTAAATCATTTTAGTCATTCTTCTCTGTATGTTCTCCAATGAGTCTATATCCATCCTGTAGTAAGGAGACCAAAACTGAGCAGCATAACCTAAATGAGGCCTCACCAGTGATGTATAGAGCTGTAAAATAACTTTTGGGCTTCTGTTACTTATACTTCTTGAAATAAATCCAAGTAATTTGTTTGCCTTGTTGCGCACACTTAGGCACTGCTGCCTTGGCTTTAGGTTTCTGCTTACCATGACTCTCAAGTCCTTTTCACACTCTGTATGATGAAGCTCTACTTCACCTAGTTTATAGCTTCGAGGGTTATTTTCATTACCAAGGACCAGTACCTTACACTTATCCACATTGAACTTCATCTGCCATTTTTCAGACCAAGACATTAATTTGTCTAAATCCTCCTGCAGTTCATTGCTATCCTCCTCAGAATGAATCATACGGCCTATCTTTGTATCATCAGCAAACTTGCTCATGTCACTCGTAATCCCTTCATCAAGGTCATTAATGTAAATTATGAACAAGAGAGGGCCTAAAACTGATCCTTGTGGAACGCCACTAGTAACTAAGCCCCATTCTGATTTGAACCCATTAATGGAAACTCTCTGCTTTCTATTGGTAAGCCATGCCTCTATCCATGCTAGAACTTTTCCTTCTTTACCATGAGCTGCCACTTTTCTTAAGTCTCTTGTGAGGTACTCTATCAAAGGCTTTACTAAAATCCAAATAAACAATATCATATTCTTTATCACTGTCTACTGCCTCAAATGTTCTATTGTAGAACGTCAGTAAGTTTGTCAGGCAGGAACGACCTCTCGTAAACCCATGCTGAGATTCATTTATCAAGTTATGCTCTTTAAGGTGACTTCTAATAATGTTAGCTATAATTGATTCTAGTAATTTGCCAACTATAGATGTCAGGCTTATTGGACGGTAATTTGAAGGAGTGGACTTATCCCCTGATTTGAATATAGGAACCACATTGGCCATCTTCCACAACTCTGGCACAACACCAGTAAGGATGGACGCTTTGAACACACTCGTTAATGGCTGACTAAGCTCCATCTTGCATTCCTTAAGTACCCTGGAAAATAACTCGTCGGGCCCCGGGGACTTATTTTGCTTCAGTTTGTCAATCTGTTTGATAACCATGTCCCTCGTGACAGTAATATTAGTCAATTTGAATTCGTCAGGAACTGAATAATTGTTAATTTCTGGAATCTCATTTATGTCTTCCTGTGTAAAAACTGACAAAAAATAGTCATTAAATATGGAACACATTTCCAGTTCGTTATCCGTCAGCTGTCCATTCCCAATTTTCAGAGGTCCTACTTTTTTCTTAACCTTCGTCCTATACACTTGAAAGAACCCCTTTGGATTTGTCTTTGATTCTTTAACAACTCTAATTTCATAGTCACGTTTAGCCTTTCTAATCCCCTTTTTTACTTCTCTTTTAAGCTGAACATATTGGTCAGTAAGGTTAACCTCTCCCCTTCTGATGCGCCTATATATTCCCATTTTCTCCCCTAATAAATGCTTTAGCCTCCTGGTATCCCATTTGGGATCGTTATTATCAGATCTAATTTCTCTCTGAGGAATGTATATACTCTGAGTACGGTGTACATTATTAAGAAAAGAATCATAAATGCAGATCCCTTCGTAATAAGTATGATCATCGTCAACAGAATCATTAGCTAGATAGACTAAAGTTAAAATCCCCTACAATCACTATGTTATTGTGTCTAGAAGCCCTAACAATTTCGTCCCAAAGCAGTCTCCCTCTATCGTGATCCAAGCCTGGAGGTCGGTATATTACACCTAGAATTAGCTTTTCTTGACCTTCTACAAACTCTACCCAAACAGATTCTGTTGCTGTTCCATCTATTTTTATACCTGTTTTTATGCAACGGTTAATATTTTCTCGAACATATAATGCAACTCCTCCCCCCTTCCCACAACATCTATCCACATGGAACAACTTAAACCCTTGAATATTACACTCAGCAATCATATCCCGACTCTTTAAATCATACCACGTTTCAGTTAATGCAATGACATCGATGTTCCCAGCACATGCTATCAAACGTAGCTCATTAATCTTATTTCTTGGACTTCGACTGTTAGCATAAAACATCATTATATGGTTTTTCTTCAGCACATTTTTCCTATTCATCTTTGTTTTTACACAATTTCTAAAATTATCATTACCTAGGGTTACTCCATGACAGTTACTATTAAGATTCTTAATATCAGAGCATAAGTCAATATATCCATACTCATTTTTTATCATTTCTAAACCCATACCTCTAACTAATCCTAGTTTAAAGTCCTAATAACCCCCTCAACTGAGCTAGCAAGAAAACTCACACCTGCTCTGGATAAGTGAACCCCATCCCTGGCATACATGTCATTTCGGCCATAGAAGTTGTCCCAGTTGTCAATGAATGGTACTGCATTATCTTTACAGTGTTCATCCAGCCATCAATTAATACCAATTGCTCTGGACAACCATTCATTTCCAACACCCCTTCTTGGCAAAATGCCACATGTAACAGGGCGCCCCCCCCCCTTCTTCCTGATTATGTCTATTGCTGTCTTGAACCTTCTAAGTCCTCACTTCTGCGCTTGCCTACATCATTGCCTCCAGCACTGAGGCAGATGATGGGATTGATCCCATTACCGTCCATGATGTTGTCAAGCCAACTAACAATGTCCTCCATTCCAGGCCCAGGAAAGCAAACTCTCTGTCTCCTACTCCTGTCCTTCAAGCAGAAAGCCCTCTCCATATATCTAACCTGGCTATCCCCAACAACAACAATATTCTTACCTTCCTTGGTGTCGTTTGTAGTGGAGTTCCCAGTAGTCGACTCACATTCGTCGGGTAGCACCGAGAATGCATTGGATGTTTCCACAACAGTTTCCACAGCAGTCTCTTACTTCTTCGTCGTCTCTGCCTTTCCATTCGTCTTCTTGATCGTCAACTTCGTCTCATGCTGTCCAGCCACTGTCCACGTCCCCTTCTTGACCTGAGGACTCGAAACAGCAGGACTACTACGAATCCTCGTGTTTTCCTCAGTCAATCGCCGTATCTCCATCTTCGCTACCCTCAATTCTTCCTTAAGCTGCTGATAAAGGTGCTCGATTGAGGGCATCTTGGTTCAGTCCACGGGCAGCACACAAGACACTTCTTCAAAATCCACCCAGGGCTCCCCGTACATTGACCTCCCTGACATTGCAGCAGGCGAAGAACATTTAACCCTACAGCATTCTGATGTGTATAAAGCTACTATGTCATTTCCAGAGGGCTCAGTAGGGGTTTCACCTGTTTAAGGCCACAACACTAAAAACAATGATTAGTCCAGCACTAGGTGATGTTTCAGAGAGGTTATCTGAGCTCACCAAATTTTCCAAAGTGTGCCTGGCAGGCAATGTGCCAGAGGACATTGGACGCCTCTTCTTTGGTGCCTCACTATGTGCTCTTCGGAAAATGGATGGAGGAATCAGGCCCTTTGCAGTGGGCAATGCCCTTCGGCGCCTTGTCGCCAAGACTGCATTATGACTGGTGAGTGAAGAGGCTACTGCAATGATGAAACCAAAATAGCTCGGTTTTGGTGTTCAACAAGGCTGTGGAGCAGTTGCCCACGCAGCATGTCAGATGAAAAACCCTGATCATATTAGACTTTGCCAACGTATTCAACTTAGTGAAAAGAGATTCTGCTCTCAAGCAGTTTCTAGACGCTTCCCTTCCCTCCATCCCTTCATACAATCGTGTTATAGTGAAACTTTTAAATTGACTGGTGTGAGGGTGTGCAACAAGAGGACCGTCTCGCCCCTTTTCTTTTGTCTGGTCAGCAAGGAAGTCGAAAAAGCACACTCAAGTGAGCTCAGTGTCTGGTTCATGGATAATGGTACCCTGTCTGTTCCTACAATATGTAAACCATACCCCCGGCCGGGATTGAACCCGCGGTCATAGAGTCTCAAAACTCCAGCCCGTCGCGTCATTACGATTTCTTAAGTCTCGCTACAATATGTCTCCTGGAGCACATTGGAAAAATTAAAAAATTAGAAAGAGCCTGGGCCTAGCTTCAAGCCCCACCAAATGCGAAACAGTTTCTACTAATCGACAGATCATTGAGGATATTAGTTCTGTTTTTGCGAGGAGAACGAGCCATTGTTCCAGCCAACAGCATTGCACCAATGTGCAATGTATGGAGTCCCTCCTAGCAACATATACATGTTGTAAAACATTATGAAATAAATTATGGAAACAAATAATTCGACGAATAGGGAGGAAGCAGGATAAAAATTGCAAGTTATTGGTAGTAAACTAGAAACACAAATGTTTTGCAACATATATGTTGCAACCTACTGATTACAACATATATGTTCATGAATTAGATGCCATTTATATTCGCTTTAAACAATCACTATGACATTCATAAACTCATCAAAGTTCTGAGGCTTAATAACAGATCTTATTTGGTATTATCGCAAACGCTGTCTGATAGGCCGGTGTAGATACTCTAGCGGCCTGTGGCACTCAGAGAAAAAGTCATTACCTCCTCCCTTACTTTCCCCTTGTTTACAGCGAGGGAATAAGAGCCATACTGACCCCTGGGTCACGAAGGCATCTCAAGACAGAGGGAGAAAGCTATAACTCTCTCTCCAAAATATTCTATCATAAGGGAATTCAAAAATTCCCTTATGTTAGAATATACCAGTTACGTAAGTTATCTGGACCGATATTCCGCTTTTGCCACAGTGTAAATAGTACGCTGTCGATGTTTTGGCCACTCAGTAACATATATGCGGGTTATTTGTGTAACATATGTGCTGTCTTTCAACGCTATGACAGCCTTGATAAGTAAAATTTATATAGAGCTTTTAGCAAATTTTATCTTTATCGGCTATGAGGCATCAATCAAAGGTTTGCCTAGAATATGTCTCTTGTACGAGTCATATGTTTAAGGCGTATTTAAGATCATTTTTAGAAGCATCAAGCATTATTTGAAAACACGGTTTAGAAACCAACAAGTTGATAAATGACACACTTGTGAAGCACTTAAGATCTATATTCTGGAAACATTTCGCCAGCCTGTGGCTTCTACAGATTCTAAATGTTGCACAAGTGTCTCGATTATCAAGTACTATTTCTAATCAGTTTTTACCTGGTACTTCACCTGGTATTAGAGGATTGATAATAGGTGCTCTTCCGTCACATTTCCATGCTAAACGACTGCTTCACCTTTTTTGATGTCGATAGCCTTAAAGGGTTTATCTATTTGTGACTTGAGTGACGCTATAAATATTATAAATTCAAGAGTAGTTAGGGCAATTTTGTTACGTTGTTTATTTGCTGATTCATTTTGGATTGTAACTCCGTTATTCTGGAAGCTTCATTGGCAATGATATCTTAGTGCTGTGCGTAGCAGCGTTCTAGATAATAATAATAATAATAATAATAACAATAATAATAATAATAATAATAATAATAATAATAATAATAATAATAATAATAATAATAATAATAATAATAATATAGTATTAGTTGAGATTATGAGCCAGAAGCTCTTCTTGTGTCTGGTGACATTTGGTGAAGATGGGGAATTGTTTTGATTTTTCCCAGTGTCGGTCGAGAAAGCATGAGCAACACACTCCCGTTATGCGTTGGATAATTCGTGTCCTGGGTTCTTTAATCCTTTTACCCTACCTTTTCCTGTAGTTAGGTTAGGATACTACTCTCCAACCGCGTCACCATCTGAAAAAGACCCGGGCAGGGACAGTACCATCTAACCTACTACTTACTACGTTGGGGTATTGAACATTGAATATACTGTTTTGGAGGCTTGAATTGGAGAGCTACGATGCCTTGCGTCCAAAGCGAAACAATGGCAGCCGGAGTTATGTTCATGTCTTTTTACAGCCGTTTTTTTCTATGTGTTAGGAAGGTTATTTGCTTTGATTATCACTGATTTTAGACAATTTAGCTCATCCACAGTAGTAGCTTTTTAATCCATTTACTGAGTTTTGTTTAAGTCTGCAAAAATTGGAAAGAAATGTGTTCTCGTTAACTTGACTGCCAGACCATTGCAGAGAAGTGTCTCCTTAATAAGTGTTTTAATACCGTGTTTGTGTCATTATTTAAACAACATTAAGAAGCAAGAATGTTGCTAAATGTTTCTTATGACCATCAAGCCTAAGTTACTCATCTCTACTAATTCTGCATAACACTTAGTTACTGGTTTGGTGCTCAACTCACCTACACCAGCTCTGCAAAGCACCTATTGTATAACAGACACATGTGCAACATTAGATAATCTTTTTATGGAAAAGTTCTGCTGACCAGGAGTTTTATCTATTCAATACAGATATATATATAGCGAGGCGGTCAGCTGCAACATAGGTCAGTACTACAACAGCTGTTGTTCTATAAGGCTATTCCTGTAAGCGTTCTCTGTGAGTGAATGAGGGTTCGCTAAATTTTCCCTTTTAATTCATGATTACTGCTGAAATTCATGATTGACAATTCACCTAGGAAGCGAGCAAGTCTTGTAGTTCTTAGAAAATATGATGATTTGATTATCAGATAAATCGCCAAAAATTTGAGCCGAGAAAAGTCAATTGTTGGTTGGGTTTTGAAGATAGCTGACGACGCTGGTGATTGTGGAGCTCTGTGTCGAGGAAAATATACAAGAAAATGCAAGACAGCACCTCACTATGACAAGATTATCATAAAAAAATAGTATGAAGGTCCCTTTACTGGCTTTCTGGCAGAACTGCCAGAAAGCCAGTAAAGAAACAATTATTGCTGCAACTGTGAAGAAAAATGGCTGTGATGGGCACTCGATCATAGGGGATGGACGACAGATGAATGGAGAAAATATATATTTTCAGATGAGGTGCGTTTTGAAGTACTTGGGTACAGATCAGTGGTAGTGAGATGGAGCAAAAGCGAACCTCTTCGTAATGGACACATTCAATAAGCGCCAAAACATCCACCTAAGATGTTTTAAAGTGGTTTTTCAGCTTAAGACCCTGAACTGCAAATTATTATTGAAAAAATAGGATGAACAGTAACAATTACAAGGTAATCCTAACAACTAACATGCTTCCCATTGTGGAGAGAGATTTTCCTGATGGAGAAAGCATTTTCCAGCAGGATCTTGCTCCATGCCACACTTCCAGAAAATACTGACATTCTTCGAAGAGAGGGGACCAAGCGTTCTGAATTGGCCTGGAAACTTTCCTGACCTCAACCCAACAGGACTGTTCAACTGTGCAGAAGCTAACTGAGCTTTGCTCAGACTTGTGCAACACATTTGTTCTCAAAGATTTGTTAAGTTATACCATGAATTAAGGAAAAATCCAAGACTTCACCTTACGAAAGCAGACAAAGCAAATGGACAAAGTAGATGATAGGGAAAAAACAACATATTATTAGAAGACGGGAACTGATGTGTCCCTTAAGAATCTGAACTTAAAAAAAAGGAAATCTTTAAAGAGTTATAAAAATTTTCTTTTTTGAAGAGGTTGGTAGGTGAGACAGTCATCTTACAGATAATATTTTCATGATTCAGGATGACAGTGATTACTTCCTTGTCGGCTCTGGTAACGACGCAGATCATAACTTATAACTAACTTGTTAAACGACCGGAATTTTTACAAATCTTTTTATAACAGAAAACTAAATGAACTCTCTGAAACCTTAATTTTTTTATCTCAGTCAGATATCGAAAATATACGAGGTAAAAACAAAACAAAAATCCCAAGACAAACAAAATCAAAATCCTATTTAGGCCAATTACATTTGCCATAGACAGAAATCCTAACATATTATCTGAAACTCTAGCCAAACATTTATCAGAAAGGATCAGGATGATCAGTAAAGCACATTTAAAATATATTAGAAAAATCAACAATATTAAATATATCAACGTGAGACACAAAGAAACTTTCAAATGTCGATGTTTCTCATTTATCTGAAATGTTTCTCAGACTCAAACCACTAAATATCTTCCCTGGAAAGTCAATGACAACCTCGATCCTCTTATCCCTGCCAGCGATTTCATCCCATTGAATTAAGTTAATATTATTAATTTTTGTACAAGTAAAGTTTCGGCATAAAAATTATGTTCCCCATTATTGCCGTGCTAATTAGCCTGTACAAGGAGCATCTATATATAGAAAAAATAACAGCTGTTTATTCCCAAAAGTATAACATGACTGTTGTACGTAGATAAATCTTCCTGAGTGGTATAGTATCACTGATCTATAAGACGGTGATTTATAACAACAAATTGAGTATGTATGCCCATTGTTTGAATGTAACAAAAATAAAACCAGCAGGTACAGGAAACTTTATTTAAATATCTTTCACGTATAATATATTTTTCTAAAGTCACTGACGCAAAAAAAAAAAAAAAAAAAAACTGTACAGGCGAAACTTCGGGTAAATAAATTTCCCTAAAACTAGCATTTGTGTCTTTATACCCTACATCAGTGGTTCCCAAACTGGGGGTAAATTACCCCCTGGGGTAATTTAACCATTTTTGGGGGGTAATGGAGGGGTGACAGAAAAAAAGTTATGAATTCTGAAAATCAAGAAAACAATGCGGTACCCGGTATGAGGATTATTGTTAACTTTGTCTTAGTATATAAAGTTGTAAAGTAAACCTATTATAAGTAAGTAATAAAGTTAAACCAAATAACAATAAACATCAAAAACTAATATACAGTATTAGGAAAGAAGAAATATATAGCTAAGTGTGTGGAAACCCAAAAGTATTTTGACAAGTATGCTTCAGGACAAAAGTCACTCAGTAGCCCAGATCGACCTGTCCAGTACGCGTCACTCACTTCCTGAGGCTGCCTCTATTTCACACTGTCAGTTTATCTGTGAGCATCAGCCGAGGTAGACAAAGCTGGTATGAAGCCAAGAATTCCTAAACTAGCTTCAAGTATGCAACTCCATCCATCCCACTGATGTTCTTGACATCTTTGGTAATAGTCATTAGAGATGCACAATGTTCAAATACAATAAATAAAAGAAAATATCTCAAGTGTTTTAATTTAGCCATATATATCAATAATAACAACATTTTGTGAAAGGGGTAACATGCTTTATGTGGCATGTTAAATTGGGTAACAAGCTGAAAAAGTTTGGGAACCACTGCCCTACATACATAGGGTGGAGGAAACATAGCATTTATAGCAGAGGTAACAGGTTTGGTAAGAGAGTTTAGGTAGATATAAGCAATATCAGTTCGTTTGTAGATGAATGGTTCAGAGAACCGACACGTTGATAAATTGGACACATGTGCAACTTTTGGGTATCTTTATTGAGGAAACGTTTCGCCACACAGTGGCTTCATCAGTCCATACAAAGGAGAAACGTGAAGAACAGGAGGAGAATGAGGTAATTAGTCCCTCAACCTTGAGTCGATGTGGTCAGTCCATCAATCTTGAATAGAATACGGCATATGAGCGGAGAAGTAGCTTATATACCGTAGGCAGGAGAGGTACAGCACTCGTAGGTGGTGTCACATTTGTCCAATGTTGGAAATTCTTCGCTTGCCTAACCTTGGGCACTACCTACTTCCACATTGGACAAATGTGACACCATCTACGACTGCTGCACCTCTCCTGCCTACGGTATATAAGCTACTTCTCCGCTCATATGCCGTATTCTATTCAAGATTGATGGACTGACCACATCGACTCAAGGTTGAGGGACTGATTACCTCATTCTCCTCCTGTTCTTCACGTTCCTCCTTTGTATGGACTGATGAAGCCACTGTATGGCGAAACGTTTCCTCAGTAAAGATACCAAAGAGTTGCACATGTGTCTAATTTATCAATATCAGTTCGTGTTTAAGCCTCGTGGAAATGAGATCACCTGATTATTGCGTTTCTCTGTGGGCAAAACTGGAGTCTACCTGGAGGGTATTCCGGAGATCAACGCCCCCGCTGCCCTATCCATGATCAGGCCTCCCGGTGGATCAGGGCCTGATCAACTAGGCTGTTACTGCTGGCCACACATAGTCCAATGTAAGAACCACAGCCGGGCTAATCCGGAACTATCTTTAGGTATCTGTCCTTCTCCCTCTTGAAGACAACCCAGGGGTCTATTGGTAATTCCCCTTTTGGCTGGCGGGAGGCTGTCGAACAGTCTTGGGCGCAGGACACATCTTGTATGTTCTCTTCGTGTATTAATGGCGCCCCTACTTTTCATTGGGGATATGTTGCATCGTCTGCCAAGTCTTTTGCTTTCGTAAGGAGTGATTTCTGTATGCAAATTAGGGACCAGTCCCTCCAGGTGTAGATTATGATGTATCTGTCTCGCCTGCGCTCCAGCGAATACAAGTCAAGTGCTTCCAAGCGTTCCCAGTAATTAAGGTGTTGGACGGAACTTATATGTACAATGAAGATTCTCTGGTCATTCTCTAGATCTGCGACTTCACCTGCCTTGAATAGAGATGTTAATGTACAACAGTATTCCAGTCTAGAGAGAACAAGTGATTTAAAAAAGGATCATCATGGTCTTCACATCTCTTGTTTTGAACGTTCTCATTATCCATCCAATCATTTTCCTTGCAGAAGTGATAGTGGCACTGTTGTGATCCTTGAAGGTAAGAGACTCAGACATTACCGCTACGAGGTCCTTCTCATTACTTTTCCGTTCTTTCGTGTGATTAGAATTTGTAGTATACTCAGTCCTAGCCAATATTTCCTCCAATTTTCCAAAAAGGAGTAGTTGGAATTTGTCTTCATTGAAAATCATATTGTTTTCTTTTGCCCATTGGAAAATTTGGTTGATATCTTCTTGGAGATTTACCGTGTCCTCAATGGATGACAGTCTCATACAGACCTTAGTATCGTCTGCAAAGGATGATATGGTGCTATGGTTTACATCTCTGTCTATGTCTGATATGAGGAAGAGGAACAGGATGGGGGCGAGAACAGAGGCCTTCACTATGGCAGCTTCCGATTTAACTCTGTTTACCACTACTCTTTGTGTTCAGTTAGTTAGAAAGTTGAAGATCCATCTGCCCACTTTGCCATTTGTCCCTTTATCACGAATTTTGTGTGCTGTTACACCATGATCGTACTTGTCAAAGCCTTTGTAAAAACTGTGTATTCTACACCTACATTCTCTTTGTTTTCCAGTGCATCCAAGACCATATCGTAGTGGTCCAGTAGTTGCAAGAGGCAGGAGCGACACTCTCTGAACCCATGTTGCCCTGGATTGTGCAACTGTTGGGAATCCAAGTAGTTTGCAATCCTAATTCTTAGAACTCTTTTAAAGATTTTTTGACGTGGGATGTTGGAGTTATTGGGAGATAGTCCTTAGGTATTGCTTTGCTGCCACCTTTGTGCTGTGGGCATGTTGTCAATGGTTTTCGCAAAGTCTAGGAAAGTTAGGGTTATGTCAGAAATTTAGCATACATTGACAGGGTTTTGAGGCTCAGTCATGAAAAAAATTATTTGGACTGCTAAACACTAAATCGTTTTAAGATTTTAATACCTCACGTAACGAAACAAATTAAAGGATCATATGGGATAAGGCAGTTTAGAATCAACGGCTACCTACTTTGTTTATTATTGATAGAAACAGTGAACTGAGAGGAAATAAGTATTGACTTCAACGATGAAGACTTATTGGGTATCCTTAATTCATGATGTGACCTTCAGAGTCCCTGAGAGCAAAACAAGTGTTGTTTTGGTCATCTATATGTGTATATGTGTTCACTAAAGCTGGTCGTATCTACTTAACAATAGACAGCATTTCATTGCTGCTAAGACAGTCAACATGGTGACTGTTTACCAAACCTTCTTAATTAAAAGGTGAATGTCTGACTTAGATTTTTCTAGGGCTCATGGTGAATCCTCGTTCTCTGTTCGCAGGTCAGACTTTCTATCGTCTGTTATCTTATATTTCATTTATTGGTATCATGGTATGTTAATGTTGATTATTTCTTATGATAGATCTAACCTAACTAAACCTAACGTAAACTGAAAAGTATAAAGGAATTTCTATCAAACTATAACTAGACTCACAAAATTGTAATAACACAAATATAAACAAACCACGGAATGGGTGGAGTTTGAACCCATGCCAAGTGAGTCGTAAAACTCAGGAGGCCTGGTCACAGACTGGGCCGCGGGGGCGTTGACCCCCGGAACTCTCTCCAGGTAAACTCCAGGTAAACTGGCCTGAAGTTTTACAACTCACCCGCCATGGGTTGAAACCCCACCGTTCCGTGATTTATTAAACCATGCGTTAGAAATCCACATAGAAATCCCCAGGAAGAGTTGAAGGTTGATAGGGTCCTCCCAGTGTGTGTGAGATAGTACTTATCACATTGCCGGTGCAGGACGGAGAAGATTCCACTTCCAGAAGCTAGGAAGAAGTAAAGGGTCGCTCTATGATGAGGTCTTCGTTAAAACTATCTGGTATACTAGCCACGTTTATGTTGCTTCTATTTATAGCTTGGCTTCTATAGCTATTACGTCTATTAAAAGCCTTACCATGAGGTGATCTTTTTTTTTTCTTTTCTTTTTTGCATCTTATCGGACGGGTCTTTTGTCCAGGATTCTTTTTTTTCAATGGGCCTTTTGTCTCGCTTTTGTCCGGATCCTGCCTAGCAACGGACATTAGACTTTCTGCAGCGCTCTTACCTTCTTATATTCTTATGTTCATAGTTCACAGTTTAGTTGTATACAAACATACCGGCACATATTGTGCCTGAATATATTTTTGGGGGGATTAGACCATTACGTTTTATTGGCAATGAGTGAGCAAAACATTGCAAATGCTGAACGTCTATAAAATGAAGCATCATTCTGAAGTGTGTGTGAAAATGAACATTTTGAGAAACTTTACAATGGTACGGAAGTCGGGACAAAGGTACTACGGCAGCGGTGAGCATTCAGACAAAATGTGTTGCACCACAAAGTGAGATCTGTGCCAGAGGATCACGACAAATCCTGGGGAGGAGCGTGACCCAGCCACCAGCACTCTCAAGTCACACGCAATTGTCTCGTGGGAATCAGTATGAGGCGAGTTCTATTGATTCCTGGTCTCATCCCTCCTGCCTCCGCGTCTGAACCTTACTAGAGAGAAGAAGGAGGAGGAGGAGGAGAACAAAAAGGAAGAGGAGGAGCAGGAGTAATAGTAGGAGGAGAAAGGTGACGGAAAAATATATTAATAAAAAATGGGGGGGATGAGAATGAGAAATAAGAGAAAAAAGATGAAGAAGAGGGAGGCAGAAGAAGTGGAGGAGTAAGGGGAAGAGAAGCAAGAGGGTAACAAATGAAGGCAGAATAAAAGAAGACGAGGAAGAGATGAAAAGGATGAGCGATATAAAAGGAGAAAATAGAAACTAAAAGAAGGGTAGATAATTTTAGTCGATGACCAGTTAATAGGATGACAGAAGAGAGTATTGTTAGTATCAGCAAGACAAACACTTCCCGCTTCGCTCTTTAGGTCCTTCAGAAAGGAAGCAGACAGTTTCACCAAAGTATTGGAGAGGACAAGTGGTGTAGGAAATAAAGAGGACACCGGAATACTACGAAGAGTAATAGTTTGAAGTATAGCAAGATTTATGTCTAGTGGACGGAGGGTGTTAAAAATAGTTTGAAAACTGGAAATGTACAGAAGGCGAGGAAGAAGAAAATTCACAGGGAAAGTGAATTTGGGAGAGAAGAAAATCCGTATACCGTGAGAGAATGCAAAGTTTATAAAGTAGGAAGAATAGTCAAGGCGATAGGAGCTGCGGAGAGTAGAAACTTCAGAGTCGAAAAATTGAGGGTCATAAAAGCCGAGGGCACCAAGAAAGAGACAATCAAAAGCGCTTTTCTTGACAGATGAAACATTGCAAGTAAACTAGCAAATATACACGCCAGTGTGCATACACTTCCTGTAAACGGAAAAAAAGGAGAGTTTGCCACAGATTGGCAAACGTGAGCATCAAGGAGAGGCAGTAAAGAGTTACAGAGTGTTGGATTTCCGTTCAGTTCTGAAGTAGAGAGAAAAGGCAAAAAAACTTTGGAAGAGACTAGAGTCATGTGGCCAAAGAGCACAGACATCATTAACCAAAGAATCTAGAGACAAGAACGTATCTCAGTAGTAGGATATAACAGATCGATTTGAAAATATTCCATGCTAAAATCAGCAGGTTAAGGAAGAAAATCCCATAGCAACACGAGTAGTTTGAGAAAAAAAATTTGTTTTGTATGGAAAAAAAAAGAATTCAGACAAAGTCGAAAATACCAAGTAATACATCCTGTGGTATAGGGAGAAAAAGCAACTCTTCATTGTCCTTCACTCGTAGCAAACTGAGAACCTCACGAAGAACATTAGTAAAGAGAGACTCTTCATCAAAACTTAACCGTGCACGCTCGAGGAAGTCTTCAGAGTGACGGAGGTGAGCAGGAGTAAAAGAGTCCTAAAAAGCAGTGAGAGTTTTGGACAGCCAGGAGACAACAGGATGAGAGTTCAGTTATCTAAAGAAAATAATGGGGTTTTGGGAATTACCTGATTTGTGACCCTTAAAAAACATAAAACATAGAGAGAGACAGATAATACGGAAACATGGGACAAGATGAAAATCAGAAGGACAGAGATTGTAGGGCGTACAATGTTTATGGTTTAACGTTCTTCTAATATGATCGAGAGTGTTTGAAACAATAGGAGTATTGGTGAGTAGTTAAAGAGCAAAGCGACGGCTTTTCGGAGACAATCATTACATGTCGGTTTTCTAAACCATTTATCACCATCATCACGAATAATGGCAACCAACGAAATGCCCAGGCAGATAGAAGGAACAATATCAGTAGAAGATTTAATAAAAGTAAGACCACGTTGACAGCGACGGGGAAAATGGTGATTCCAAGGCAGGAATAAAACTACCACTAATAACAGACTCGTTACGAATACTGTTCGAATGAGAGTGGCGAAAGAAATCCAAGGATATAATTAGATCAGTGCCAGTGCGTGGATCAGGAGAAGTGGCAAAGGAAAAAAAAACTAAGAAGTTCAAATTGATGTTCAGAAAATGTAAAATAAATAACACAATCAGTAAGGGAGAACTTAGACCACGAGCTGTCAGAAATAAGATGTAGTTTGTTCTCTAAGCATATAGAGTGTTGGTCCAAATTAACGCTAGCAGTGTCTATAGAAATGGTAGCGAGAAAGTTGCAGAGATTATTTGAGAGACAGGAAAACAGAGCATGATGGCATTAACGGAGAAAGTATAGGCAGAAATATTGCGCTATAGGAGTAAAGGGCAGGTGTGCTCAGGTAACGTTCGACTTTGAGGAAATGGAAGAAGGAAGGCGACAAGACTTGTTCAGCAAGAACGTCACAAAGAAAATAAACCAGGTTCATACGAGGTTAACAGGTGTACATCAGGACATCTATTTATAATTTGCCGTATATATTGCAAGAAATTTTGGATATTTTCTTAATATGTTTATTATATTTTTTCTTTATTAAAATGCCTTGTTATATCGCATAGTCTAGCCAAAAGCCAGAAAGTGGAAGGAGATAACACATGTAGAACCTAAAAAAAGGGAGTTGGTGGGGATCTATAAAGAATCCAAGAAAAGAATAGAGAGGAAGCTTTTTTGCTCAATTTTATTGGAATTCACTTGATCATTGAGTCTTCTGCTCTTACCATTTACTTTCAGAACTATTTACATGCAATAGTCTGGTGGCCAGCATCACCCATGCATATTTACCTACATAAGGTACGACCTAATATTATAAAGTAAAATCTATCAAGCAATGATGTTGCACTGGTTTTATACACACCGCACAGCTTCTTCACTTACTAAGACTTTACCTCACTTGTAAATAAGGCTCACATCGAGGGTTGTGACACTGTATTGTGAAGACGTCTTGTCCACCCGGAAACTTATCAATTCACAAAGAAAACTAAACAAAAAAACATACGTATCTATAAGTGTTGTAGAGAGGCTCTGACATGGAAAAAATTAGTCTTTAAGTCTCATTTCAGTGGTCAGCCGAGTATCTGAGGCAAAGTTATTGCCAGAATATACTTAGGTAATATTTCGGAGATTATGAATAATACTGAGCCTCGATTAATGCTATTGGTTGTGGCTAATATTGTGAACTCTACACATGTTCTACATAAATAGCCGCACATAGGAGAAAGAAACTTATTACGACGTTTCGGTTCCACTTCTACCATTTAGTATTTGGACTGAAATATCGTCATAAGTTTGTTTCTCCTAAATGAGGGTTATTTATGTATTGTTCCACTAACGGTATTGTGTCTTTTAATTCTTTCAACATAATTTGCTGCAACGATCACTGTCCCTGTCTTACCTATTTGAAGTTCATTAGGTTGATTTCGGTGTTCCTGTGTTGAGTGCACGACTTTTTAGAGTCGTCACTTCAGTATGCATATGTTCTTTAATTCTGTATCTAGATCTCTGGAGGTTTCACCTACATAAATCTTGTGGCAATCACCACTTGGTATGGTATTAACGTCTGCAGTGTGTTCACTAGCTTCCTTTCCTTCACTGAATCTCTTATGGATTTAGGTGAAATGTTGGTGACTATTATTTGCATTAACTAAGTTAATGGAAAGATTATTGCTGGTTTTTTTAATGGGAAGTACAGTGTATGTGATGGGTACAGTGGTGGAGCTAGAGTTATGTAGTATATTTTTGGTTTTCTTCTTGCAGGCGATGATGAAATATTTTGGGTAGTGAGATTAGGTGAGAGCTTGATTGATATTATTACATTATTCTTCGAGGGATGCATACGTGGAAGAGATTATATGTGCTCTTATAAAAGAATGTAATATTGGAAATGACTCATTTTATCTGTTTGTTTGCAAAGTACTCTGAAATATCTTTAATCGCCATTTTTATGAATCAGCATGTTTACGAAGGAAATCTAATCTGATTATTATTTTCTTTATTAATAAACTTGATAGAATGTTCCACTGAGCTGATTTTGTAGAGGAGATTCTGGGTGTATTAATGTTGGTAAAATTGCCGACAAAATGCACTTGCGTTCTTTTCCTTGAAATTCTGGGCGTTGCGACGTCGGGAAATAATGACAAGGATATCACCGATGTATCTTGGCTGTGCCACACCTTGTGAAAGTGGAATTTCAGTCTCTCTTACGTCTTATGTTTCATGTATAGGCTGGTCATGACATCACTAAGGAATACATTTATGACCAAGCAGAAAGACTGCTTAAACAGTGACCCTTCAAACAAAGCAACAATAGTAAACAACACAATTCAATGGGGTTAAAGAAATCATGTGAACATAGGCGTAAATTAGATCCATCATGAGCTGTCACACGTAGCAGGTTAATAGCTTGGGTGGTGGCGCCCTCAGCAGAACGTTTCGTCGGATTCAAGTAACTTCATATTCTTTATTCGTATGTCCTTAATTCTGGTGCGAAGATTTCCAGAATTAATTAATTAGGTGCGCTGTGCTAATATTTCCCAAGAGCTGTGAGATATGTTTAGTTTATAGACCAGGCGGTTGATATGGAGCACTGCCAGTATCTAAGGTGATAGGTAGCACTGAGATCCGTGGTTTATAAGTTTTGGGCAGACCGTATGTATGCTGGTATACTTATAGAGAAAATAATGAGATGATTCCCTTCCTAGACGAATTACGTGCAAAAATGGCGATGAGCTGCTCTTCAAAGTCTAATGTAAATCACCCCAGATAAATGACTTTCTCCATTATTACTCACATCACAACGATAAAACTATAGATGAGATCATCCTTGGATTTCTTTTAAGAACACATATAGTCTCTTCCACTCCCGCGTTCCTCGAAGAAGAATGTAATTATATTACTCAACCTTTCACAGAGCTTCTCACTCAGTATTATTTCATTATTGACTGCTGGAAGAAAGCTGAAGGAGATTTTACGTAACTCTAGTTCCAACACCATGCTCATCACTTACATTGTGTTTCACCAAGGCTTATTCTCCCGGTATCTGATACTGTAATCACCTCACCTTACTTACTTGGATGGCTATTAACTTGTGATTTAATTAAGTGCCTCATTCTTCAACCTCACGATATCTCCCTAACCCCCTATATATGCTCATGCTGCGTAGGTTTCTGCGTGAATTGATGAAAGTTCATTGTACACGACACGTCTTTACAGCGAAATACCGTAACCCGTATTGTGTATTATTTGCATATTATCAGTATAATCTACACTCGCATTACCACCTCACTTACAATGACAGCCCCACCCACTGGGCTTCCTTGCCATAGGGATGTAAACGGTACTCCAAACTTGTAGAAAGACCGACAATCCTTTGTCTACAGTGACGGATCACCATTTGGAAAGATAAACCACGGAAAGAGTGAGGTATTGAACCCATGACGAGTGAGCTCTAAAATTCCAGGGCAGTTTGTAACCACCCCACCCGTTCCGTGGTTTGTTTGCAATCGTGTTATTGCAATTTCGTGAGTCATTTGGAAAGATCCTTGTCATGACAGTGTTCTCATGAATATATTATAATAGTTCTATGAAGTGACTTGATCAGGTTATGTTTAGAGGTAAACTCTGTAAGAAACAATCTGCCACGTATATTGTGTCATTTTTACTATATATGTAGAGTAGTGATGCCATCCAATTTAAAAACACAAGCAACAAATACCAGCACTAAGCAAGTATATCCCCTGGTTAGCCACCCATGTACTACAGGGCAGTGTACATCTGCTCCTCTGTATCGGTAAATGTTAGAGTGCATTTGTGAACAAACATGGGATGGAAAAATGAGATTTAGTTCTTAGCTGAAGTAGTCATTCAATAACATGGGATCAAGTATTATCTCTTGTATTACACACTCTTCCCACTATTATTCCAATCCCCTTTCTTCCTCCCTCCTGACACTCCCCCCCTTCCTCCTTCATCCGCCCACCATCCATACCTCCCAATATCCAGGACCTTCCAAATTATTTCTCTCATCCCATCCGTTTTTAATATTTACACAAGTTTCTCTCTATTTCTCTGATGATAAGTGTATACAGCAACAAAGAAATGTAACATCTCTAACGAGAATACTCATATTTTTTTGCTCAAATTATGCAATAACAAGAACCACTAGAGGCTCTCGGTGCTAACCCAACACGTGAATTTAACACTCTTAGTTACTTAACCGGTTTCATGATACTGGTGGTAACTCAGTTCTAATTTATCTCGATGATCTTGATATATTTTTCATGTATATAGTAAAATTGTACACCTCATATTATATACATGAATGGATAGCAAACAAATAAAATAATCCTGCGCTATGTATTACTTGGCAGCTCATAGATAAATAAAGATACCTATTGTATTTTCATAGTTTTATATGAAGCTTGTTCTAAGGTAACTCATTTCATAGCCACTGTCAGAATATTTAAATAATTATTAATGTAAAAACATTTGGAGAAACGTTTTTGCATAAAGATTTAAGCGTAACTGAAAAATAAATTAAAAGTTACTGACAACTAGATAAATATACCTGTATCTTATAATTTTGTAGTTAGTATATTCAACACTTTATAATCTCAAAATCTTAATTTCATAATTATGTAGTTTGCTTATTAAATAAAGAGCTGGGAAAAGTATGAAAATATATCCTTATTTTACAATTGGTTAGTTTAAAATAACATATTAAATACTTATTCAGTGGTTTAAAATACCCAACTTTTAAGAAAACCAAATAATGTTAAACTAACAACATATATAAATATGCAAAATAATGACTACTAATTCATGTGGGTAGTCTCATCATTGCTCGATTAATTATACTGATATACAATTTTACCCAAATTATTAAATATCTCAGTATTTTTATGAAATACCATAAGTTGTTATATACTGGCATAAATTTTTAAGATGGAAAGCGAATATTCACGACAAAAAGCAGGACCAAAGCTGCCAGGAATACAATAAGAGTTTCTGATGTTTCTTCATCCATCATTAGAACCATAAACTGCATGACAGTTTTAAAAACTAAAAAAAATATTTCAATGTGAATAAGATAAAAATTATAAGCCACAGTATACTTGTAAGTTGTATGGTGATACCAACACAATGTGGAAAAGGACTCTTACGTACAGTTCAGTACATATATTAAAGGAATCGTTTCGCCACTCGTGGATTCTTCACTCCTGATGAAGCCCTCGAGGCGAATCGCTTCCTGTAATGTCCTGAAGTGTACATAACTGTCGTCCATTCCTAATCACAATATTAATTAAATACCCGAAGTAAACTGATAGAACCCACATAATAGTGAATTTAATTTGAATTAAACTTACAATAACTTTGTGTTGAACTAGCACAATTATATCTGTTAGATATTTGGGTAAAATAATTGTTACAGTAACCAAGAGCTATTACGTAGGTGAGAGCGCTATACCTATCCTAATGGGAAAGAAAACTATATAATAAACTTTGTGAATTATTCAGCTGATAAAGAGAATTGATTTTCAATTGTTATTATTAACTAGACTTTAGTTTCAAGTTGTGTATGTATAAAGACTCCGTAAATCTAAGATTATAAGAATTTCAAAATTTATTCAAGAGTTTATAATGATTAGGATTCAGTGAATGATTTTAGTTGAATATAGATGCATTCAGAACGCATAAAGCGAGATAAAAGGAGAACAGTTCTAGCGAAAATATCTTTATACTTATATATTCTGATTTGGAGGTTTGGTAAAGAATTAACAATGTTACCAGATGAACAATTATGGGCAAATTGTTCTTATAAATAACAGGTGTTTTTTTTTGTGAATATTTGGAAATAAGGATATTATAATTTCAGTGATGTTTAATGGAAGATATCTCCCAGGGATTTATTTAATGATATTCAATTTTTTTTCTTTGAAAAAAAAAACAAGTGAATAATTCAATGAATATTTTAGTGCTGCAAAGTTTGGTTCTAGAATTCTTCGAGGTTGAGTTATCATAAATTATTAATTTCACTGGTATACAGTTTCGTGTCAAAAATATTAGTATATTATCATTGGGTTTATTTTTTTTTGTAGGCAGTTCTGCTGTCATTGTTTTCTTTAATATATAAAATAATTTTTGTGCAATTGTTTAAAGAAAACGTAATTTGTTAGTGGAATGATTATATTGCCATTCAAAAACACAAACCACATTAGTTATTTATGTTTTATTATTTCAGAAATTATTTTGATATATTTCTAGCATCATTATTTATTGCGAAAACATGAAAATTACTGCTAATATTTTTCAGAAAGTGATTGTTCATGAACTCTATGTTGATATTTTCATCAAAATTACCATTAAAAAATATTAAATTTAATTGACTTTTATTGAAAATTTTGAAAAAAATACATTTTTTAGATTATAAGAATAAAAAATGATACATTTTCAAACTTCTGACAAAATAAAAAATCAAGGAAGCCATTGTTAATACATTCATCTACAACACTTCCCTATTTTCAAGTTTTCTTTTAGCATACACGAGTGATGTGTCACATAAAAGTTTTGCTATTTTTAAATTCTTTATTTTCAGAACCATCACTAAACTTTTATACTGACATATTCCCACATACTCAGACTTTCAGTAAAAAAGTATATGAAATAGGATAATAAACAAAGAAGACGTGTTGGTCCCAGGATTCCCTTCATTAAATTGTAATGCATTTCTTAGGGATAATTCAAATACTGTCGATACATTTGAAGTAGTAGTAACAGTAGTAGTTGTAGTAGTAGTAATATAAATAATAGTTGAGGCAATAGTAGTAGTAGTATTAGTAGTAGTAGTGGTGGAAGCAGTAATGGAAGTAGTATTAGTAATAGTAGTAGTAGTAGTAGTAGCAGTTGAAGCAGTTGTAGTAATAAGCAGTAGTAGTAGTCGAAGCAGGGAATGGCAGGCTAGATGATAGGGAATGTAGAATGGGATAGAGAGCATGGGGGATAGGGTGAGGGAGATGGAATGGGGGGATGGAGAGAAGGCAATGAGGAAATAATAACGTGGGGAGAAAAAGAAGGTGCGGTTATATAGGAAATTATGGGTAGGGAAAGTGAAAATGAATTTTCGGAAAGAAGGAACGGATGCGAGGAGTGATGGAATGACGGTGAGAAGAGAGGAAATAGGGGGTGAGGAGGAAGGGAATGGGGGAGAGAGAGAGAAGAAAAATGAGTTGAAAGGCAATGGGTAAAACGAGAGGGAAGAGGTAGAGAAAGGGAACAGGGACGAGAAGTGATGGCAAATAAGGCGCAGCCAGGTAATAGATAAGTGGTAGGGGATCCAGGAACTTTGTGTTCCACACAGGTCCAGGAAGATCATGATCATTCGGAATGATTCAGGAACTTTGTGTTCCAGAGAGGTCCAAGAAACTTATGATCTTCCAGAGGGATCCAGGAACTTTGTTTTCCAAACAGGTCCAGGAAACTCATAATCTTCATGAGAGATCTAGGAATTTTGTGTTCCAGAGAGATCCAAGAAGCTTATGGCAGGGGTCCGCAAACTCTTCAGCCCATCGACCCCTTTATTAAGTTTTAGATTGTTCATTGACCCTAGACATTTATTATATGAAAATAATTTAATAAATCAATTTATTAATTGATCTGATACACACTTGAAAAGCATCATGCAGTTCTCCACTGAATTTCTAGGCTGTCTTTGTAATACACAATGAACAGAGTGTACATCAGATACCTTTTCCTTAAGTAAAGTGGCAAATCCTCTGAGACAACCATCCATTGCTGGTGCACCATCAGTAACCAATGCAGTAATATTGTTGAGGGGTACATTGTGCTTCGCCAAACACTCCTCCAAACACTCAAAAATTGTCTCATCCTTAGAATTAGCTTTATATTTGGCAAACAAAATGTCGTCAAAAGTGCACTTTTGACTTCACTGTAATACATCACATAGACCATGAAATAATGCAAGGTCCTTATTTTTCTTATCAGAGTGAACCCTTTCCAGGTGGTCTTTCATCTTCCATGATATCATGGCATCATTACTGAAAGTCTTTTCACACAACAGCCACATAGGTATTGTTGCATTGGTACAGGAAGATATGAACCCAAATTTTAAATATTCTTGTGAATACTGTCGGCACTTCTTGGTATCAGCACCTGCCATTATGGGTGTTACAATGTTGAATTTATAGTCAATGCAAAGCAATCACTTCTTTGTTATCACTCGTATCACTATGAATGTTGAGAATGTATTGACTTCCCAAGAGTGTTGAGGTGAAAGAGTATGCTCAGTATGGGAAGTTAGGACAAATACTACATTTACGTATATCTTTCCCGGTACACGAGTGATGAGAGAGACAGGAGTTAGGATTTAAGGTAAGGGATACACAACGTAAAGCAATTCCCAAGGCATTTACTGAGCCCCATTTTGATCCCCAGCCATTTACCGATCCCTTCGATAGTCCCATCGACCCTTAGGGGTCCATAATGACCACTTTGGGGAAATTTGGTATAGAGAGAAAGGGTTCTGTGAAAAGAGGTAATAGGGTGGGAAGTGAGGAAATGGAGATGGGAGAGAAAGAAATTCGGGGTGGGGTGGTTGGAAATGTAATACAAGGAAAGAAGAAAGTGAAGTGGGAAGAGAGAAAATTATGGGTGGGTACCGGAAAAAGAGGGGCGGGGTGAGGTAAACAGGAGAGGAGATAGGGAATTGGAAAAAGAGTAGGAATATAAATAGGGAGAGAGTGATTAATAAATAAGGTAAATGTGGGGCTGAAAGAGAGAGAAAGGGCCAATATTGTCAAAGTACCACACTTGGATCCACTTCGAGGACAGCGTGAAACAAGCTTTTATGCCACAAGACGGGTAGAAAGCAGCAACTTCACTCTGGCTGTACCCTCCTCCAGAACATCACTCCATCTGAGATCATATATACCCAGGATGACTCGAGTATGGAACACATTCGTACAGCATAATGATGTCAACGAGATAAAGTCAGTTGATCAAATGAAAATGCTGGCCCACAGATGGCTCCAACTTCATCCTGTTTCCTACTTGTATGTCTCATAACAATAAAAATGCTTTCAAATGAGCTGATGTAGGTAACAGCTCTTAGTTTGCCAATAAAGTCAGGAATCCTTAACCTGTAAATAGCTTGTCAATAAAGCTTGGGATCCTTAACCTTGTCAAACCCTGTGTAAAAAAAAAAAAAAAAAAAAGATAGAGAGAGAGAGAGAGAGAGAGAGAGAGAGAGAGAGAGAGAGAGAGAGTAAAGAGTCAGGAGACGGAGTACAAAGTAGGGAGAGAGGGACTAGAGAGTGGGGAGAGTGGGAGTAGAGAGTCGGGAGAGTGGGAGTAGAGAGTGGGGAGAGTACAGTGTACGTACTTTTCATCCTAACCTTCATCTGCTATAAACGCATTTGAGGATTATTCAAGGATTTTACTTTTAATTTTTGCAACAAATGATGTTATTAAAGACCAGAAAAAATATTTTGGCATCTAATTTACCAGTGTACCCATATACTCCCTCTCTCTCTCTCTCTCTCTCTCTCTCTCTCTCTTTTACACAGAGTTTGACAAGGTTAAGTTGAGGATCCCTAGCTTTATTGACAAACTATTTACAGGTTAAGGATTCCTAACTTTATTGACAAGCTAAGAGCTGTTACCTACATCAGCTCATTTGAAACCATTTTTATTGTTATGAGACATACAAGTAGGAAAAGGATGAAGCTGGAGACATCTGTGGGTCAGCATTTTCATTTGATCAACTGACTTTATCTCGTTGACATCATTATGCTGTACGAATGTGTTCCATACTCGAGTCATCCTGGGTATATATGATCTCAGATGGAGTGATGTTCTAGAGAAGGGTACAGCCAGATTGAAGTTGCTGCTTTCTGCCCGTCTTGTGGCATAAAAGCTTGTTTCACGCTGTCCTCGAAGTGGATCCAAGTGTGGTACTTTGACAATATTGGCCATGTACATAACAGTAAGGCCACCCATATCCCTCCTGTGTTGAAGGTTCTGCTGAAATGACAGATTTATCCAGGATGGGTCCAGGCGAGAGATGAGACGTCTTGCTCTGTTCTCTACTCTGTCAAGCAGTCGCAGATGAGAGGGGGAGAGGGGCAGGCAAACCAAGAAAGTGGAGCATACTCAAGGTGTGAGGGAACTTGTGCCTCATACAGAATCTTGCAACCCCTACTGTTAAGCAGATGCGAGATACGGCGAAGTGCTGTAAGCTTTCTGGCTACCTTGTTTGCAAGATTTACAACATGGTTCTTCATGGTTAGTTTGGAGTCAAATTTCACCCCAAGGATATCTACTTCTTCTCCAGGTGCCAACACCCTCCCATTCATCCTTACTACTGCACCAGAATTACCATCATGGTGCCTAGAGACGATCATCATTTGCGTTTTATCAGGTGCAAATTTTACTTGCCATCTATTTCCCCATGCTGATATAGCTTTTAGCTGGTGATTGATTTAGCTTAGAGTAGCTGGCATTTCTTCTCTTGGATAAGTGAATGCCACTGCACAGTCGTCTGCATGTGCATGTGATTCTGGGATGAGATGAAGAAGGTCGTTGAAGTAGACATTCCACAACAATGGTCCCAGCACGCTTCCTTGTGGAACACTTGCCCCAATAGGATGTCTTGCTGATTCCGTTCCATTGAGAACTACACTTACAGATCTACCATGAAGGTAATCACTGAGGAGACATAGCGTAGAGCCTGCAATTCCCAGTGCTTGAAGTTTTGCTAAGAGGCCCTGGTGCCACACCCGGTCGAAAGCGCCAGCAATGTCCAGTGCTACAACACAGCTGACTTTGGATTCATCCAGTGACTGGTGCCACTTAGTGGAGAGGTTTAACAACAGATCAGCAGCAGAGTAACCTTTCCTGAAGCCATGCTGACGATCACAAAGTAGTGAGTGGTAGTCCAAAAACTCTGTCATTTGTCTTGAGATTATTGTCTCAAGGATCTTACCAGTGATTGACAGGAGTGACACTGGACTGTAGTTGTTGATTTCTGCTCTGCTCTTCTTTTTGTGAACAGGGACTACATTTGCCTCTTTCCACAGAAAGGGCCATTTACACTGTACCAGGCAGTGTTGAAAGATGCGAGTTAGAGGTGCTGCTACCTGGTCTGCACATCTTCTCAGCAATCTTGGGCTCAACTTGTCTGGGCCCACAGCTTTTTCTTGGTCAAGCGATTTAAGAAGGAAATGCATCTCCTCCTGCCTTATTGTCACTACTGACAGTTTTGACACAGCTCTTGCAGCTAGCCAAGGAGGGTCCCATGCTGGATCAGGAACTTGCATTTTGGTAGCAAAGTGTTCAGCAAAGAGGTCCGCCTTCTCTTGACTACTAGTAGAGGTGGTCCCATCCTGTCGATTTAGAGGTGGAATGAGTTCATCAGGCAGATAACCTTGTCTGTCCTTGACCAGGGACCACCAGGTTTTGGAGCCTACCCTACCTGATGCTAGCTTTCTTTTAGTGTCCACCTCCCATTTTGCAATGGCCCACTTTTGAACGTCACCCATATGCCTACAGGCTTGCCTGTGCAAGTTCCTGTTATAGGTGATAGGATGTCTCTTATACCTTCGCCATGCTTTGTACTTAGCAGTAGCAGCCTCTCTACAACGAAATCCAAACCAAGGCTGATCTGTAGGCTTCGTCACATATTGCCGGTGAGGAATGTGTTCTTGTTGTAGATTAAGGATGTGTCCAGTGAAGACTTACACTTTGTTGTCAACATCCCCTTGGAGAAGAGCATTCCAATCGGTGGTGGCGAGCTCAGAGCGAAGGGCTAGCCAAGTAAATTTAGCAACTTTATGGAAGCTGGCACATATTATAGCTATATTTAAAAAAAGTAACAGCGAAGACCCTTTAATTATAATCTGGTTTTGTTGACAAATGTTATTGTAAAATAATTAAAAAAAAAAAACATTAAAATGGATCCGTCATATAGAGAAAAAGATTCCTAATATAGCTATTGCCTATTAAGTCTTAAGTTAGTCGTAAGTTTGCCTAATATACTCTTCCAATATAGAAGCTTTACTAAACTTATCATTTGCAATATTGTTATATGTTTATACTACCTCACTATTGTAAATCTAATTATGTATGTATCTAATTACATATCTAATTATGTATCTGATGTATGTTCAAATGTACTGCTCCATAACTTATATCAATATAGAGTCAGAATTAGTATTATTCTGCCCGAAATGCCTAGGCATGCTAGTGGCCTTCTTTGTAATTAATACGTTATAACATGTAAACCACACATTGTAAGCTTTACAAGGAAATAAACATTGTCATTGTCATTAAGTTCCCATTAAAGGCTAATTAGAAAACTACAAAACATAAGAGAAATTAAAGGTAAATTATTACAGCAAAGGAGAGACTTTAAGTTTAAGGGGAAAAATGAAAACAGCTATGAGAGGAAAGATATCTGCATGGTGGATGTCTCTAGTATGGTGCCACAAGATTTTATACTTGTCCCAATGTTTCTAATTTATATAAATGATTTACTAGAGATAACAAAAAAATTAATATGTTTGCAGATGATGCGATTTTTTTTGTAATATTTTTAATAAAAATGGCTATAAATCATTACATTGATCACATAGATGATAGATAGACGTTGGAATTTAGTGTAGATGAAGGTCATGTAACAGAAATGGAAGATACTGAAATCAGAACAAATGAAGAATAAAGACTGTGGCAAAATACTGAAATTATGAGATAGAGAAAGAGATTTAAGAGTTACCAGAAGATCATGTAAATGAATTTGAAAGACATTCATATATTACACTGGCAAACTTTAATATAGCTTTTATGGAGGGTAAAATGTTAAGAAAGCTGTTTGTAGCTCATATTAGGCAAAAATTGGAATATGGGACGGTTACGTGGTACTCACACCTTAAAAAACACGAAGTGAGAAAATGTTCCGGAAAGAGCAACAAAATTTCTGCTAGACTTAAATGATATTATCTACGATGACAGGATGAAAACATTAACCATGTTGGCTGATATCAGGAAAAAAGGAGAAATGATAACCATATATAAGGTCTTGAAAGATTATATAAAAAGATGTGTTAGTACCTGCATCAAGATAGCAAAAGGACACCGTTACATACTAAGAAAAAGTGAAGAAAACGTTTTAGGGAAGATAAGCCAGAGAGACTTGATTTGATTTTCATACAAAATAAGAACATAGCAGAAATTAATTACGGGGAACCAGTAAGAGCCAGACATCATGTTTTAAATACGTGTTGGAAAAGGGAATGGGAAATGAAAGGAGAGACACAAGTAATAGAAAATAGGATTACAGAAGAGGGGACTACGATAGCATAAGAGAGCAGAGAGGCCAAGGAGAAGAGCAAGAAGATTTTGAAAAAAGATATAGAAAAGAATAGGGGAGAATAAGATGGGGCTGAAGACAAATTGAAAATGACATCAAAGGCCAAAACAGAACTAAAGTTACTTCATGACTTGGAGATGAATATAACACAAAGAATAACATAGGAATTACGTAAACCGTATAAGAGTAGCAGCTTATGCAAAATATCAAATCTCAGAGTTGGTTTCAGGAACTTAAAAAAAAGAATCGCTCTGTATCTTATACTCGACACGTATTGCGACAGTCGTTGAGTATGTGGCACCAGCATGGAGCCCACACTTAACCAAGCAAGTGAAGAAACTACAAAGATTCCAAAAGTTCGTGACCAAGCTGGTACTGGATCTAAGAAGAATGTACAATAAGGAAAATGTCGAATAGCTTAATCGGACGACCTTAATGGAGAGAAGGACAAAGGGGACATGATTACTAAGTATAAAATATTTAGAAGAATCGATAGGGCTGATATCGACAGATTGTTTGATATAAGAAGACCAGTAACAAGGGCACACATACTAGAAGTTGAAGTCACAGATGAGTCACAGGGGTGTAAGGAGGTATTTATTTAGTTTCAGGGGGGGTTGAAAACTGTAATGACTTTGATGACTAATTTATAAAGATATGTCTATGGTACAGTATTATTAAAATTAAAGTCTTGTTAATTAACATTAATAGATAGCTAAAATGAACTTTGTTTCCAGTTTGAATCTTCAATATACCCAACAAACTAATCATTGGCGATAATTGATCTGTTTGTGACTTGATAAAGTCCACTGTGTGGGCGAAACGTAGTCACTAAAGGATCGCACTATACCGCATTTACGTCTATTTTGCTAAGGCAATTTTTGCAGAAGAATTTGTTAAACAGAGACCGAAATGTTAGGTAATACAGAGAAGACTGGAAGCCTAACCGTTTGAAATCCCCAGAGGAGGATATAATACAGTTAATATGTTAAGTGAAAGTAGTATATGAATGTGTATACTGTAGGTGTCACCTACAGCTCTCCTCGCTACTGCAGAAACTCCTCGTAAGAAAGCCGCATGTCTCACGAGTTTCCAACTAGCGTTTAGAAATAGGAGAGTTCAGAGATATTTTACCACTTACACTGCATAGAATGCACTCGCTACACACAGCTGTCATAAATAGAATGAGAATCTTGGTAACATTCTTGTCACACATATGTTATAAACAGGCAAATTCAGGGAAACCGGTTATTTTTATATAGCCGGACTTGAGTCCTGGAAATGGGAAGTACAATGCCTGCACTTTAAAGGAGACGTTTGGGATATTGGCAGTTTGGAGGGATATGTTGTGTATCTTTATACGTATATACTTCTAAACTGTTGTATTCTGAGCACCTCTGCAAAAACAGTGATTATTTGTGAGTGAGGTGAAAGTGTTGAATGATGATGAAAGTATTGTCTTTTTGGGGATTTTCTTTCTTTTTGGGTCACCCTGCCTCGGTGGGAGACGGCTGACTTGTTAAAAAAAATATTACAGTGCTAATATAATATATCTATATTACAACAAGTACATATACGAGGCATACAGTCTTAGCTGACATCAATAACATACTACTATGTAGAAACCTCCTTGCTATGCAGAGTATTTCGGGCAAATTAGGTCAATTTTCTCCCAGGATACGACCCACACCAGTCGACTAACACCCAGTTACATATTTTACTGATGGGTGAACATGAACAACGGGTGTCTTAAGGAAAAAGTTTCCACCCGTACCGGAGATCGACCCCGAACATCAGTGTGTGAGCTGAGATGGACATATTAAAATACAATGGGACCTGACAGAGTCTCTCCATATTTCCTGACTATTGTAAAGGAAAAAATCTCTCATTTGCTGTCTAAAAAAATACAAGTTAATAGAGAGGAAACTATTCATGTTAGAAAAGAGCGAATAACAGAGAAACTGTTTTAATGTATTAAAAACTGCATAGTCAAAATGATTAAAAGAAAGACAATTCAGAAAAATCATCATGCATGAATGTTGCAATAGGGAGATATGCATACCAAATTATTCCCTTCAATGAATATAATTTTGATGGTGAGGAAGGGTTTTTGATCCGAGGAACTGGAACTACGTTTCTCTTAATCGGATTAAGCTGGGTTGGTTCTTTTTCTCCAGGTACTGAATGCTACTTAAGAACTTAAGATATTTCAGTGAGCATAATATATATTGAAAATAATAATAAAATCACTACTGCTACTACTACTATTAATAATAATAATAATAATGATAATAATAATAATAATAATAATAATAATAATAATAATAATAATAATAATAATAATAATAATAATAATAATAATAATAATAATAATAAGTTACTTGACATTCCTCGTCACAGAAGCCACTCTTACCAACACAAAAATCGCTGTTTCCAACACCACTGACCTTGGTAACAGGAACCACTGTTCCCAACACCACTGACCTTGGTAACAGGAACCACTGTTCCCAACACCACTGACCTTGGTAACAGGAACCACTGTTCCCAACACCACTGATCTTGCTAACAGGAACCACTGTTCCTAACACCACTGACCTTGGTAACAGGAACTACTGTTCCCAACGCCACTGACCTTGGTAACAGGAACCACTGTTCCCAACACCACTGACCTTGGTAACAGGAACCACTGTTCCCAACACCACTGACCTTGGTAACAGGAACCACTGTTCCCAACACCACTGACCTTGGGAACAGGAACTACTGTTCCCAACACCACTAACCTTGGTAACAGGAACCACTGTTCCCAACGCCACTGACATTGGTAACAGGAACTACTGTTCCCAACACCACTAACCTTGGTAACAGGAACCACTGTTCCCAACACCACTGACCTTAGTAACAGGAACTACTGTTCCCAACACCACTAACCTTGGTAACAGGAACCACTGTTCCCAACGCCACTGACATTGGTAACAGGAACTACTGTTCCCAACACCACTGACCTTGGTAACAGGAACCACTGTTATCAACACCACTGACCTTGGTAACAGGAACTACTGTTCCCAACACCACTAACCTTGGTAACAGGAACTACTGTTCCCAACGCCACTGACCTTGGTAACAGGAACTACTGTTCCCAACGCCACTGACCTTGGTAACAGGAACCACTGTTCCCAACATCACTGACCTTGGTAGCAGGAACCACTGTTCCCAACACCACTGATCTTGGTAACAGGAACCACTGTTCCCAACACCACTGACCTTGGTAACAGGAACCACTGTTCCCAACACCACTAACCTTGATAACAGGAACCACTGTTCCCAACACCACTGACCTTGGTATCAGGAGCCACTTTTCTTAACACCACTGACTTTGGTAACAGGAATCACTGTTCCCAACACCACTGACCTTGGTAACAGGAACCACTGTTACCAACACCACTGACCTTGGTAACAGGAACCACTGTTCCCAACACCACTGACCTTGGTAACAGGAACTACTGTTCCCAACACCACTGACCTTGGTAACAGAAACCACTGTTCCCAACACCACTGACCTTGGTAACAGGAACCACTGTTCCCAACGCCACTGACCTTGGTAACAGGAACCACTGTTCCCAACACCACTGACCTTGGTAACAGGAACTACTGTTCCCAACACCACTGACCTTGGTAACAGGAACCACTGTTCCCAACACTACTGACCTTGGTAACAGGAACCACTGTTACCAACACCACTGACCTTGGTAACAGGAACCACTGTTCCCAACACCACTGACTTTGGTAACAGGAATCACTGTTCCCAACACCACTGACCTTGGTAATAGGAACCACTGTTCCCAACACCACTGACCTTGGTAACAGGAACTACTGTTCCCAACGCCACTGACCTTGGTAACAGGAACTACTGTTCCCAACACCACTGATCTTGGTAAAAGGAATTACTGTTCCCAACACCACTGACCTTGGTAACAGGAACTACTGTTCCCAACACCACTGACCTTGGTAAAAGGAACTACTGTTCCCAACATCACTGTCCTTGTTAACAGGAACCACTGTTCCCAACACCACTGACCTTGGTAACAGGAACCACTGTTCCCAACACCACTGATCTTGGTAACAGGAACCACTGTTCCCAACACCACTGATCTTGTTGTGCAAGAATGGTATATAATACCGACAAGATTAAATTAAGACACATGTGCAACATCTGGGTATCTTTATTGTAGACGTTTCGCCATCCAGTGGCTTTATCAATACAAATTCTAGGACATAACTTGAAGACAGTAGAACTATGTACAGAAGATGAGGTAATCAGTCCCTCAACCTAGGAGTAGGTGCGAAGAGCACCATACCTTCACGACTACGACAACTACTACTACAACTATCCCATCTCTTTGGGAAGGACCTACTTCCACTGGGAAATCCCGCCCACCAGTGACTATGCCCTCGTCTGCTACACCTGACGTTACTATATAAGCGCCAGGCTCCTTTCTTCTGCTTCAGAATCTCCACGACTATGGTGCTCTTCGCACCTACTCCTAGGTTGAGGGACTGATTACGTCATCTTCTGCACATAGTTCTACTGTCTTCAAGTTATGTCCTAGAATTTGTGTTGATAAAGCCACTGGATGGCGAAACGTCTACAATAAAGATACCCAGATGTTGCACATGTGTCTTAATTTCACCACTGATCTTGGTAACAGGAACCACTGTTCCCAACACCACTGACCTTGGTAACAGGAATCACTGTTCCCAACACCACTGATCTTGGTAAAAGGAACTACTGTTCCCAACACCACTGACCTTGGTAACAGGAACCACTGTTCCCAACACCACTGATCTTGGTAACAGGAACTACTGTTCCCAACACCACTGACCTTGGTAACAGGAACCACTGTTCCCAACACCACTGATCTTGGTAACAGGAACCACTGTTCCCAACACCACTGACCTTGGTATCAGGAGCCACTTTTCTTAACACCACTGACCTTGGTAACAGGAACCACTGTTCCCAACACCACTGACCTGGGTAACAGGAACTACTGTTACCAACACCACTGACCTTGGTAACAGGAACCACTGTTCCCAACACCACTGACCTTGGTAACAGGAACCACTGTTCCCAACACCACTGACCTTGGCAACATGAACCACTGTTCCCAACACCACTGACCTTGGTATCAGGAACCACTGTTCTCAACACCACTGACCTTGGTAACAAGAAACACTATTCTCAGTACCCTTGTCATCACACACTGAAATATCATAATTAACACAAATATTGTTTAGTCTCCCACTTCATAAAAATAAGTTGATACCTTTAAGATAACAAACAAAGGATAAGAATAATTTACGAATGTGTTATTAAAGCAAATGAAAGAGAGGCTTCGGGAAGAAAGAGGAAGATATGGAGAGAGAAAGATAAAAAGATAAGATAAGAGAGAGATGAAGATAAGGGGAGAGGCAAGATAAGAAGACAAGTAGGATTATGAGTAGGAGATAGATAGGAATGGTTTGAAAAGAGGAGGATGTCGATAAAGAGAGAGAAAGATATAGGCAATTAAAGGAAGGTAAGAAAAGAAAGAGCAAAAATCTAAACAACTAGATGCTTTAAGTTTTGGCCAAATAATTCGAACAGACACAAGATTATCTTAGATGTCCGAAAAGAATCATAGCTGTGTCAAGTGACAGGTCAACGGAGGTGAGGTCGAGGTCAGTCAATACACTGTACTGTGTCTTCCAGTGATAGATGAGGTCATGTTTGACTTGGCTATAGTTCACTGAATATCTTGAACTCTATCAAACGGCGACAACCTTTTTTTTTTTTTTTAAATGCAAAACACTTGCAGAGAAGAATCTCACAATTTTTGCAAACTGTCTCATTTTTTAATATATTTTGCAGAACAAACTACTTACTAGCAATAACTATTCAGTTTTCTTGATTTTTTTTCTGGTTTTTCATTAGATATCGATAACTCCTTCATTATTGTAACCTGCTATGTAGAAAGAAAATATCTAAGGATGTTGTAAATATAAAGTGAATGTCGAGGTGTGAGCAGAGAGGATAGAGGAAAGACTCATGAGTCCTGGTCATACAAGTTACCAGGTTCACTTGATGCAGCCTGCTGAGCCTCGCTGATGAGGGAGAGGCTGTAAAATCTGCTGTTGGAGAGGGGAGAGGATGGAAGAGGGGAGGAAATGCAAGAGGGGAGATTAAGCAAGCTTCATAAAGGTAAAGTATTGCCAGACTCCATGCATACATATCTAGAGAGAGTGAGAGAGAGAGAGAGAGAGAGAGAGAGAGAGAGAGAGAGAGAGAGAGAGAGAGAGAGAGAGACAGACAGACAGACAGACAGACAGACAGACAGAAGGGAGGGAGGGAGGTGGGGAGTGAAGTAATTCTGTTACAAAATACTGAATGATAGTATCCTCTCTATTGGATTAATGATTAAATGAAACGTTTCCATAAAGTTTTATGGCTGCAACTAAATTTCATGATTACTAATTACATTAGTCGCCAAATAACAGAGAAAAACGTCATATACTGGAAGTATCAAATATAGGAAAACACTATCTGTTAGTTTTAAGGAACTTAAAAAATAATTCATGATGTGCTTCAATCACTGCACAAGCCGAAAGATAGATATTCCTTGTAATGTATAAAAAAAGCCCCACGTACAGTTGAGGAAGAAAGTTTCCTGACATTCTTCCTGGCAGAAGTGATATCTGGCAACTCAACCATAATAACCTATTTTCTACAACATATTAACATACCTTGTAATGACGATGGTGAAAGGCTAACAAAATAATTGCCGACACTTTCTTCGTATACATATATATATATATATATATATATATATATATATATATATATATATATATATATATATATATATATATATATATATATATATATATATATATATATATGCCATCGATCTGATCCTAGGAAAAAAAGTCTCAGACCTCCGGACGACGGAAAGCAGGATGAAAGACATTGACACACACGATGCCTTCTACCTACTCACCAGGTGCCTGTCAATCCCATAAACTTACCTACTTTCTGAGATGCTTCCCAGCCTTCAGCAGTCCAAAACTCAAGGAATATGACTCTCTCCTTAAGACCATGCTAGAGAGTGTATTGAATCTTTCCCTTGAAGATGGACAGTGGTTGCAAGCCTCACTTCCGGTCAGGCTTGGAGGGCTAGGAGTACGCAGATCCTCCCAGATTGCTCTACCAGCTTTCCTATCCTCTTCCATAGCATCAAACGAGTTGATAAGACAAATTCTTCCTGATACCCTCAACGACTCAGCAGGAATAGAAGACCCTAGCTATGCCAGTGCCATCACTGAATGGGAGACTCTTGCTGCTCCAGCACCAAACCCTAGGGCAGCACTGGCTCACAGTCAAGCTGGGATGGCCCGATCGCTGAAACGGTGCTTGCCAACATGCTCAGGGCTGCAACATCAGATAGGGAGATTGCCCTTCTCCAGGCTGTGAACGCACTTCACTCCGGGGACTTCCTCCAAACAGTTCCCATATCGGCAATGGGAACGCGACTCGACCCTAAGACCCTCCGTATTGCAGTGGCTCTGCGCCTTGCTGCCCCAATTCACACTGAATATACGTGTATTTGCGGCGAAGCGCAAGCAGACCAATACAGTCTACACGGTCTTAACTGTTCTAAAACCAAGGTCTGGCATGCAAGACACAATGAGGTCAACGACATCATTAAGAGAACCCATGCTACAGCTGGATGCCCAGCCTAGAGGGAACCCCGATCACTAGCAGCCAACAATACCTACAACTCAGAAAACTGCCCGGACGGTATCATCATCAATCCTTGGAAGAATGGCAAGCTCTTAGCATGGGACTATACCTGTGTGTCCACTCTGGCTGACACCTATATCCATCACAGTGTGGGGCGACAGGGAGGAGCTGCTGACCACAGGGAGGAGTACAAGATCAGCAAGTACAGGGACATTAGCCAACAGTATCAATTTGTCCCAATGGGATCAGAGACCTTGGGATCATGGGGAAAAATGCCACACGTTTCCTAAAAGAATTGGGTTCCAGACTCATCGACACCACCAGGGACGCAAGGGCACCCGCTTTCATGTTCCAGCGCCTCAGCGTAGCCATCCAGAGGGGAAATCCTTGCTGCATACTTGGCTCGCATCCAGCCTCGGAGGAGCTGGAAGAAATTCATGACCTTTGATACACTGTGCCATTGTATTCATATTTGTTTTTTCTGTAAATGTATTCTGTTTATTAATAAATGTTCACATATAATATAAAATATATAGGGGGTGGTAGGAGAAAAAAATATTCAAACAGCTCCGGGGAGAACCTTGAGTTTTCCCTGAGGTACGTTTATTGTCTTCTCTGAGGATGAGGGTCCCTATTCCACCTATAGAGGTGGTACTTCCCTATATATGAGTCAAATATATATATATATATATATATATATATATATATATATATATATATATATATATATATATACAATAAGATCACAGTAAACAGGTGATTTCAGAATATGCAAAAAAACAACTGTGAAAGAATAGAAAAATTCCAAGCGCTTTCGTGACTACTCACATTACCAAGGAACAACCCAACAGTTGTTCCTTGATAATGTGAGTAGTCACGAAAGCGCTTGGAATTTCTCTATTCTTTCACAGTGGTTGTTTTGTATATATATATATATATATATATATATATATATATATATATATATATATATATATATATATATATATATATATATATATATATATATATATATATATATATATATATATATATATATATATATATATATATATATATACATATATATATATATATATATATATATATATATATATATATATATATATATATATATATATATATATATATATATACACGTTTATTTATACACGTTTATTTATACACACTCATCTGAGTTTTCTTTGATTTTATCTTAGTTCTTGTTCTAATTACTTTTCCTTTTATATCCATGGGGAAGTGGAATAAGAATCTTTCCTCCGTAAGCCATGCGTGTTGTAAAGTCAACTAAAATGCCGGGAACAATGGGATAGTAACCCCTTTTCCTGTAAAAATTACTAAAAAGAATAATAAGAAAATTGTCAAAGTGGGAAGTCTGAATGTGCGTGGATGTTGTGCGAATGACAAGAAAGAGATGATTGTGGATGTTATGAATGAGAAGAAGCTGGATGTCCTGGCTTTAAGTGAAACAAAGCTGAAGGGGGTGGGAGAGTTTCAGTGGAGATGAATTTATGGGATTAGGTGAGGGGTTTCTAATAGAGTTAGAACTAAAGAAGGAGTACCAATAATGTTGAAGGATAAGCTATGACAGGGAAAGAGGGACTATAAATGTATTAATTCAAGGATTATGTGGAGTAAAATAAAGGTTGGATGTGAGAAGTGGGTTATTGTAAGCGTTTATGCACCTGGGGAAGAGAAAAATATAGAGGAGAGAGAGAGATTTTGGGGAATGTTGAGTAATTGCGTGGGGAGTTTTGAACCAAGTGTGAGAGTACTTGTGGTTGGGGATTTTAATGCTAAAGTGGGCTAAAATGTTGTGGAGGGAGTAGTAGGTAAATTTGGGGTGCCAGGGGTAAATGAAAATGTAGAGTCTTTAATTGAGCTATGTTTAGAAAGAGATTTGTTAACAAGTAATACATATTTTATGAAAAAGAGGATAAATAAATATAAAAGGTATGATGTAGCACGTAATGAAAGTAGTTTGTTAGATTATGTATTGGTGGATAAAAGGTTGATGGGTAGGCTCCAGGATGTACATGTTTATAGAGGGGCAACTGATATATCGGATCATTATCTAGTTGAAGCTACAGTTAGAGTAAGAGGCAGATGGGATAAGAGGAAAATGGCAACAAAAAGTAAGAGGGAGGTGAAAGGGAGGAGGAAGTTCGGGTGAAATATAAGCAACTATTGGCACAAAGGTGGACTGGTGCAGGCATGAGTAGTAAGGGGGAGGGTTGAAGAGGGTTGGAATAGTTTTAAAAATGCAGTATTAAGTTTGTGGTTATAGGGGAGTGGGTGCAGGAGGAAAGAGGAGTGATTGGTGGAAAGATGAAGTAAAGGGTGTGATAAAAGAGAAAAAGGTAGTTTATGAGAGGTATTTACAAAGCAGAAGTGTTATAAGAAGAGTAGAGTATTTGGAGAGTAAAAGAAAGGTGAAGAGAGTGGAGAGAGAGTGCAAAAGGAAAGCAGGTGATAGAGTGGGAGAGGTACTATCAAGGAATTTTAATGAAAATAATAAAAAAATTTTGAGTGAGTTAAACAAGTTAAGAAACCTAGGGAACAAATGGATTTATCAGTTAAAAACAGAGTAGGGGAGTTTGTAGATGGGGAGATGGAGGTTTTGGGTAGATGGCGAGAATATTTTGAGGAACTTTTAAATGTCGGCGAAGAAAGGGAGGCGGTAATTTCATGCACTGGCCAGAGAGGTATATCATCTTTTAGCAGTGAAGAAGAACAGGATGTGAGTGTGGGGGAGGTGCGTGAGGCATTACCTAGAACGAAACGGGGTAAAGCAGCTGGAACTGTCGGGATCATGACAGAAATGTTAAAAGCAGGGGGAAACATAGTATTGGAGCGTTTGGTATTTTTGTTTAATAAATGTATGAAAGAGGGGAAGGTACCTAGGGATTGGCGGAGAGCATGTATAGTCCCTTTATATAAAGGGAAGAGGGACAAAAGAGACTGTAAAAATTATAGAGGAATAAGTTTACGGAGTATACCAGGAAAATGTATGGTAGGGTTATTATTGAAAGAATTAGAGATAAGACAGAATGTAGAATTGCGGATGAGCAAGGAGGTTTTAGAGTGGGTAGGGGATGTGTAGATCAAGTGTTTACATTGAAGCATATATGTGAACAGTATTTAGATATAGGTAGGGAAGTTTTTATTGCATTTATGGATTTAGAAAAGGCATATGATAGAGTGGATAGGAGAACAATGTGGCAGATGTTGCAAGTATATGGAATAGGTGGTAAGTTACTAAGTGCTGTAAAGAGTTTTTATGAGGATAGTGAGGCTCAGGTTAGGGTGTGTAGAAGAGAGGGAGACTACTTCCAGGTAAAAGTAGGTCTTAGACAGGGATGTGTAATGTCACCATGGTTGTTTAATATATTTATAGATGGGGTTGTAAAAGAAGTAAATGCTAGGGTGTTCGGGAGAGGGGTTGGATTGAATTATGGGGAATTAAGGGAAATTAAATACAAAATGGGAATTGACGCAGTTACTTTTTGCTGATGATACTGTGCTTATGGGAGATTCTAAAGAAAAATTGCGAAGGTTAGTGGACGAATTTGGGAATGTGTGTAAAGGTAGAAAGTTGAAAGTGAACATAGAAAAGAGTAAGGTAATGAGGGTATCAAATGATTTAGATAAAGAAAAATTGGATGTCAAATTGGGGAGGAGGAGTATGGAAGAAGTGAATGTTTTCAGATATTTGGAAGTTGACGTGTCAGTGGATGGATTTGTGAAGGATGAGGTTCAACATAGAATTGATGAAGGAAAAAAGGTGAGTGGTGCATTGAGGTATATGTGGAGGCAAAAAATGTTATCTATGGAGGCAAAGAAGGGAATGTATGAAAGTATAGTAGTACCAACACTCTTATATGTGTGTGAAGCTTGAGTTGTAAATGTTGCAGCAATGAGGCGGTTGGAGGCAGTGGAGATGTCCTGTCTAAGAGCAATGTGTGGTGTAAATATTATGCAGAAAATTCGAAGTGTGGAAATTAGGAGAAGGTGTGGAGTTAATAAAAGTATTAGTCAGAGGGCTGAAGAGGGTTTGTTGAGGTGGTTTGGTCATTTAGAGAGAATGGATCATAGTATAATGACATGGAGAGCGTATAAATCTGTAGGGGAAGGAAAACGGGGTAGGGGTCGTCCTCGAAAAGGTTGGAGGGAGGGGGTAAAGGAGGTGTTGTGGGCGAGGGGTTTGGACTTCCAGCAAACGTGCGTGAGCGTGTTCGATAGGAGTGAATGGAGACAAATGGTATTTGGGACCTGACGATCTGTTGAGTGTGAGCAGGGTAATATTTAGTGAAGGGATTCAGGGAAACCGGTTATTTTATATAACCGGACTTGAGTCCTGGAAATGGGAAGTACAATGCCTGCACTCTAAAGGAGGGGTTTGGGATATTGGCAGTTTGGAGAGATATATTGTGTATTTTTATATGTATATACTTGTAAGCTGTTGTATTCTGGGCACCTCTGCAAAAACAGCGATTACGTGTGAGTGAGGTGAAAGTGCTGAATGATGATGAAAGAATTTTCTTTTTGGGGATTTTCTTTCTCTTTGGGTTACCCTGCCTCGGTGGGAGGCGGCCGACTTGTTGAAAAAATATATATATATATATATATATATATATATATATATATATATATATATATATATATATATATATATATATATATATATATATATATATATATATATATATATATATATATATATATATATATATATATATATATATATATATATATATATATATATATATATATATATATATATATATATATATATATATATATATATATATATATATATATATATATATATATATATATATATATATATATATATATATAACAACACTGCGACGCTCCGAGAATTCAAACCCATGTCGTTTTCTCCCCGCCTTGTGGTGAGCGAAAATCACATGACGCCTTAGCCCACAGGACCACACAATCCTACAGGAACCAAGCACCCAGCCAAGCTAGGTGTGTTACTCTTGATCCGAAGTGTTACGGAGGTGAGGGTGACTCTAGGTTTATTTCATTCTTATCCCGTTATGGGGATAAGGGTCATACACTAAGACTATTTGATGATTTTGATAACATTCATACAGTATAGTACAGGTACAGGAACGTTATTACCGATATACTGTAGCAATAAGACACTTATGCTCAGTCGGGAAATTTTTTTGCTTCTTAAAAATTAATGAATCCTAATAATCAAGGTACTAGCCATTAGACTAATAAGGAAATAATTGGCGAAACGTCTCCTCTAATAAATATGTTAAGGTAACAGTATCAAAAGGAAGGAAACCTGTTTTGGCCACCAGCATTATAAAAAGAGAGAAACGTGTTCTGGCCACAGATATTAAGAAGGGAAGATGTTGGGGATACTGTCGACAAAAATGGAAATGTGTAAATGCCACTGACATTAAAAGTTAGGAAACCTGTTCAAACCTTCACCATTATAAAGCAGGGAATATTTTGGCTCCACAACCATCATAAAGAGTGATATGTGTTGAGGCAACCAGCAGTCAGAGGAAGGAAATGTGTTTTTAACACAGACATTAATGGGAAGAAACATGTTGGTGCCACTAGCAGCAAGAGTGTAGGTACTGAGTCCACCTGCGTTAAAATGTAGGAAAGGTGCTGGAGAGACAAGCATTATAAAACCAAAATTCGACAAATGTGCAACACTTGGGTATCATTATTGTGGAACCGTTTCACCATACAGTGGCTTCATCAGTCCATACAAAGAAGAATGGTGAAGATCAGGAGTCTGATGTAATCAGTCCCACAACATTGAGTCAATGTAATCAGTCCATCAATCTTGATAAGAATACAGCATACGCGCGAAGAAGTGGGTTATATACGGCAGACAGGTGAGGTGATGCAGTCGTAGACGGTGTCACCTTGAACAAATCCATAGGTGGTTTCTGTACTGGATTCTATATTGGATGTTTTATTACATCGACTCCAGGTTAAGGGAATGATTACCTCAAACTCCTTCTGATCTTCACCGCTCTTCTTTGTAATGGACTAATGAAGCAACTGTGTTTAATTTATCAACTTGTCAGTTCTCTGAACCATTTATCTGTATTATAAAAACAAAAAAGTGTTGGAACCACCAGCAATTTAAGAGAGAAACATGATGGGGTTACCAGTGAAGGAAATACTGAGTGAACTCATTAACTCGAAAGCGATGCGACCAAACAAAATATCTCCTTTGGTCGTGCGAATGGTAGCAGAGGAACTGTATGAACCTGTACACCCTGGAACGCAGGCGAAAGAGATACATCATAATCTGCACCTGGAATATCCTAGAGGAAATGGTCCTCAATCTGCATACAGAAATCTCTCCATACGAAAACAAAGGAATAAAGAAAATGACACAAGTGCAGCTAAGGTGACATTTTATTGTGGCAACACAATAAAATGTCATATGAGTTGCAGTTGCGTCCTTTTACCTAACATACTGTCAGTAATTCTACCAACATTGCTACCAAAGATTAGGCAGCTAGTGCACTGTATCCCCAAAGAAATGCAGGGGCGCCATCAGAACACTAACTGAAAACACAGTAAGTGTCCGGGGCTCAAGACTGTTCAGTAGCCTCCTACCAATAGACCCATGGCTGCCTTCAAGAAGGAACTGGACAGATACCTGAACAGCCAGGCTGTGGGTCGTACGTTGGATTACGTGTAGCCAGCAGTAACAGCCTGGTTGATCAGGCCCTTATCCGCCGGGAGACCTGGTGAAAACCTGGGCTGTGGGGGCGTTGACCCTACAACCGACCTCCAGGTAAACTCCAAGCATTAGAGATCTTCACCAAATCCAATGAACAGGGCAGCTGCTAAAGTTCTGAAAAAACAGCGAATGGGGTCCAAATGTTAAAAAAAAAAGTGGTCAAGAAAGGTGGTACTGTACTACTGTGCATTAACATGCGTGTCACTAACATGCGTATCACTAACAGGGTGTTACTAACGTGCGTGTCACTAACATGCGTGTCACTAACATGCGTGTTTCTAACGTGCATGGTATGTAAGATTATGGATATTATCAGGAAGAGTACCTCTTAGTACCTCTCAAGGAATGGATTAATAAACAACAACCACCACGGATTTCGAGATGGTAAATCGTGTATCACAAACCTCCCACAGTTCTATAAGGTAATTAAACATAGTCAGGCGAGATAGGGATGGGAGGACTGCATATTTTTGGATTGTAAAGAGGCATTCCACACAGTACCTCACTAGAGATTGGCACAAAAACTTGACGCTTGACGAGCAGACAAAGAATTATCGGGAAAGCAATACAAGGGATCACGGAAGATTTATCGGGAAGAAAGCATAGAGTTACTGCCATTGAGGT
>NC_091368.1:12060312-12097812 GCF_038502225.1 Cherax quadricarinatus
CATGCATCAACATGTCAGGGACACAACCAGAGAGAGAGGGGAGGATGAGCCAGCAAGACTGGATCTTGTGTTCACCCTGAGCAGTTCAGACATTGAGGACATCACTTACGAGAGGCCCCTTGGAGCTAGCGATCATGTGGTTCTGAGTTTTGACTATATAGTAGAGTTACAAGTGGAGAAGGTAACAGGAACTGAAGGGGACAGGCCAAACTATAAAAGGGGGGACTACACAGGTATGAGAAACTTCCTGCAGGAGGTTCAGTGGGACAGAGAAATGGTAGGAAAATCAGTAAACGAGATGATGGAATATGTGGCAACAAAGTGCAAGGAGGCAGAGGAAAGTTTTGTTCCCAAGGGAAACAGAAATAATAGGAAGACCAAAACGAGTCCTTGGTTTACCCGAAGGTGTAGGGAGGCAAAAACTAAGTGCAACAGAGAATAGAAAAGGTACAGGAGGCATAGGACCCAGGAAAACAAGGAGATTAGTAGAAGAGCCAGAAACGAGTATGCGCAGATAAGGAGGGAGGCCCAGCGACAGTATGAAAACGACATAGCATCGAAAGTCAAATCTGACCCGAAACTGCTGTATAGCGACATTAGGAGGAAGACAACAGTCAAGGACCAGGTGATAAGGCTGAGGAAAGAAGGTGGAGAACTCACAAGAAACGATCAAGAGGTATGTGAGGAGCTCAACACGAGATTTAAGGAAGTATTTACAGTAGAGACAGGAAGGACTCTGGGGGGACAGACCAGATGGGGACACCAGCAAGGAATACACCAACAAGTGTTGGACGACATACATACAGATGAGGAGGAGGTGAAGAAACTGCTAAGGGACATCGATACCTCAAAGGCAATGGGACCGGACAACATCTCTCCGTGGGTCCTTAGAAAGGGAGCAGATATGTTGTGCGTGCCACTTACCACAATCTTCAACACATCCCTGGAAACTGGGCAACTACCTGAGGTATGGAAGACGACAAATGTAGTTCCCATTTTCAAAAAAGGAGACAGAAAAGAGGCACTAAACTATAGACCTGTGTCATTGACGTGTATAGTATGCAAAATTATGGAGAAGATTATCAGGAGGAGAGTGGTGGAGCACCTGGAACGGAACAGGAGTATAAATGCCAACCAGCACGGATTCACGGAAGGCAAATCCTGTGTCACAAACCTTCTGGAGTTTTATGATAAAATAACAGAAGTAAGACAAGAGAGAGAGGGGTGGGTTGATTGCATCTTCTTGGACTGCAAGAAGGCCTTTGACACAGTTCCTCACAAGAGATTAGCGCAGAAGCTACAGCATCAGGCGCATATAACAGGAAGGGCACTGCAATGGATCAGAGAATACCTGACAGGGAGGCAACAACGAGTCATGGTACGTAATGATGTATCACAGTGGGCACCTGTGACGAGCGGGGTCCCACAGGGGTCGGTCCTAGGACCAGTGCTATTTTTGGTATATGTGAACGACATGACGGAAGGGTTAGACTCAGAAGTGTCCCTGTTTGCAGATGATGTGAAGTTAATGAGGAGAATTAAATCTGATGAGGACCAGGCAGGACTTCAAAGAGACCTGGACAGACTGGACACCTGGTCCAGCAAATGGCTTCTCGAATTTAATCCTGCCAAATGCAAAGTCAAGAAGATAGGGGAAGGGCACAGAAGACCACAGACAGAGTATAGGCTAGGTGGCCAAAGACTGCAAACCTCACTCAAGGAGAAAGATCTTGGGGTGAGTATAACACCGAGCATGTCTCCGGAAGCACACATCCATCAGATAACTGCTGCAGCATATGGGCGCCTGGCAAACCTGAGAACAGCATTCCGATACCTTAGTAAGGAATCATTCAAGACACTGTACACCGTGTATGTCAGGCCCATACTGGAGTATGCAGCACCTGTTTGGAACCCGCACTTGATAAAGCACGTCAAGAAACTAGAGAAAGTACAAAGGTTTGCGACAAGGTTAGTTCCAGAGCTAAGGGGAATGTCCTATGAAGAAAGATTAAGGGAAATCGGCCTGACGACACTGGAGGACAGGAGGGTCAGGGGAGACATGATAACGACATATAAAATTCTGCGTGGAATAGACAAGGTGGACAAAGACAGGATGTTCCAGGGAGGGGACACAGAAACAAGAGGCCACAATTGGAAGTTGAAGACACAAATGAGTCAGAGAGATAGTAGGAAGTATTTCTTCAGTCATAGAGTTGTAAGGCAGTGGAATAGCCTAGAAAATGACGTAGTGGAGGCAGGAACCATACACAGTTTTAAGACGAGGTTTGATAAAGCTCATGGAGCGGGGAAAGAGAGGGCCTAGTAGCAACCGGTGAAGAGGCGGGGCCAGGAGCTAAGACTCGACTCCTGCAACCACAAATAGGTGAGTACAAATATGTGAGTACACTCTCTTACACACACTCACACACACACACACACACACACACACACACACACACACACACACACACACACACACACACACACACACACACACACACACACACACACACACACACACACACACACACTCACAGACGCATTATACACTACACCGTTTTAACAAGCAGTGCTTCAGGCTGTTAGGGCGGTTGCAATGCTAAACAATTTACTTGAGATCTTCACTTTGAAGTCATACTATGAAGAACTGCTGACGGTAGAGTGAGTGAGGCATCTGATATATTCCAAGAAGTTGCAATATGGCTTTACAAAGGGCAGATTAAATGAAAAATAGAATAATACCAGTAATTTTCAAATAATGCAGCTTTTGAAACATGTACGACAGAATAACAAAATTTTCATTTGATTCTTGTAAGTAAAAATATAGGTATTCAAATACAAACAATTAAATTATATGAGCAATCGCTCTTAGGCCTTGTCTTGAAATTTTCCCTAATGATCGAATTCTGAATTATTACATCAGTATCAACTTGTTAAATTAGACACTTGTACAACACTCAGCATTTTTGATTTGGTTCTTGTCAATAATTATTATTATTATTATTATTATCACACTGGCCGATTCCCACCAAGGCAGGGTGGCCCGAAAAAGAAAAACTTTCACCATCATTCACTCCATCACTGTCTTGCCAGAAGGGTGCTTTACACTACAGTTTTTAAACTGCAACATTAACACCCCTCCTTCAGAGTGCAGGCACTGTACTTCCCATCTCCAGGACTCAAGTCCGGCCTGCCGGTTTCCCTGAACCCCTTCATAAATGTTACTTTGCTCACACTCCAACAGCACGTCAAGTATTAAAAACCATTTGTCTCCATTCACTCCTATCAAACACGCTCATGCATACCTGCTGGAAGTCCAAGCCCCTCGCACACAAAACCTCCTTTACCCCCTCTCTCCAACCTTTCCTAGGCCGACCCCTACCCCGCCTTCCTTCCACTACAGACTGATACACTCTTGAAGTCATTCTGTTTCGCTCCATTCTCTCTACATGTCCGAACCACCTCAACAACCCTTCCTCAGCCCTCTGGACAACAGTTTTGGTAATCCCGCACCTCCTCCTAACTTCCAAACTACGAATTCTCTGCATTATATTCACACCACACATTGCCCTCAGACATGACATCTCCACTGCCTCCAGCCTTCTCCTCGCTGCAACATTCATCACCCATGCTTCACACCCATATAAGAGCGTTGGTAAAACTATACTCTCATACATTCCCCTCTTTGCCTCCAAGGACAAAGTTCTTTGTCTCCACAGACTCCTAAGTGCACCACTCACTCTTTTTCCCTCATCAATTCTATGATTCACCTCATCTTTCATAGACCCATCCGCTGACACGTCCACTCCCAAATATCCGAATACATTCACCTCCTCCATACTCTCTCCCTCCAATCTGATATTCAATCTTTCATCACCTAATCTTTTTGTTATCCTCATAACCTTACTCTTTCCTGTATTCACCTTTAATTTTCTTCTTTTGCACACCCTACCAAATTCATCCACCAATCTCTGCAACTTCTCTTCAGAATCTCCCAAGAGCACAGTGTCATCAGCAAAGAGCAGCTGTGACAACTCCCACTTTGTGTGTGATTCTTTATCTTTTAACTCCACGCCTCTTGTCAAGACCCTCGCATTTACTTCTCTTACAACCCCATCTATAAATATATTAAACAACCACGGTGACATCACACATCCTTGTCTAAGGCCTACTTTTACTGGGAAATAATTTCCCTCTTTCCTACATACTCTAACAAGGAATCACTAATTATTTTTCTTGAGGTTAATGATGAGCTTTAGGAAAGTGATCACAAATCAGTAACAACTACATCTAAGTCAGTGTCCCTGCCTTCCACTTGGTCTATTTCATACGGCAAAAAAATTACCTGAGTGGGGTAAACTGATGTGATCTGACTGGTCATTAACTTTTGGGTCAGGTAGGCGGTGATATTTGTCAGTATGACAATTTTCGAAGCATAGATCAAGCCGCCTAAGCATCTTATGGTCCAAATCGAGAAACTAGATAAAAAAAATTACCATAAGTGGATAAAAAATAGATTCAAAGATCTCATAAATTAGAAGATAGGAAGTTACAGGCTAATAAGAAGGGAAAATGGCACTTAAGAAATCACTATATTCAGTTTTAAAGACAAATTAATTAAGGAATAAGAAAACCCAAAGTAAATAAGAAAACCCAAAAGAGTTTAAGGAGTCAAAGTTACAAGTTATTAGAAGATTAACCCACAGGTTTCTCTCAGGTATATAGGAGTGAGATTTGGGACATGATAGACCCACTTAAAAGTTGCAAAAGTCATCTCACTGTACAGTAACAAAGAAAAGTGAAAAATCTTCAACACTTATTTTCTCTATGCTTTTACGAAGGAAGATACTAAAGAAATCCAAGAAAAAAAAAATTGTAGATCAGAAAGGAAATAAGTTACTCACGATGAAAGTGACTGGCGACATGGTTCTCAGACAAATACATAGATTAAAACCTAACAAATCCCAACGCCCCGGTGAACTATTTTCATGGGTTATAAAGGAATATAAGAAGAAACTTAGCGAACCATTGGCAAGTCTTTAAATCATATAACTACAAACTGACAATGTCAGGTAAGTGGAAAATGGGAAATGTGATACCTATCAACAAATTAGGAGACACGTCCTTAGCTTCGAATTATAGAGGAAATAGCTAATCTCCATTATGGGATAATTGATGGAATCAATAATTGCGGAGGCTATTCGAAGCCACCTTGAAAGACAATTTCATCAAAGAATCTCAGTACAGGTTTACAAAGTGGCCTTCCTGCCTTACAAATTCACTAACTTTTTTCAGGTATTTGAGGAGGTAGATCATGGTAATGAGTATCATACTGTGTGTATGTAAATAGAGTTCCACAGAAGAGATTGTAGAGGAAAGTAGAGGCACACGGAATAGGAAAAAAATCCTGTATAGAATTGTGGTTGACAGATACAAGAGAGTTTGTATAAATGGACGGAAATCAGAGTAAAGACGCGTCAGAGTGTTCCACAAACGTCAGTGTTGGGCTCCTTGTTGCTCATGATATACATGTACGACATAGATGAGAGAATAAATAGCGATATAAGCATGCTTTCCGATGACACCAAATCAGGCCGACGGACACTAGATTGCAGCAGGAAGATATGAATAAACTGATGCTGTGGTCGAAGAAGTGTCAGATGCAGTTAAATATAGAAAAATGCACAGTTTTTAACATTGAAAAAGAAAATAACCATAACGCTTATAAAATAAATAATATTGATCTTAATCACTCTGATTATGAAAAAAAGATTTAGGAGCTCTGGTTAGCAGTAATCTGAAACTAAGACAGCAATGCGTAAATGTTTGCAATAAAGGGAATAGAATTATTGTTAGATAAAAGGGCATATATGCAGCTAATGAGACATTTTGCTGTGACAACGTTTTGCGTTCTACAGGAGCTTTGTCAAGCTGATACAAAGAACACAAGTGTCCCTGTATTGTTTATAAAAGCTTGACTGAGCTCTTGGAGAGTTAAACGTTTCCACAATAAAATCTCTCATAAGAACGTAAGAAAAGAAGAACACTGCAGCAGGCCTACTGCCCTGCACATGTGTCCTTTTGCCTATCATTTTGTCGGTAATTCTACCAATATCAAGAAGTATAAATAACAGTAGTCCTTCAACTCTATATATCGTTCGTTAGGCCTCCTTTAGATTATGCTGCGCAGTTTCGGTCACCGTATTTCAGAAGGGACATAAATACGAAGTTAAATCCACAGAGAATTATGACAAAGTTGATTCACTGTGTCAGATATCTTTCCCACGAGGATAAACTGAGGGTACTGAATCTGCACTCTATAGACAGCATAGAACGCGGGGAAGGGGCATGATTGATGTGAATAAATGAAAAACAGGAAATAGAGTGCAAAAATATCTAACGAAGACAGGACTCACAGCAATGGGTTTAAGCTGCAAAAATTTACATTTAGAGAGGATTTGAGAAATCATTTGTTGGTAATAGTGTTGTGGATGAGTGGAAGATGCTTCTGAGTAGCAGTAATGAAGCTAAAACGTTGTGTAACTTTAAAAAAATAGGTTAGACAAACACGACAAACACAGCAAGTGAAAGTAAAAACATTGTTTTAGTTGGAGGGAGTCAGGTTAAGTTAATGAATAGACCTTTTTGTCTTAGAGATAAGAAGAGGAGGCAGAGGTTGTGTTTTCCTGGGGCTGGGATGCTGGATATTGTTAGCCATCTAGACAGCATCATGGAAAGTAATGGGAGCAATCCTATTCTCTACCTCAATGCAAGAGACATCACTGTTGGCACATATAGGAGTGAGGACCTGATTAGCAGGTATAGGTCAGCGATGAAGATAATTAGAAAGAAGGGCTAGTTCTCTGTAATATGTGGCATTTTGCCAAGGAGAGGAGTTGGAAATGATTGGTTGTCCAGGACAATTGGTGTTAATTGCTGGCTGGACAAATACTGTAATGGCATTGCAATGTCATCTAAACACAACTGGGACCCCTTCTGTTAAAAATAAATTGTATGCCAGGAATGGGGGTTTCACTTATCTATGCAAGTGTGGGAGCACTGTCCAGTGTAGAGATGGGAGTTATTAGGGCATTTAATCAGAAATAGTTCGTGGGACGGGTAGTTGTGGGAAAGCATTGAAACATGATAGAATAGCTCGGGGAAAGACACAGAAGACCATAGACGGAGGATTGATTAGGAGAAGGGAAAGGACCATGTGGTGAGCATTGTATCGAGCACATGCCATAAAGAACACATCGTCCAAATAACTGCTGCAGCATATGACACCTGGAAAACCTAAGAATAGCGTATCGACTTCTAAGTAAGGAGTCATTCACGACACTATACACCGTGTACGTCAGACCTATATTGGAATATGCAGCACTAGTATGGAAACCATACTTGATTAAGCACGTCAAGACGTTAGAGAAAGTGGAAATGTTTGCAACAAAATTAATCCCAGAGCTGACAGGTATGTCCTATGAGGAGAGGTTAAGGGAACTCAAGCTGACGACACTGGAGGACAGGATGGATAGGCACGGACATGATAATGACATAAAAAATAATAAAAAGAATTAATGAGGTTGGATAGGGCCAGAATATTCCAGAGCCAGGTACAGAAACGAGGGGATGCAACTGGAAGTTGAAAACTCAGGTGACTCATAAGGATGTTTGGAAGTATTTCTGCAGCCTTAAAGTTGTCAGGAAGTGCAGGAATATGGAGTGGAGCAGGATCCATACATAGCTATAAAAAGAGGTACCATAAGGCTCTTGGAGAGGGGAAAGAGTGTACTAGTAGCGACTTACGAAGAGGCGGGGCCAGGAGCTATGACTCGACCACTGCAACCACATATAAATGAGCACTGGTGAGATCTTGTGAGCCTTCCTCTGCGTTAGTGGTAGCTTAATTAAGATCTAGGCCAGGGATGAGAAGGGAAAGCAAGGGGAGAGAACTCACATGTTGAGTTACTTCCTCGCTCCACCCAGGCTTCACCTCACTCGTAAAGATCTACCTATAATTTAATCACTGAGAAGGCAGAGTGCAGAGCCAGAGTCGCCTAGTGTTTGAGATTTTGTCAAGAGTCTTGGTGCCATACTCGATCGAAAGTACCATACTCGCTTCCGTGCTAGTACACAGCTGATCGTGGATTCATCTAGCGACCGGTGAGGCTTGGTGCCATACTCGATCGAAAGAACCATACTCGCTTCCGTGCTAGTACACAGCTGATCGTGGATTCATCTAGCGACCGGTGCCACATATTCAACAAGAACAACAGCAAATCAGCAGAAGTGTCCCTTTTCTGAAGCCAAATTTTTGGTCCTCAAGAACTGGCTGGAAGTTGTCAAATGCTGTCAAGTGCGTGAGATTATTGTTTCAAAACTCTTGCCAGTGATTGACAGGAGTGACATTGGTTTGTAATTATTGATTTCTACTCTGCTTCTTTTTCCGCACAGAAGGCTGTCTACACTGTACTAGGCAGTGCTGATAGATGCGAGATAAAGGTGACGCTAGCTGGTCTACATATCTGCTCAGCAGTCTTAGGGTTACCATGTCTGGGTTCTTATCTCTCTCTCTCTCTCTCTCTCTCTCTCTCTCTCTCTCTCTCTCTCTCTCTCTCTCTCTCTCTCTCTCTCTCTCTCTCTCTCTCTCTCTCTCTCTCTCTCTGTCAACTGCTGCCTCAATTTCGTTCTCCAACTTTTTCAATTCAAACACCTTATCTTCTTTCTTCATCTGCGACTCTCCTTCAAGCTTCATTTTCTTCATGGTCATACTAAAAGTCTTTTTCAGATTTTTATTCCATTTTCTTAATAGTCCAGTCTCGCTATGTCTTCCCGGTTCCCTTTCTTGTTTGACAAAAAGCAGCTGTCATTATTACTTTTATTGTTATTATAGCAATAATAATAATAATAATAATAATAATAATAATAATAATAATAATAATAATAATAATAATAATAATAATATTATTATTATTATTATTATTATTATTATTATTATTATTATTATTATTATTATTATTATTGTTGTTATTATTATTATATTATTATTATTATATTATTATTATCATTATTATTATTAGTAGTAGTAGTAGCATTAGTATTGTTATTATTTTATATTCAAATTGAAGCTCTAAATCCGTTGGGATCATGTAGCGCCAATGTTGTGGGTGGTAATCAGTCTTCATTGAAGGAAGATGAAGTAAGCACCAATTTCTTAAAACAAGTCCTTCATGAGCAGTGTCAAAGCCTTGATATCAAAGGTGAGAGAATTCTACGTGCTAATTAAACCCCGCACCCCCGCTTCACGCTTTACTGCGATTAATTTTGACAGAATATATATTGATTCTAAAGTGTACTAATATAATTGGATAGGAGTGGAACCCAGACAGGTATGTTTAGACATTATAGTGATTCCAGAGTATACTGATACGACTTGATGGAGTGCGTGACACTGACAGGTAAATGCAATTACGATATAAAAAATTGGTACTTAGAATTAATGAACCTGAGTCCTTAGCCGGTGTACCTGTCAGATCCTCCTAACTTCTCACAAAAAACCTTCAAGTGTGAGTAAAAGAGGGAAATTGAAAGTGAAAACAGAAATGATGTAAGTGATGAGAGTATCAAAGTTTTAGATTATGAAGATTGCATTTCAGAATGGAGGTAAGGAGTGTGTTGTTAGTGAATGTATTAGACGTCTGGGACTTGACATGTTGGCAGATGAGTCTGCGAAAGAAGCGGTAAACCATAGAATAGATGAAGAAAAAAAATGTAGGTGGAGTGTTTAGTTATCTGTGGAGAGAAAGACGTTTATCTACAAAGGAAACGAGGAATATACCAGAATCTTGTGGTACCAAATCTTCTTCTAAACTTTTAACGTGTGAGTGAGTGAGGAGGAGGAGGAGGAGGAGGAGGAGGAGGAGGAGACTAGAGGCAGTGATATTTTCAAATAGCTTTGAGGAGAGCTGTTTGAGGAGGATTTGATGTTTAGAGAGGGTGAGGCAGAACAGCATGACCATGAATGTTTATAAATCCGGGCTGGAATTAAGGTTATAGGGAAGGTATAGAGGAAATGCTTGAATATTCAACAAAACTTGGACTTGCAACAAAACTTGGACCACGAGATATATCTAAATAATTTTGTCTCTGATAATGATGCTCGTTGTGACTACTCAGTTCCTGATAGTGAAGGTCCTGTTCGGTTCAGCAAATACCGAAGTACACGGAAGAGTAAGCTATGCTTCTACTGCCTCAAGTCCTTCACCAATAGGAACCTGTTTGCGCGACATCTTCGAACTCACGCTCCTCAGGTAAGCTTGAAGATTGTAGATGAATGGTTCAGAGAACCATTGAGGAAACGATTCGCCACACAGTGGTTTTATCAGTCCATAAAAAGGAGAAACTTGAAGAACAGGGGGAGAATGATGTCATTGGTGTACGGGAGTTATTTCTTGGGTAGCTTTAGGTAGAGGTCGCCTTGATAAGGACCTGCCTCGCATGGGCCAGTGGGCCTTCTGCAGTGTTCATACATTCTTATGTTCTTATGTTCTTATTCAGGAGGTGTATATGAGCGTGTTAGAGTAGATCAGGGAGATTGCAGACAGATAATTTTAGGGATCTGATATGCTGTTGGAGCGTGTGCACTGTAACGTTTATGAAGCGATTAAGCTAAACTGGGTTTGCCGGACTTGAGTCCTGGAAGCGTGAAATACAGTACTTGTACCATGAAGGAGGGTTAGGCTGAAGCAGGTCGGGAAGCGAGATGTGTCTACTGAATTAGGAAGTTCTAAACAGTACGGGCTAGACAGCTCTTACGAAGGGGTAGGGATGAAAGAGGTTTAGATTACAACTTTTTGACACCCGACCCCAATGAAGGGTCCATCACAGGCGAGCCATAGGGCTGGTCCCTGCTGCCGTTATCCACTGTAACACTACCGCTTCCTCACAACGGATCCGGCAACTTATGATAAATAGCAGTGTCCTTGACAAATAAACTAGCAACAATCATGTGTAGAGTTTATATACTTACAACGAAAGGTGTATTTACCAGTGTATATACGCTGAGGATTTACATTAATCCCTAAAATAGGAACTAAAAAAATTTTGACTAATGGTAAACATGTTACATGCAGCCTTAATGACTCGTGTAGATGATAGGCATTAAACCCATTTTACTAGTCAACCTGACTATATGGCACACTAGGTTGAAACTGTGTAGACTTGAGCTGGGTGGCTCATAGCAATGATCGCGCCTTTGGTTTTCAATGGACAGTAAGGAGATCAATTCTTGGCAAGTGGAGGCTTTAGGGCAAGACTTCCTGCTCCAATTTCCCTTATTCTTCTAAGTGTAAATTTCTCTGTGAGTGGTAGTTGACGGTTGTGAGTCGAAGTCAAATGAGTTGTAATATATCTTACATAAAGGCTGCGCTTTGCAGTGAGCTGTGGTAAGAGGATAGGTCTTACTTAAGTAAGATAGAATGTTGTGTACGAATGGTATATAATACCGACAAGTTGAGATTAAGACACATGTGCAACATCTGGGTATCTTTATTGTAGACGCTTCGCCATCCAGTGGCTTTATCAATACAAATTCTAGAACATAACTTGAAGACAGAATAGAATGTTGGCTGTTCTACGAAATCTGACAGATTTCTTAACAACGTTTTTCATAAGGCCGAGAGACACATCTGGAATGACATTGTTTACCTTACTGCAAAGAGAGTTATTAGTGCAGATTAAAATGAGCAACTAAATAAAACCTAAAAGGCGTATTAACTAATTATTTAAAAAAATGCGTTTGGAGCACACTGCTTTTTTATTTATTAAGTCCAGAAAAAAGGTTGCAAGTACTCAGTTAAAGTCCACAGAATTCACCACAACACTTAATTATGTATCACTTGTGACATGTTCCTTAAATAAAATTTGCTTTGTCCTTTTGAAGCAAAGTAACTGCATCCAGTTTAAATTTCTTTGATTCCTTACTAATCAGCCAAGTAATTTTGTAATCAAGCGGCAAACAACTACCCCGACTATGCTTAATATTTTTGTAATGTAATGACTGCCTGTCCTTCACATCATCTGTGCCACACGAAATAAATTTACAACCTACGTCTTCGTTTACTCAATATACTCACTACAAGACTGTTTTTATTCTTACACCTGTACTAGCAAGTTCAGTTGAAGAATAGACGGAAGACTAAAGAAAAAATATGTCGATAATTCCCAAAATTATTTTAAGGTGATTACACCAAACACGTAACACTAAAGAAATAATACTAACAAAATTGAAACATATTTTGAAAAACTGATAGTAAATTATGCTGTAGAAGATGTGGTTAGAAAAATAATAACGTATATTAAGCTTATAAATAATTATGATATAAGGAACTGCGAATCAATAGGATTACGAAGATATAATATTTATAAACGAAAATTTAATGAGAGAGTTGTGTAGCAATGTGAATAAGACATCATCTCTACATAATAAATAAACTTATATTCCAGTTCCAGATTTCTGCGCTACTAATACACTTCAACCTTTAGAAATATTACATTTTTTAATCTGGCTGAAGTGTGAGCAGACGGACACTTCAATATGAAAAAAAAAATATTGAAAATTGTATAAAATTCCGACAAGTTGATGATTAAGACACTTGTGCAACAGTTGTGCATCTTTATTGTTGAAACTTTTCTCCTACACAGTAGGCTTCATCAGTCAAATACAGAGGAAGCAGGTGGTCAGTCCCTCAGTCTGGAGAAAAGTTCGGTTTCATGGTCTGGAACGATATGAAGCTGAAGCATGAGAATGGAATCTTAAATACTGTGTAAGCGAAACGTTACAACAATGAAGATACAAATTGTTGCACTTGTATTAATTAAAAAAAGAGGCTGGTAGCAAATTATTTTTACTATCAAGGTGGATCTAAAATAATGAGGTAATTTATCATTCTACTGCAAAGGAACAAAGTGTTTCTGATGTTGCAAACACAAAATCTTACTGATATTTAAATTTATTGTACGAGCTAGTGTTTCTGTCTCAGTAGTGTGAACGCCACCACAATACTAACAAAACGGTGAAATTAGTTTAGTTCTGGAACAAACACAGGTGCACTCCTCGACCTGGGATATAATAAGATTTCATTTTTTTTGACAGCCAAGTTTGTCAAGAATGTGAAAATTAAATAAACTTCGCACTCATAAGAATCACTGCACTGTAGCAAGACTTAAATTGAGAAACAAGACTTACCATTCTGGAGGTAGTTCCGGGGGTCACCGCCTCCTTGGCCCGCTCCTTAACCAGGCCTCCCTGTGGATCAGGGCCTGATTAACCAGCCTATTACTGCTGGCCGCACACAATTCAACTTACGAACTACAGCCTGGTTGATAGGGTACTGATTTTAGGTATGGCTGTTTACATAGACGGAACTCTTTGTAGATGGCTAGGAATCTATTGGTAATTCCCTAATGTATGACGGAAGGTTGTTGAACAGTCTTGAGCTCCTGACACTTATTGTGTTTTCTCTTAGTGTACTCAAGGCAACCAAGCTTTTCATTTCGGTTACGTAGCCTTCAAGTCTGGTTTTCAACATCCCTACCAGACCAACTTAGAATAAGAATAACTTGGTTAATCTCAGCTTCAACACTGCACATAACCGTACAGATACTTCTTGCCCGTAAAAATACAGTACTCTCATGATATTTCTTAAAGTGTTAACTAAATTATTATTTAGTATTTTAATATTACCCGTTATTTATATTATTTCTTGATAATTACATAGATATAAATAAATGGAAGCCTGTCAGATGTCAGGGATGCATCACATTCACTCATAAAATACAAAAATGTTATTTAATTTTATTTATTCTAGCCATTATAATTATTTTAAAGAGTATCACCATGGGACATCGTCCTTTTTGCTTACATCTTGTGACTACACAGTGTAACTACACCTTGTGACTACACCTCGTGACTACACCTTGTGACTACACAGTGTAACTACACCTTGTGAGTACACCCGTGTAACTACACCTTGTGACTACACCTTGTGACTACACCCGTGTAACTACACCTTGTGACTACACCTTGTGACTACACCTTGTGACTACACCTTGTGACTACACCCGTGTAACTACACCTTGTGACTACACCTTGTGACTACACCCGTGTAACTACACCTTGTGACTACACCTTGTGACTACACCTTGTGACTACACCCGTGTAACTACACCTTGTGACTACACCTTGTGACTACACCTTGTGACTACACCCGTGTAACTACACCTTGTGACTACACCTTGTGACTACACCTTGTGACTACACCTTGTGACTACACCTTGTGAATACACCTTGTGACTACACCTTGTGACTACACCGTGTGAATACCACTTGTGACTACACCTTGTGACTACACCTTGTGACTACACCTTGTGACTACACCTTGTGACTACACCTTGTGACTACACTTGTGACTACACCTTGTGACTACATCTTGTGACTACACCTTGTGACTACACCTTGTGACTACACCTTGTGACTACACCTTGTGACTAAACCTTGTGACTACACCATGTGACTACACCTTGTGACTACACCTTGTGACTAAACCTTGTGACTACACCTCGTGACTACACCTTGTGACTACACCGTGTGACTACACCTTGTGACTACACCTTGTGACTACACCTTGTGACTACACCGTGTGACTACACCTTGTGACTACACCTTGTGACTACACCGTGTGACTACACCTTGTGACTACACCTTGTGACTACACCTTGTGACTACACCTTGTGACTACACCTTGTGACTACACCTTGTGACTACACCTGGTGACTACACCTTGTGACTAAACCTTGTGACTACACCTTGTGACTAAACCTTGTGACTACACCGTGTGACTACACCTTGTGACTAAACCTTGTGACTACACCGTGTGACTACACCTTGTGACTACACCGTGTGACTACACCTTGTGACTACACCTTGTGACTACACCTTGTGACTACACCGTGTGACTACACCTTGTGACTACACCTTGTGACTACACCTTGTGACTACACCGTGTGACTACACCGTGTGACTACACCTTGTGACTACACCTTGTGACTACACCTTGTGACTACACCGTGTGACTACACCTTGTGACTACACCTTGTGACTACACCTTGTGACTACACCGTGTGACTACACCTTGTGACTACACCTTGTGACTACACCTTGTGACTACACCGTGTGACTATACCTTGTGACTACACCTTGTGACTACACCTTGTGACTACACCTTGTGACTACACCGTGTGACTACACCTTGTGACTACACCTTGTGACTACACCTTGTGACTACACCTTGTGACTACACCTTGTGACTACACCTTGTGACTACACCGTGTGACTTCACTATGGAACTATACTTTATTAAGTGCTTATTAATTCCATCAATAAGGACGGTACCTCAATATCCGAACTGTCGGAGGTTAACGTCTTATCTCCAGCCTCATGGTGATGTTCAAGTTCATTCTGAACATGGTGATGTTCAAGTTCATTCTGAACATGGTGATCTTCAAGAAACAACTTTTTACTGGATGTGAACATTTTTAACATATAAAAATGTTTCGCTCACTCTTCCTGGTTTTCAAATAAATTCAAAAGACCTGTTTTTTTATTGTTTTGAAGGACCTTTCTGCCTACGTATTAAAATGCAACTCGGAATTAACTGATTACCTCTATAAATGCATGAATGAGCATAAAGTATAATATTTTAGCAATGCTGTAGATTTCCTTCGTCGCTTTGACACCTGAGTTACGTTTTGCTTACTAAATAATGAGACAAATTGTTCAACATTAGACTGCGGGTAATTTGTATAACAAGTCAGAACATCTAATAAGAAATAATCTTTGCATAAATTAGAGATCGCAGAAGAAGCAAATTGGTACCTTTGTTCCAGGTAGTGCACAAACATTCTGATGTTGATAGGCAGCAAGGATTGAAGTGTCCTCTTGGTAACAGCTGAAGGAACGTAACGTTAACTGCTTTATTTATCCAATTATAGGCAGAATGAAGAGGATTTATTGATGACTATTGGAAAATCAGTGGCACTAGGTCAGATGGAATAGAAATTTGCAGGAAGGAAAAAGAGAAGAGAGGGTTTCTAAATGTATATTATACTAGCAGAAGTAGCGCTAGAAACAAGATGGACGAGTTAAAACTAGTTGCAAATGTGGACAACATTGACGTATTGGTCACGGCTGAGATGTGGTTTAATATGAAGATTCGGGACATGCTTACTGAGTGTCTCATTCTGGATTTTAAGATGTTCCAAGTTGACAGAAGTAACGGAAAGAGAGGTGGGTGGCACTGTATATCCGAGAACACTTGAATTGCTGCATTAAAACGGGTATAACATGTGTAATAATAGATATAGAGTCTGACTTGGTAAAATTTTCAGAGAGGCATGAAAAATTAATTTTAGGCTTAATATTCTGTCTCCTAAACTTGGACAGGGACCAAGGAAGGACTCTGGGAAGAAATTATTAACGCCATGAGGCACGCTAACGTAATAATTCTAGGAGATGTTAACGTTAGTCAAACTGATTCGAATTCCTTTACTGGAAATTTAGAGCCAAACAACTTCCAAGAGATACATCAGGGGTGCTTTTAAAAGCTGTTTGTTACAGAACCTACAAGGAAAGATAACCTGTTACTTGAAAAAAATGTAGAAATTACAGAGGAACTTGCGAGCGATCGCAAATCAATTACCTTTAACAGTGAATAGAAGAATGATAATAAGGATAATTCAGTAACAGTCCCCAAGATTTCCTAAAGCAGATTACAATAGGCTTAGAGAATACCTATCATCAGTTTACTGGAGTAACAGAAAGCTATCAGTATGATACTTTTGTGAACACTATACTTGCTGCCCAAAAAACATTTATTCCGTATAAAGAAATAAGATAGAATAGGTTGGTAGACAGCAACCACCCAGGGAAGTACTACCGTCCTGCCAGATGACTGTGAAACAAAAACCTGTAACTGTTTTGCATGATGGTAGGATTGCTGGTTTCTTTTTCTGTCTCATAAACACGCTAGATAACAGGGATATCTTGCTACTCCTACTTACACTTTGGTCACACTTCACAGACACGCACATGCATATATATATATACATACATCTAGGTTTTTCTCCTTTTTCTAAATAGCTCCTGTTCTTTTTTATTTCTTCTATTGTCCATGGGGAAGTGGAAAAGAATCTTTCCTCCGTAAGCCATGCGTGTCGTATGAGGCGACTAAAATGCCGGGAGCAATGGGCTAGTAACCCCTTCTCCTGTATACATTTACTAAAAAAGAGAAGAAGAAAAACTTTATAAAACTGGGATGCTTAAATGTGCGTGGATGTAGTGCGGATGACAAGAAACAGATGATTGCTGATGTTATGAATGAAAAGAAGTTGGATGTCCTGGCTCTAAGCGAAACAAAGCTGAAGGGGGTAGGAGAGTTTCAGTGGGGGGAAATAAATGGGATTAAATCTGGAGTATCTGAGAGAGTTAGAGCAAAGGAAGGGGTAGCAGTAATGTTAAATGATCAGTTATGGAAGGAGAAAAGAGAATATGAATGTGTAAATTCAAGAATTATGTGGATTAAAGTAAAGGTTGGATGCGAGAAGTGGGTGATAATAAGCGTGTATGCACCTGGAGAAGAGAGGAATGCAGAGGAGAGAGAGAGATTTTGGGAGATGTTAAGTGAATGTACAGGAGCCTTTGAACCAAGTGAGAGAGTAATTGTGGTAGGGGACCTGAATGCTAAAGTAGGAGAAACTTTTAGAGAGGGTGTGGTAGGTAAGTTTGGGGTGCCAGGTGTAAATGATAATGGGAGCCCTTTGATTGAACTTTGTATAGAAAGGGGTTTAGTTATAGGTAATACATATTTTAAGAAAAAGAGGATAAATAAGTATACACGATATGATGTAGGGCGAAATGACAGTAGTTTGTTGGATTATGTATTGGTAGATAAAAGACTGTTGAGTAGACTTCAGGATGTACATGTTTATAGAGGGGCCACAGATATATCAGATCACTTTCTAGTTGTAGCTACACTGAGAGTAAAAGGTAGATGGGATACAAGGAGAATAGAAGCATCAGGGAAGAGAGAGGTGAAGGTTTATAAACTAAAAGAGGAGGCAGTTAGGGTAAGATATAAACAGCTATTGGAGGATAGATGGGCTAATGAGAGCATAGGCAATGGGGTCGAAGAGGTATGGGGTAGGTTTAAAAATGTAGTGTTAGAGTGTTCAGCAGAAGTTTGTGGTTACAGGAAAGTGGGTGCAGGAGGGAAGAGGAGCGATTGGTGGAATGATGATGTAAAGAGAGTAGTAAGGGAGAAAAAGTTAGCATATGAGAAGTTTTTACAAAGTAGAAGTGATGCAAGGAGGGAAGAGTATATGGAGAAAAAGAGAGAGGTTAAGAGAGTGGTGAAGCAATGTAAAAAGAGAGCAAATGAGAGAGTGGGTGAGATGTTATCAACAAATTTTGTTGAAAATAAGAAAAAGTTTTGGAGTGAGATTAACAAGTTAAGAAAGCCTAGAGAACAAATGGATTTGTCAGTTAAAAATAGGAGAGGAGAGTTATTAAATGGAGAGTTAGAGGTATTGGGAAGATGGAGGGAATATTTTGAGGAATTGTTAAATGTTGATGAAGATAGGGAAGCTGTGATTTCGTGTATAGGGCAAGGAGGAATAACATCTTGTAGGAGTGAGGAAGAGCCAGTTGTGAGTGTGGGGGAAGTTCGTGAGGCAGTAGGTAAAATGAAAGGGGGTAAGGCAGCCGGGATTGATGGGATAAAGATAGAAATGTTAAAAGCAGGTGGGGATATAGTTTTGGAGTGGTTGGTGCAATTATTTAATAAATGTATGGAAGAGGGTAAGGTACCTAGGGATTGGCAGAGAGCATGCATAGTTCCTTTGTATAAAGGCAAAGGGGATAAAAGAGAGTGCAAAAATTATAGGGGGATAAGTCTGTTGAGTGTAGCTGGTAAAGTGTATGGTAGAGTTATAATTGAAAGAATTAAGAGTAAGACGGAGAATAGGATAGCAGATGAACAAGGAGGCTTTAGGAAAGGTAGGGGGTGTGTGGACCAGGTGTTTACAGTGAAACATATAAGTGAACAGTATTTAGATAAGGCTAAAGAGGTCTTTGTGGCATTTATGGATTTGGAAAAGGCGTATGACAGGGTGGATAGGGGGGCAATGTGGCAGATGTTGCAAGTGTATGGTGTAGGAGGTAGGTTACTGAAAGCAGTGAAGAGTTTTTACGAGGATAGTGAGGCTCAAGTTAGAGTATGTAGGAAAGAGGGAAATTTTTTCCCAGTAAAAGTAGGCCTTAGACAAGGATGTGTGATGTCACCGTGGTTGTTTAATATATTTATAGATGGGGTTGTAAGAGAAGTAAATGCGAGGGTCTTGGCAAGAGGCGTGGAGTTAAAAGATAAAGAATCACACACAAAGTGGGAGTTGTCACAGCTGCTCTTTGCTGATGACACTGTGCTCTTGGGAGATTCTGAAGAGAAGCTGCAGAGATTGGTGGATGAATTTGGTAGGGTGTGCAAAAGAAGAAAATTAAAGGTGAATACAGGAAAGAGTAAGGTTATGAGGATAACAAAAAGATTAGGTGATGAAAGATTGAATATCAGATTGGAGGGAGAGAGTATGGAGGAGGTGAACGTATTCAGATATTTGGGAGTGGACGTGTCAGCGGATGGGTCTATGAAAGATGAGGTGAATCATAGAATTGATGAGGGAAAAAGAGTGAGTGGTGCACTTAGGAGTCTGTGGAGACAAAGAACTTTGTCCTTGGAGGCAAAGAGGGGAATGTATGAGAGTATAGTTTTACCAACGCTCTTATATGGGTGTGAAGCGTGGGTGATGAATGTTGCAGCGAGGAGACGGCTGGAGGCAGTGGAGATGTCATGTCTGAGGGCAATGTGTGGTGTGAATATAATGCAGAGAATTCGTAGTTTGGAAGTTAGGAGGAGGTGCGGGATTACCAAAACTGTTGTCCAGAGGGCTGAGGAAGGGTTGTTGAGGTGGTTCGGACATGTAGAGAGAATGGAGCGAAACAGAATGACTTCAAGAGTGTATCAGTCTGTAGTGGAAGGAAGGCGGGGTAGGGGTCGGCCTAGGAAGGGTTGGAGGGAGGGGGTAAAGGAGGTTTTGTGTGCGAGGGGCTTAGACTTCCAGCAGGCATGCGTGAGCGTGTTTGATAGGAGTGAATGGAGACAAATGGTTTTTAATACTTGACGTGCTGTTGGAGTGTGAGCAAAGTAACATTTATGAAGGGATTCAGGGAAACCGGCAGGCCGGACTTGAGTCCTGGAGATGGGAAGTACAGTGCCTGCACTCTGAAGGAGGGGTGTTAATGTTGCAGTTTAAAAACTGTAGTGTAAAGCACCCTTCTGGCAAGACAGTGATGGAGTGAATGATGGTGAAAGTTTTTCTTTTTCGGGCCACCCTGCCTTGGTGGGAATCGGCCAGTGTGATAATAAAAAAAAAAAAAAAAAAAAAAAAAAAAAAAAAAAAAAAAAAAAAAAAAAAAAAAAATAATAATAATAATAATAATAACAAATTATCCGAAGTGGATGAATACTAGCTAGCTAGGCTCAAACATCTTTTAGGGCAGAAGAAAGGAATTTACAGACGTATCAAAAGAGGTGAGGGTCATCTTATGTAATAATATATTCACATGAGAAGCTAAACGGGACTATGGGATTAGAAAGCAAACTCGAAAGGTTTTTTTCTAGGTATGTAGAACAAAGGTTAGAGAAAAATTAGAGCCACATAAAACTATCTCTGGACAGCTTACTGACAAAGAGAATGAAATGTGATCGAGTTTTAATAATTATTTCCTCTCGGCTTTCAAACGAGAAAACACAAACGATATCCCAGTAATTAATTTCTTTAGTGGGCCTGAAGAAAATAAATTATGTATTATCAATTACTTGGGATATGATATTCAAACAGGTTGACCGATTAAAGGAAAATAAATCCTGATAAACCTCTTTCAATGGTTCTTAAAGAGTATGTTTATGTTTAAACAAATTTAGTGTATGGGATGTGGATGATGGCTAATGTAATTTCTATTTTTAAAGAGATAAGTTGCCATCGTCTACTTACCGACCAATAAGCCTGACTTTAATTGTAGACAAATTACTAGTCAATTATAGCTTTATCCTTGGAGGCAAAGAGGGGAATATATGAGAGTATAGTTTTACCAACGCTCTTGTATGGGTGTGAAGCATGGGTGATGAATGTTGCAGCGAGGAGAAGGCTGGAGGCAGTGGAGATGTCATGTCTGAGAGCAATGTGTGGTGTGAATATAATGCAGAGAATTCGTAGTTTGGAAGTTAGGAGGAGGTGCGGGATTACCAAAACTGTTGTCCAGAGGGCTGAGGAAGGGTTGTTGAGGTGGTTCGGACATGTGGAGAGAATGGAGCGAAACAGAATAACTTCAAGAGTGTATCAGTCTGTAGTGGAAGGAAGGCGGGGTAGGGGTCGGCCTAGGAAAGGTTGGAGGGAGGGGGTAAAGGAGGTTTTGTGTGCGAGGGGCTTGGACTTCCAACAGGCATGCGTGAGCGTGTTTGATAGGAGTGAATGGAGACAAATGGTTTTTAATACTTGACGTGCTGTTGGAGTGTGAGCAAAGTAACATTTATGAAGGGGTTCAGGGAAACCGGCAGGCCGGACTTGAGTCCTGGAGATGGGAAGTACAGTGCCTGCACTCTGAAGGAGGGGTGTTAATGTTGCAGTTTAAAAACTGTAGTGTAAAGCACCCTTCTGGCAAGACAGTGATGGAGTGAATGATGGTGAAAGTTTTTCTTTTTCGGGCCACCCTGCCTTGGTGGGAATCGGCCAGTGTGATAATAAAAAAATAATTGTAAGAAGCCATCTTGACAAATAGAATATGCTTAATGATATTCAGCATGGATTCACGAGGGGCCCTTCTTGCCTAAGTCATTGACCTTTTTCAGTAAAGCATTTGATGCAGTTCATTTTGATGAAGAATTCGATATTATTTATTTGGATTTTAGTAAAGATTTTGATCGAGTACTACACAAAAAACTTAAAGAAAGTGACAGCTCATGGTATTTGGGAAGAAGTCTTGTAATGGATAGACTCGTAGCTCACAAACAGGAAGCAGAGAATCTTCATACAATTGGTGAAATCTGAGTGAGAATCAGTAACAAGTGGCATTCCAGAGGGAATAGTATTAGACTAACTGTTGTTTTTAATATACATTACCTGGAGTTTACCTGGAGAGGGTTTCTGGGGTAAACGCCCCCGCGGCCCGCTCTGAGACCAGGCCTCATAGTGAATCAGGGTTTGATCAACCAGGCTGTTACTACTAGACGCACGCAAGCTGACGTACGAACCACAGCCCGGTTGGTCAGGTACTGACTTCAGGTGCCTCTTCAGTGCCTTCTTGAAGACAGCCAGGGGTCTATTGGTAATCCCCCTTATGTATGCTGGGAGGCAATTCAACAGTCTTGGGCCCCGGACACTTATTGTGTTGTCTCTCAATGTACTCGTGGCACCCCTGCTTTTCATCGGGGGAATGTTGCATCTCCTGCCGAGTCTTTTGCTTTCATATGGAGTGATTTTCGTGTGCAGCTTTGGTACCAATCCCTCCAGGACATTTACTAGAGAATAACAAGTGATATGAACAAATTCGCTGATGATACGAAAAATGATTCAGAGGAAGATGCCACTGAGCTTCAGGAGGACATAAACAATCTCATGTCGTGGTTGCAAAAGTGGAAGATGCATTTTAGCGTAGATAAATAAGTGCTGAAGCTCAGGAATGTACATAAGCTTAGTGTTTATTAACAAAATAATGTAGAACTTGGCCATACAGAATGAGAAAAGATTTTAGAAGCTTTGGGAAGCAGGAACCTGAAACCAGGACAGCAGTGCTTAAGCGTACGTAATAAGGCAAAGAGATTACTAGGATTTATATCATAAAATATAAGTAACAAAAATCCAGAGGTTATGCTACAGCTCTACACATAAGTAATGGCCTTACTTAGATTATGTAGTTCCATTCTGGTTTCCATACTACAAAATGGATATAATTAATTAGAAAACATTCTAACATGAATGACAAAATTAATCCATTCCATATGGAATCTGTCATACAAAGAGATATTGAGATTAACATACATTCTCTTGTAACACAAAGAATGAGTTGAGACATGATTGAGACAGGATTGAAGTGTATAGTGAAAGATTTGTGTAAATGAGGGAAACATAAATAAGGTTCTGAGGACATCCATAAAGGAAAAAAACTCGAAATAATGGATTAAACTGGATAAATTTAGGTTTAGAAAAGATATAGGAAATTACTGGTTTGGAAAGAGAGTTGTCGTTGAGTGGAACAGTCTACCTAGTCACGTTATTGAAGCTAAAAGCTTTGGTAGCTTCAAAAAATGGTTAAATACATGAGTGAGAGAAATTGGATTTTAGTGGGACTTGCACTAGAGTTATTATGGTTATCAAAGCTTATTCCTTGGAAAACACTGATAATGGGCTGGGCGAATATTTTTTAGTTGGTTTTGGTTTGACAAGGATGAGCCAAGTATGGGCGGATAGGCCTGCGGCAGTTTTCCTACGTTTTATGTTTTCTTTCAGCAAGCATCCTATTGATCTAAAAGAGCCTTTTACTCACTAGAATAGAAGTTGTTGTCCGCTATCACATATACTTGATCATCATCCACATATCTTCAGTACACAACGAAGACACTGCAGTATTGATCAGTTATGTTGCGCAGTATGGTATTCACATAATTATAGAATTAATAAGATATTTCATGCTTCCGTCATGTTAAGTAAATTGTACACTGTCACCGGTAAGACATAACGTGGTGATAATGTGCTAACAAATTCCAGGGTAATTTTGCTATCTGCAGCCTTCTTTTAGTCGATTTCAGGAGTCATTACCCCAGCAGCCCGGTTCCAGACCAGGCCTCAGGGAAGATAGCCTCATCAATAATATTGTTGGTGATAACAGCTGCAGCATTAGAAATCTGCACAATTTTCAACACGACAATTCCATTGTTAGCAATGCTATATGAATCATGTGAACCACTCGGCTGTCATTTGTACCAAAATGGGAACACAATTTCTTTCAAAAGATATACATTTCAACAAGGGATTTACATGTAAATTTTATGTGGGAATTATTTGCTTATCAATGAAACTGCATAAAACTCTCAAGTGAGCAGCTCCGAAATCGTAACTCGTTCAAATGTTGTATTCATTTGATACTTTTTTATTCAAGAGTGCTACCAGTTTGAATCTCACAAAATGTGTTACATTAAATATTTGAGTTATTCCATCACATTTGTCTCATCCCTTTTTTTAAACCAATAAGTTTATTGACTACATTTTTGAGCGTGTTTTACAGTTATTGCTTATAATATCTCCCTTACAGTTCGGAAAGCATGGTATGAGACCACATCTCGGGGGGCGATGAGCCCGATGCAAAATTAACATAACACATAATATCATAGTCACTGAAAGAAATGGACTTCAAATCGAATAAATAAATTATTGGTCAAAATATAACTCATTAACAAAGTTTACTACTAAATACCGCGAACTTTAAGTGACTCAACACAGATCAAAATTTAAACATGAGGAGGATCTTTTTAAATCATTGCTAAACGAGAAATCAGACATTATTCACGAGTTATCTGTTAGGTGGGAAGTAAATAGTCCATTTTGTCTTTCAATGCAAAATTTGTGACTTAACGTAACGTACAAATTTATAAAAGCGTCATGAAAATGGTTACATCTAGCACGTAACTAAACTTTCAGAGGTGACTGGAAAATGTAAAAAAAAAAAAAAAAAAGCTGCCTTGGATTTTAAAGAGAGGCGGATACAACAAATGACTTTAAAATATTTCTTTTATTAACATATCGGCCGATTCCCACCAAGGCAGGGTGGCCCGAAAAAGAAAAACTTTCACCATCATTCACTCCATCACTGTCTTGCCAGAAGGGTGCTTTACACTACAGTTTTTAAACTGCAACATTAACACCCCTCCTTCAGAGTGCAGGCACTGTACTTCCCATCTCCAGGACTCAAGTCCGGCCTGCCGGTTTCCCTGAATCCCTTCATAAATGTTACTTTGCTCACACTTCAACACCAAGTCAAGTAATAAAAACCATTTCTCTCCATTCACTCCTATCAAATACGCTCATGCACACTTTGCCGGAAGTCCACGCCCATCCCACACAAAACCTCCTTTACCCACTCCCTCCAACACTTCCTAGCCGACCTCGTCCTTCATAGACACATCAGCTGACACGTCCACTCTTAAATATCTGAATACATTCACCTCCTCCATACTCTCTCCCTCCAATCTGATATCCAATCTTTCGTCACCTAATCTTTTTGTTACCCTCATAACCTTACTCTTTCCTATATTCACTTTTCTTTTTTCTTCTTTTACATACCCTACCAAATTCATCCACCAACCTCTGCAACTTCTCTTCAGAATCTCTCAAAAGCACAGTGTCATCTGCAAAGAGCAACTGTGACAACTCCCACTTTGTGTTTGATTCATTATCTTTTAACTCCACGCCTCTTGCCAAGACCCTCGCATTCACTTCTCTTACAACCCCATCTATAAATATATTGAACAACCATGGTGACATCACACACACATATATATATATATATATATATATATATATATATATATATATATATATATATATATATATATATATATATATATATATATATATGTATATATATATATATATATATATATATATATATATATATATATATATATATATATATATATATATATATATATATATATATATATATATATATATGTCGTGCCGAATGGGCAGAACTTGCGATCTTGGCTTAAATAGCAACGCTCATCTTGCCATATAGGACAAGTGAAAATTTGTGTATGCAATAATTTCGCCAAAATCATTCTGAACCTAACGAAAAAAATACATTTCACTGTGTTTGTTTAGTATTAAATTATTGTAAACAAATCTAAAATATATTTAGTTGGGTTAGGCTAAAATAAATTGTTCTTGTTATAATAAGGTTAGGTAAGTTTTCTAAGTTCCTTTTCGTGCAAAATTATAAATTTTTACATCAACATTAATGAAAAAAAATATATCTTTAAACGTATAAGAGAAAATTTTAGAAAGGACTTAATTTTAAATGTGTTCTTGCTAATTGACCAGTTTTACATATTCGGCACGACATATATATATATATATATATATATATATATATATATATATATATATATATATATATATATATATATATACATATATATATATATATATATATATATATATATATATATATATATATATATATATATATATATATATATATACTGTATATGAGTGTTTATTCACTGTGTGTATAGTGTATATAGTCTATAGTGTACAGTGTATAGTATGTGCATGGTATGCGCATAGCATGTGTAGTGTATAGCGGTGTGTCGTTTATAGTGGGGTCTGTGCACAGAGCATAGTGGAGTATAGTAACATGTGCACAGAGCATCGTGGTGTATAGTGACTTGTCCTAGGAGGTAGTGAGTGCCCTACTCCGCCTCATCACACATCTTCCACTCCTCCCTTTCTTCCGCCGCCCACCACAAGGACGGGAGACCCCTCTCCTCCCCCCACCACCACAATGAACCACATGCGGTATGTGCCATGCGCCATTTTCCCTTCAGACTGGGCTTACCACACAGTTTGAGGTATGGCAGATGATGAAGCCAGCCAGCCACAAAGCCAGGGAAACAATGCACTCAACAATGAAAGAAGAGGCACATGTCAGGTTTGTGGAGAGTTTCGAGCACGCAACAGGGATGGCCGCATTCGTGCACACAGTGGGTGTGCGGGACCACATATGCCCCCAGCACAGAGCAGCCCACAGCCTCCACAGGTAGATGACAATTCCAATGGCAACCTCGTCACTTACGATAACCTTCTGTTGGCATTCAAATCCACTGCTAGCAGTACACTATCCCACATCCCTTAAGCGGCTCACCCATATACAGCAGGGAAATTCACAGACCTTCTTAAGCGGGTGAATGGAGGTTCCACCAACTTAGAAGCCCGAGGCACCATCCAAGCATGGCGCAACCTACTCTTGTTTGGCAATGTCTGTCTTGCAGTTCCTGAAAGACGAGGCAAACTGCTAACCACGTCAGTCATCAAGGCAGCGCGCAACTACCCAAGAACGGATAATTGTGTCCCTCTGCCCCATCATCGCAGCAATCAAAGAGGTAGACCCAAGAAAAGTCCCACTGAAAACGAGAAAATTTGCGCACAGGTTAGCAAAAAAATCGAAGAAGGTAACACAGTGGGAGCAATAAGAATAATTACAAGTGACGACACTGTAGCCCCCAAGGATGAGACCACAGCCCAAGCACTAAGAGACAAGCATCCAACCAGGGACACCATAGGCATCAACGACAACCCTGAGGAAGGCACCATCACTGAACTATTAATTTTGCCAGAATCGGAAGTCTATATGGCGATCATGTCATTTCCAGCAGGATCTGCAGGAGTTTACACTGGAATTCGACCTCAGCACCTCAAAGAGATGGTAAATCCAGTACTCGGTGAATCTGCATCAATTCTTCTCAGAGTTAACAACTTTCGTCAACAATTGCCTGGCTGGGCGAATCCCAGAAGAAATTAAACCTTTCTTTTATGGAGCCTCACTATGTGCTTTGAAGAAGAGGGATGGGGGAATCACACCCATTGCAGTTGGAAACACTCTTCGCCGTCTCGTTGCCAAAGCAGCAGTGAGAAACATTCGCCTAGAAGCTGCCACTTCACTCCAGCCACACCAACTGGGCTTTGGTGTCTCTCAAGGCAGTGAAGCCGCAGCTCATGCCGCAAGGGCCTACATCAGGGACCTACCAGAAGACAAGGCCATAGTGAAACTTGATTTTAGAAATGCCTTTAATATGGTGAAGAGAGATGCTGTTTTGCCAGCTGCTCGGGATCGGTTCCCAAGTCCTTTTTCCCTTCATTTCAGCCGGCTACAGCAAACCCTCAATTCTTTTGTTTGGAGAACATGAAATTCAATCAACAGAAGGTGTTCAGCAGGGTGATCCACTCGCTCCACTTCTCTTCTGCTTGGCAGTAAGAGAACTAACTTCCAGCCTACGCAGTGATCTCAATATCTGGTACGTGGATGACGGCACTCTGGCAGGTACTGAAGTCACTCGTGGGGGACCTACAACTGGTGAAAACACAGGGAGAAGACTTGGGACTCATCCTCAATCCCTCCATGTGTAAAATCATCACAGCCAACCAGGAAATAATTAATGCTGTGCCAAGAATCCTCCCGGAAGTCTCAACTACCACTCCGTCCAACAGTACCCTCTTGGGAGCACCGCTGGGTCACCAGGCCATCGACACTGTTCTCAGGGACAAATTGAATGACCTGATGAGAATGGAGGAGAGAATAAGCGATCTTGATGCCCATGATACTCTGTATCTCCTCACAGGGTGTCTTACTAAGACAAGACTCACTTACTTCCTGAGGTGTGCACCCTCTTTTGACTACCCAACACTTGATGAATATAACGCACACCTGAGATCAACTTTTAAGAAGGCACTGAACCTGTCACTAGAGGATCAGCAATGGGATCAGGCAACCCTCCCTGTGCGACTGGGAGGTATAGGGGTGCGCAAAGCAACGCATGTTGCTTTACCTGCTTTTCTGTCTTCGTGTTTGGCTTCCAGTGCATTAGTCAAGAAGATAGTTCCAAAACGCTTGAGAAACGTGGTAGGAGCTCAAGACCCCAGGTTTACTGAAGCAGCGATTCGGTGGGACACCCTTACAGACTCCTCCAGTAGACCAGCTCCTCCCAAACAGCACAAACAGTCCCACTGGGACAAACCGATCATGGAAAAAATTGCCAACACAATGCTCTCCAATGCTTCAGAAAAGGACAAAGCTCGTCTCCTGGCAGTGAAGGCACCACACTCAGGAGATTTCCTGTTAGCTGTTCCCAATTCCTCCTTGGGCACCCGCCTCGACCCACAGGCCATTCGGATTGGCGTTGCTCTTCGCCTAGCCGACCCCATCCTCACCAAACATAGGTGTATTTGCGGCAGGGCGACAGCTGATCAATTCGAACTTCAAAGTCTCGTGTGTCACACAGCAGAAGGGAAGTATGCCAGACATGAGGAGGTCAATGACATCATAAAGAGAAGCCTCGGTACAGCCCGTTGCCCAGCTCAACGGGAACCCCAAGTACAGAGGTCTGATGGAAGTCAAAAGCGTCCTGATGGAGCCACTATGCTACCCTGGAAGGATGGAAAGCAGATTGACTGGGACTACACCTGTGCCGCCACACTGGCAGACACCTACTTGCCATACTCCGTAGTGGAAGGGGGTGGAGCTGCCAGCCACAGGGAGACCCAGAATATCCGAAAACATGAAGACCTTGTCATAACTTCATTCCAATAGGGTCGGAGACCCTTGGAGCATGGGGCAAGTGTGCTCTAAAATTCCTAAAAGAGCTGGGTGAAAAGCTCATCATAGAAACCAAGGACCACAGGGGGACCAGCTTCCTCTTTCAGAGACTCAGTGTTGAGATCCAGAGAGGAAATGCCTGCAGCATTCTGGACACGCGGCCCACCGCAGGGGAGCTGGACGAAGTATTCGAGATGTAGCTCTGAGTTACATATGTTGTTTTACTTTCTGTTGTATTTTTGTGAATGTTTGGCCAATGTATTTTGTCTTTAAATAAAACATACTTGAAATGCAGGGGGTGGTAGGAGAAAATTCTCAAACAGCTTCAGGGAGAACCTTGAGTTTTCCCTGAAGCAAGTTTATTCTTTTCTCTGAGGATGAGGGACCCCAGAACAGTTCTAGAGGTGGTACTTCCCTATATTATATATATATATATACATATATATATATATATATATATATATATATATATATATATATATATATATATATATATATATATATATATATATATACATATATATATATATATATGTATATATATATATATATATATATATATATATATATATATATATATATATATATATATATATATATGTATGTATGTATATATATATATATATATATAAATATATATATATATATATATATATATATATATATATATATATATATATATATATATATATATATATATATATATATATATGTGGTATGCCGAATAGGCAGAACTTGCGATCTTGGCTTAAATAGCAACGCTCATCTTGCCATATTGGACAAGCGAAAATTTGTGCATGCAATAATTTCGCCAAAATCATTCTGAACCTAACGAAAAAAATATGTTTCACTGTGTTCTTTTAGTATTAAATTAATGTAAACAAATCTAAAATATATTTAGTTGGGTTAGGCTAAAATAAATTGTTCTTGTTATAATAAGGTTAGGTAAGTTTTCTAAGATTCTTTTGCTGCAAAATTAAAAATTTTTACATTTACATTAATGAAAAAAATATATCTTTAAACGTATAGGAGAAAATTTTAGAAAGGACTTAATTTTAAATGAGTTCTTGCTAATTGACCAGTTTTACATATTCGGAACGACATATATATATATATATATATATATATATATATATATATATATATATATATATATATATATATATGTATATATACATATAGGATGGGGTCCACCTCTGGTGTAAATTGTGGGACCCATAGGCTCGTAGAAGTGGATAAAAAGGCTTCAAGGAGGAATATTTGGATTTCTTCCTGAAGCCGTTTGAATATTCCACTTCCCCTACCACCCCATGTTTTAAACTATTTTTTTTTTTACCAATAGGAATATTTTATTACATAATATGGCACAGAAGATTTAAGAGATACATTGTTAATATAAAGGTGGCATATACGGTACATGTTGTTACGTGTGTATCACCGATTATAAGGCGAAAATCTCATCCAGCTCCTCAGAGCTGGGGGGTGTGCCCAAAATGCAGCAGGCATTACCCCTTTGAACAGCCGCACTGAGCCGCTGGAACAGAAAACTAGCTGCCCTGGGATCCCTAGTTACCCTGATGAGTCTTTTTCCCAGCTCCTTAAGGAAATTAGATGCACTCTTTCCCCATGAGCCAAGGGTCTCTGAGCCTATGGGAACAAACATATAATGATGGGCAAGTTCTCCATATTTTCTAGACTTTTGGGACTCCCTGAAGCTGGCAGCTGCCCCTCCTTCCTCCCTGGTGTATTGGAGATAGGTATCAGCCAAGGTAGATGCACATGTATAGTCCCACACCACCTGCTTCCCATCTGTCCAGGCTTGAAGGGTGATACCATCTGGACGCTTCTGGCTGCCATCAGATCTGCATAGTTGGGGTGGCTCCCTTACTGCTGGGCATCCAGCTGTTGTGAGGCTCCTCTTGATAATGTTATTAACCTCCTCATGTCTTGCAATCTTTCCCTCGGATTTACGGCACACAAGACCATGGTACCCGAATCGGTCTGCTGCTTCACTGCCTCAAATACGCCTGTGATCGGCGAGAATAGGGGCGGCAAGTCGAAGGGCAACACCAATGCGACCATCCCAGTGCGATTGTTTGTAGTTGTTGGGGGGAGCAGGTCTGGTTTCAGAGCCCGTTAGATTATCCCAGATCATTGCTCCGTCAATGAATTTTTGGTCCTGGACTCCAATCTTGTCCCTAAGATGTTCAGGGAGAATCGCTCTTACAAGCTCTCTGGATGCAATACACGAGGACAGAAAAGCAGGTAACGCAATCTGTGATGACTTGCGGACACCAATGCCTCCTAGTCTGACTGGAAGTGTAGCTTGGCTCCACTGCCCGTCTTCTAGAGTAAGGTTAAGTACTTTCGTAAAAAATCTGCCTCAGAATACTGTCATATTCGTGCAGTATAGGGTTATCATATGAAGGTACACATCTTAGGAAATATGTCAACCTGGGCAGACTCAAGCACTTTGTGAGAAGGTACAAGGCATCGTGGGTGTCCAGATTGCCTATTCGTTGTTCCATTCTCCTTAACTCTTCCAATTTCTTCCTGAGAATTGTGTCAATGGCATTGCTTCCCAGAGGTGCTCCTAGCAAGACACTATTTGTGGGGGCAATGACTGCTGCTCCTGGTAGTTTTGATCTCACTGCATTTATCACTTGTTGACTGACTGAGATGATTTCACATTTGGATGGAATCAGGATGATACCCATTTCCTGTCCCCGTGTCATTACCTGTGTAAGGTCATGTAGGAGGGACTCCTTTGTACCTGCTAGTGTGCCATCATCTAGGAACCAGATGTTTAGCTCTCTGGTCAGTCTGACTGTGATTTCCCTAACTACTATACAGAAGAGAAATGGCGCAAGAGGATCTCCTTGTTGGACATATATATATATATATATATATATATGTATATAAATATACATATATATTATATATATATATATATATATATATATATATATATATATATATATATATATATATATATATATATATATATATACATATATATATATATATATATATATATATATATATATATATATAAATATATATGTATATTATATATATATATATATATATATATATATATATATATATATATAGATATATATATATATATATATATATATATATATATATATATATGTATATATATATATATATATATATATATATATATATATATATATATATATATATATATATATATATATATATATATATATAAGTATATGCAATAAGATCAAAGTAAACAAGTGATTTCAGAATATGCAAAACAACCACTGTGAAAGAATAGAGAAATTCCAAGCGCTTTCGTGACTACTCACATTATCAAGGAACTATGAAAGTAAAGCATCCAAGGAAGGTATATAAGGGGTCTGGCCAATACCTCACTATCAGATCCCACAACAGTTAAACACCTGAAGCGCGCCGGCCCAACCGGACAGGTCCTTCGCATAACCCACCAAAAAGCTTCTCTACCCAAGAAAATTTTAAAAATTATTATTTGTCCAGTGTATTATTAAATTCTTCCCAAATTCTATTAATTATAAATGGATCTAATTTATATAAACCAAAGGAAATATTCAAAACTGCTTTTTATGAAACAAGATTCAATTATATTCCTGTCGACCATGGACTTGCTTGATACTACTTTCTCAACTTTTGAAAATCAATTGGATGTTTAAAATCTCTTACATGAATAAATAGAGTATTAGAATCGTCTCCAGTTCTAATGCTATATTTATGTTGTTTTAATCTTAGTTCGAGATTTTTACCAGTTTGACCGTAATAAACTTTATCGCAAATTTTACAAGGAATCTTATAGACACATCCATCAGCATTTTGGGGGAAATTCTTTATCAAAAGTTTTTTTACTGTATGAAGATTTTTTAATACAACTTTAATATGAAAAGCCTTAAAAAGAGAAGGCATATCAACAAAGTTTTCATGGTAAGGGAGAACCAACATATTTTTAGTTGAATAAGGCTGGTTGTCCCTTTTTGGATTGTAAAAAGTATTTCTAGCAACTTTCAAACATTTATTTATCAATTACATTTCAAATTTTCTGATTTATCCTCTGATGAAATTAATATTAGTAAAGGAATGGTATATAGCTCTATGTTAAAACCAAACATTCCCAATTGCCCTCAAAGATTCTTTAAGTCTTATGATACACTTAATAACAATAAAAAATTGCGCCTTACTAAAGCAGACAAAATAAATGCAATAGTAATTATGAAAGAAAATGATTTCCAAGAAAAAATTAATAATCTCTTAGATGATACTGAAGCCTATTCTAAACTTAGGAAAAATCCCCTACAAACCGTTAACAGCAATTTCAATAAAACAATAAAACTTCTACTGAAAGGCAAAGATGAATTAGTCAAACAATTTACTTCCACTAATCCATCTTTACCTTACATGTATGGGCTAATAAAAACACACAAACCAGGGAATCCAGTCAGACCAATTATTAGCTCCATAGGGTCAGTTTCATATAAATTATCCAAATGGCTTGTTGATATTTTGAGCCCTATTGTTTGTAAAATTTATAACTTTAATGTTAAAAACATCATAGAGTTAGTTGATAAATTAAGCTCCTTGACTGACTTAAATGATTTTAACATGGTTAATTTTGATGTTACTTCCTTGTTTGCGAAAGTTCTTGTTGATGATTTATTAAGTTTCTTATCTGAAGAACTCGTTAACTATGATTTACCATTGCCAGTTCCTGCTTTCATTAAACTTATTAAAGTTTGTATTGTTGATGCAAAATTTTTATTTAATGATAAGTTTTACACTCAGAAGTTTGGTATGACAATGAGAAATCCTCTATCGCCTGTTCTTAGTAACCTATACATGGAATTTTTTGAAACAAGGTTGCTAAATGGTTCAGATATGTTGATGATATTTTGTGTCTTATGCCCAAAAATGTAAATATACACCATTTCCTTGGAAAATTAAATAGCTTAGCCCATTCTATAAACTTTACTGTTGAGTTTGAAGAAAATAACTCATTGCCTTTTCTAGATGTTTTAATTATTAAGGGTAATAATGTATCCAAATTTAAAATTTACAGAAAACCTACAAATAACTGTTCCTATGTACACTCTTATTCTTCGCATCAAGATAGAGTCAAACTGTCTGTTTTCTCATCAATGTTTTTGAGAGCTTTACGAATTTGTAGTCCTGAGTTCATAGATGAGGAAATATCCAAAATTTATGAAATAGGTAATGATTTAAAATACTCAAGAAATGTAATTGATAAATCTTTTAAAGTTGCTAGAAATAATTTTTACAATCCAAAAAGGGACAACCAGCCTTATTCAACTAAAAATATGTTGGTTCTCCCTTACCATGAAAACTTGGTTGATATGCCTTATCTTCTTAAGACTTTTAATATTAAAGTTGTATTCAAAAATCTTGATACAGTAAAAAAGCTTTTTAGATAAAGAATTCCCCCCAAAATGCTGATGGATGTGTCTATAAGATTCCTTGTAAAATTTGCGATAAAGTTTATTACGGTCAAACTGGTAAAAATCTCGAACTAAGATTAAAACAACATAAATATAGCAATAGAACTGGACAAGATTCCAATGCTCTATTTATTCATGTAAGAGATTTTAACCATCCAACTGATTTTCAAAAAGTTGAGAAAGTAGTATCAAGCAAGTCCATGGTCGACAGGAATATAATTGAATCTTGTTTCATAAAAAACAGTTTTGAATATTTCCTTTGGTTTATATAAATTAGATCCATTTATAATTAATAGAATTTGGGAAGAATTTAATAATACACTGGACAAATAATAATTTTTAAAATTTTCTTGGGTAGAAAAGTTTGTTGGTGGGTTATGCGAAGGACCTGTCCGGTTGGGCCGGCGCGCGTCAGGTGTTTAACTGTTGTGGGATCTGATAGTGAGGTGTTGGCCAGACCCCTTATATACCTTCCTTGGATGCTTTACTTTCATAGCTCCTTGATAATGTGAGTAGTCACGAAAGCGCTTGGAATTTCTCTATTCTTTCACAGTGGTTGTTTTGCATATATATATATATATATATATATATATATATATATATATATATATATATATATATATATATATATATATATATATATATATATATATATATATATATATATATATATATATATATATACATATATATATATATATATATATATATATATATATATATATATATATATATATATATATATATATATATATATATATATATATATATATATATATATATATATATATGAGAGTAATGAATTGTTGATATGAATTATGAGGAGTACTTCTGTGGGTCATTAGAGAGTTGTGAGTGACAGTAAATGCCACCAGAGTTATGTGAAATTGTGTGTGTGTACTCACCTAGTTGTGGTTGCAGGGGACGAGTCACAGCTCCTGGCCCCGCCTCTTCTCCGGCCGCTACTGGGTCACTCTCCCTGCACCATGAGCTTTATCATACCTCTTCCCAAACTATTCCACTTACTAACTACTCTGTGACTGAAGAAATACTGTGATTCATCTGAGTCGTCAATTTCCAACTATGCCCTCTTGATGATGTGTCCCATCTCTGGAACATTCTGTCTCTGTCCACCTTTTCAATTCCTCTCAATATTTCACGTCGTTGTCATGTCCCCACTATCTCTCCTCTCTTCCAGTGTCGTCAGGGCGTTTCCCTTAACCTCTCCTGGTAAGACATACCCCTTAGCTCTGGGACTAGTCTTGTTGCAAATCTTTGCACTTTCTCTACTGCAAAGGATGTAACCATTTTTATGTCACTCGTGTGTGTGTGTGTGTGTGTGTGTGTGTGTGTGTGTGTGTGTGTGTGTGTGTGTGTGTGTGTGTGTGTGTGTGTGTGTGTGTGTGTGTGTGTGTGTGTGTGTGTGTGTGTGTGTGTGTGTGTGTGTGTGTGTGTGTGTGTGTGTGTGTGTGTGTGTGTATGTGTGTGTGTGTGTGTGTGTGTGTGTGTGTGTGTGTGTGTGTGTGTGTGTGTGTGTGTGTGTGTGTGTGTGTGTGTGTGTGTGTGTGTGTGTGTATGTGTGTGTGTGTCGTGCGGAATAGGTAAAACTTGCGATTTGGCTTAAATAGCAACGCTCTTCTTGCCTAAAAAGGCAAGCGAAAATTTGTGTATGCAATATTTTCGCAAAAATCATTCTGAACCTAACGAAAACATGTTTCATTGTGCTTGTTTATTATTAAATTACTTTAAATTTATCTAAAATATATTTATTTAGATTACGCTTAATCAAATTGTGCTTGTTTTAATAAGGTTAGGAAAGTTTTCTAAGGTTCTTTTGGTATAAATTTCTTAATTTTACATTAACATAAATGAATAAAAATATCTTTAAACATATAATAGAAAATTTTGGAAAAGTCTTAATTTTTAAATGAGTTTTTGCTACGTGACCAGTTTTAAATATTTGCCATTTTTTTTATTTAGAAAAAAAATTATTTTATTTTAAAAATTTTGAACTCTCACGCTATAACTCGCTCCAAATCCTCGTATCAGGTTTTTCTCTCTTAGAATATTAATCATATATACTAAACTAATTTTCCTCCTAAAGTTAGTGAAATGTGGAGATTGCTGTCCGAAGAGTTTCGGACTCTCATATTCATTACAAAGATGTTACGGATCGTAGTCCCAGAGATAAGTTCCAAATCACCTATGTGATATTTAAGTAGCTCTTGCGTACAACATTTTACAGGTATAGTATGAATTACCTAGATAACCCAAAAAATCAAAAGCGGCTGATTGAAATGGAGCCTGACCAGATCACTTACGTGGTATTTAGGCAGTTCCTGGGTCTCTCCCAAGTGGTAACCAGTTTACAGCTCCTGACCTCTTATGAGGTATAAGGTTAATTACAACTCTGTTATCCTCATACATATACATCGACCAAACAATACACACATTTGTTACATCTTTATTGATTTATAT